>NC_060287.1:20746783-21091121 GCF_021613505.1 Equus quagga
CTATTTCTCCTCTTATGTCTGTTAATAATTGCTTTATATATTTAGGTGCTCCTATGTTGGGTGTGTAGATATTTACAAGTGTTATATTTTCTTGTTGCATTGTTGCCTTTATCATTATGTAGTGCCCATCTTTGTCCTTATTACAGTTTTTGATTTAAAGTCTATTTTGTCTGATATAAGTATTGCTACCCCCGCTTTCTTTTCTTTGCCATTTACATGGAATATCTTTTTCCATCCTTTCACTTTCAGTTTGTGAGTGTCTTTAGGTCTGAAGTGTGTCTCTTGAATGCAGCATATACATGGATCTTGTTTTTTTATCCACTTGGCCACCCTATGGCATTTGATTGGAGCATTTAATCCATTGACATTTAAAGTAGCTATTGATAAATATGTATTTATTGCCATTTTGTCACTTTTTATTTTTTTTGGATGTTTCAGTAGTTCTTCTCAGTTCCTTTCTTTTTCTCTTGCTCTCTTCACTTGTGGTTTGATGGCTATCTTTAGTGATATGTTTGATTTCTTTTGTCTTACTTTTTTTCCTGCTTGTTATAGGTTTCTGGTTTGTGGTTACCATGAGGATCCTATTTAATATACTATGCATATAGCAGTCTATATTGAGTGGATAGACTCTTTAGCTTGACCTCTTTCTAAAAGCTCTACTTTTTCACTCCCCTCCTCCCACATTATATGTTTTTCACATCATATATAGTCTTTTGTTTACTGTGTGTATATCCATTACCCTCTTATTATTGAAATAGGTAATTTTAGTACATTTGAATTTTAACCTTCATATTGCCTTCACAGGTAGTTGATCTGCTGCCTTTACTATACTTTTACCTTACAAGTGATTTTATTGCCTGTTTTTTTCTTGTTGTTGTTTTGGGTTTTTTTGATAATTTTTTTTCTTTTATCTCTATTTGTGGTCATTACTTTCCCACTTAAATAAGTCCCTTCAGCATTTCTTGTAGAACTGGTTTCTTAGTGATAAACTCCTGTAATTTTTGCTTGTCTGGGAAGCTCTTTATCTCTCCTTCCATTCTGAATGACAGCCTTGATGGATAGAGTATTCTTGGTTGTAGGTTTTTTCCTTTTAGCACTTCAAATATGTTGTGCCATTCTCTTCTTGCCTGTAGGGTCTTGGCTGAGAAGTCTGCTGACAGCCCAATGGGCTTCCCTTTATATGTCACTTGTGGCCTTTCTCTTGCTGCTTTTAGGATTCTCTCTTTGCCTTTAATTTTAGACATTTTGATTATAATATGTCTTGGTGTGGGCCTCTTTGGGCTTCTCTTGTTTGGAGCTCTCTGTGCTTCCTGAACTTGGATGTCTGTTTCCTTCCTCGGGTGAGGAAAATTTTCCTCTATTATTTCAACAAATAAATTTTCTGCCCCTTTGTCTCTCTCTTCTCCTTCTGGGACCCCTATAATCCGAATGTTACCATGCTTGATATTGTCCCAGAGTTCCCTTACACTGTTCTCATTCTAATTCTTTTTTCTCTTTTCTCTTCTGCTTGGGTGATTTCCTCTAATCTTTCGTCTAGCTCGCTGATCCATTCTTCTGCTTCCTCTACTCTGCTATTGAGTCCCTCTAGTGAATTTCTCATTTAAAGTATTCTATTCTTCATTTCCGATTGGTTCTTTTTTATATCTCCCAATTCTTTGCTGATGTGCTCACTGTGTTCATCTATTCTTCTCTGCATATCTGTGAGCATCCTCATTATATTTTGTTTGAATGCCTTCTCAAGGAGGTCGCTAGTTTCTGTTTCACTTAGTTCTTTTTCTGGTGTTTTGTAGCGTTCCCTTGCTTGGAAAGTATTCCTTTGCCACCTCATTATGCCTCTTTCTCTGTGTTATTTTCTTTGTACTAGGTGAGTCGGCTATGTCTCCTGATCTTGGAGAAGTGGCCTTATGTATGAGATGCCTTATGAGGTCAGTCAGTGTGCTTCCCTCTTGTCCACAGACCATAAGAACCAGGAGCGACCCCTTTGTGGGCTACTTGTGTTCTGCTGTGTCAGGGTTGCTCCCACTGCAGGTACCCAGGGAGTCTGATCTTTCCTTCCCTGGCCAGCTGTTTGTAAATCCGGTTTGGGGGGGCCTCAGCACTGTTGGCTACAAAGCCTATTAGCACACTCTTATTGCAAGTGTCCTCTTAATTGGGTTGGTACCCAATGTAGCTTGTTGTTAGGCTCAGGGGCATACAGTTGTGATAGACCTGAGGCCAACAAGGCTGAAGTCAGTTCTCTTAGGAGTGCAGCTGAGTGGGGCTAGCCCTTGGCATGGAGGCACTCAGTTGTTTCAGGCTTTGGAAGGTGGGGCTGATCTTTTTTATGGCTATTTGTGAAGCACAAGTCTTCTGCCGCTGATAAGCCTGACCCCCCTCTGGACCACATACACTGTCAACACAGTCCTGGTCCGTGCACACTTCTCAACCCCCTGGACCGTACCCCACTGCCACACTGCAGAGGCCCCCACCTCTGCCCCAATGCCCCCCATGGTTCACCTGGTCCTCACACAGGCCCTGCCCCACAGAGACAGACACTCTTGCCTGCCTGTAGAGGATCAAGGCACTCAGTCAATGCAGGCTGAAAAGTAGCCTGAGGGCTTGATGTTAGGTGGGGCCAGTCCCTAGGGTGGGTTGCCTGCCCTGGCTGAACTGGATTAAATCTGTGCTCTAGTGGGTGTTGCAGACCCCTGGGCTAACAGCCCAAGGGACGCACCTCAATGGCCCCCACTGGTGTCCATATCAGCACGCCTGGACCAGCTCAGAACAATGGCTCCCACCAATGTCTCAGTCTCCGGAGAGGATCCTCCTCTCACCAAGATGCCCCCAGAGCCCACCAGGTGAGTCATGTTTCACAAAAGGACATTCAGCCCTCTCTCTGGTGATTTTAGGTTGCTGCAATGAGTGAGTTTGTGCATGGGCCCTTTAAGACCCGGATCTTTTTGGCTTTTGGCAGATAGCTTTTCTAGGGTGTCCTCCCTGCAGTTAATAGCCAGCAAAGCCAGATAGTAAGACCCCCATCTCAGTTGGGCTAAGTCCAAAGGATGGTTATAGCAGTATTGCCCCCACTCCGGACCTCACTCCTCCAGGGAGGGCTGCGTACCTTAGGTTGGCTCCCGCCTGGCCAGCTGAGAAGCTCTGCTGCTCCCAAAGATAGCTTTTTTCCTCTCCAGCTGGAGTTACTGCCTCTTCTGCTTTCATCAGGACTGTCCCTTGTCGTGGGGGTTCTTTTTATACAGTTTTCAGTTTTCAATCCAGGGTGATTCTTCCCAAAATTGTTGTAACCTGGTTGTGTTCGTGGGAGGAGGCAAGTTCAACATCTGCTCACAGCGCCATCTTGACGAGAACTTGTATTTTTTAAAAATAGATGTAAAATCTACTCAAATAAAAATAGACAAATGAAATGGTAATAGAAATTTTTAAAACGTATAGATCCATGGAGAGATAGATCATATTTATGGATTGGAACAAGTAGCATAATAAAGGTTCCATTTCTCCTCAAATCTGTATGTAGATTCAATACAGTCTTCCCCCCAAATCTAGATGGCTTTTCGTGGGGACCGGGGTGGGGGGAGTTTGATATGTGAGCTCACTGATAGCCAAGAAATCACTAAAGAATAAGAGCATAGTAGCACGCCATATTCTACAAAATATTATGATTTGTTTTAAAGATCTATTAAGATGTAAAATTTGTGAAAAGACAAATAGACAATGGAATAGAAGAGATTGTCCAGAAATCCTACTAAACCCACTAGTGTTTTAGAAGGCTTCCCATCTGTTTCATTCCCAGGATACCAGAAAAAATATCCAGTGCCATTGAATCCAATATGTCAAACATTCTGGGTTCCACTTTGTTCTGCTGCCCATTCTGGTCATTGTGTCCAACTTGTCTCTAGTGGTTCAATGGCCTCTGCCGCTCCAGGATCTCATCATCCACACTAATAACTGGGAACTCAGTCTGAATTCCTCACCATTTTAATTGTAGGACAGCCACCACCACACAATCCATTATTTAACTAACGCAGGTGTCATTGTTTTTGTAAAGGAGATGCCCTTTGGGTCTGCTTGAAATATATAGCAAGGGGAAGGAATGAGTATGAAGTTCTCACCTGATAAAACCACTCTCACATTACATTTTTGAGTTCCTTCATCTATATGATACCAAGGGAGTTACGGCATCTCAGCCTCTTGAATGAAGGCAGAGTTGGGTTCAATTTTAGTCAGTCAACCAAGCAAAGTACTAAAGCCAGTTCTACTGACTTGAGCTAACACATGCAGCAGTAACAAAGTTGGTCACATTCCTTTTTTGGAACATTTTCTTCACTTGGGTTTCCTTTACGGATTCTCTCATCTCCCGTAATTCACATTATTATGCTGCCACTGGGTTCAGTTCTTAGGCCTCTTTCTCTATCTGGATATACTCCCTTTGCTCTTCTCATCCAGCCTGAAGGCTTTATTATTCTTTATATTATTTATGATTCTTTATCGTCTCTATTATTCTTTATATTTTTTTTATAATTTCAACTCCCAAATTTATATCCCTAGCCTAAACATCTCCTTTAACTTCTGTACTCATATCTGTAACTACTTTTTAGACTCTCTACTTAATTCTGAAGGAAAAATCACAGACAGCAAACTCCAAAGTAAATTCCTGATTGTCTCCTCACCCTGCCATCCATTGCTTCTGCCTCAGTTTCTCTTATTTTACGTTATAAGTAAGCTTCCAACTTGTCTCCTTACTCTGACTTTTCCTCCATTCTCTTTTTATCTCCCAGCAGCAAGAATGATCCACTTAAAGTTTAAGATCAATTATTTCACTCAAATCACTCCAAAAGTTCCCATTGTACTCAGAGCAAAAGCCAAATTTGTTGTAATTACCTACCAGGCACTGTTACCAGCTCTTAGTTAATATCAGTCCTGATATTGGTTCCCCTACAGTGAACCTGGCATGTATGGGGTTAAAAGCAAAAGCCTGCATTCCCAGTTCCCTGGGTCCTTAGTTATACTTATATGTAAATATTTGTTTCCTTAGCCTCTGACTCCCTGAGCTTTACAATCAAATAGAAATTACAAATTGTTAAAGTCCAGATGGCCTCAACCTGGGCTCCGACTAAAGTTGTAGCTAATCCCAGGACCTTGAAGTTCTTTTACAGAGAAACTAATATCCAGAGAAAATGAAGAAACCTGAGCTTCCCAGGCCCAATGTCTTGGCTTCCTGATGTTCGAGTCTACCTTCCCCCATGGAGATAAACAGCCAAGGACATTCATCTGAGAAATCTTTTGTCTCCTCTGCTGGAAGCAGTCCCAGACACAGGCCAATGGGAAAATGTTGACCAAGAACTCCATGGTCCACCTACCCTACCTAAAAGCCCCAAATAAAAACCTTTACCCACTTCTTAAGAGGGAGCAACAACTTTGGGGGCACTAGTCCTTGCTTTGCTCCCTCTGCCTGGCAAAGTAAAGCTTTCCATTTTCCTCCCAAGACTCTGTTCTTGTTATTTGGATTGACATCGGGATCAGAGACCAAACTTTTGGTAACAGCACTGCCTGATGGGAGCTCTGTAACTTCTTTGACTCACTGAATAATATTCTCTTTTTCTCTTATTCTACTGAAATGATCCTTATCTCCATGTTATTCCATGAAACCATATATCTGCCTCAGGGCCTTTGTACTTATCCTCTCTGACTGAAAGCTCTTTCCCAAGAGAGCCAAATGTGCTTCAGGCAAATGTTCAAAAGCTTCTTGACCATCTTATTTAAAATTTTACCTGCTCTATACCCTGTTAACACCCTATTCACAATTCTCACAAATGCATATTGAACTAGCTACTTTTTGATATACAAATATAGTTCATGTATCTTAGGAATGTCAGTAATGAATTGTCATAAGGGCCAGGACCTCATTTCAAACTGATTTCCAGTATCAAGACTGTTTTCACTTTGTAATTCATGATACTAAAATGTAATAGCAGAAATGGGAAAAATAGGATAGAAATGTCTATATTATCATGGCATTTAATACATGTCAGCAGTTCTTCATCAGTTAATTATCATAAGAATAATACGAAGATGTTTTTTCTTCATCAGTTCTTCACTAGTAAAACGCTTTGCTAACTGCTAATGAAAAACATGTAGTTAATTATAAAGTGACAGCCATTGCGCTGCAAATTTTAGGGCTTTCATTTCAGCAACTGATTGTTCCCTTCTCAGACTCTGCGATGGCATTGCACAGTCTCTATCTGTAAAGCAAATATAAAACGTGTTTCCACTATTTTGATTGTGTATAAAAATGGTTGTCTGTTAAAATATCATATTTATTATTTTCAATTCAACATTTTTTTATCCACCAACCCTTCTCATGCAAGAATTGGTTTTGTTGATGGGGACGAGGATTATATATATTATATATGTATATAAAAGAACATACAGAGTCCTCTTGTCCAACAATGACAGTTCTTTTCCTAGGGACCTTCTATAAAGGACATCAACAATCCCTAAGCACAGTTTTATTCCTTCCAGAAAATTGTCTCTCCAAGTCCACTTAGTTAAAACCTCGCTTTCATCTGCTAAATAAAAGGAGGAAGGAGACATATAAAATCATTAATTTTTACCTATTTTGGAATACTTAGATATGGTTTTTGGCCTTCTATAGGTTTTGGTGTTCTGTTTCCCTGGATAATTCTCTCTATAAAAATGGTTAGCCACTTGCTGTCTGAAACTATTATTAGAGCTACTGAGGGAAGTTGATGTGAAGAAACAGATCTTATGGGGGAGTCACTCCTCCAGTGAGAGTACCATACAGCAATTGCTTTGATGCTGAATTTTCCTCATTTGTATAAAATAAAAGTACATTTACAATTACATTTAAATATTAACAACTGTTTTCGAGTAACCCCTTGTATATATACAATTTAGGGGTTTTGTGACTTCTGCTTCTCTGTCTTAGAAGATTTCCATAGAAATATACAGCATCTACTCTGGTCAGAATACAAACAACAGAAAGCAATCTGAATTCAACCACTTCACTTATCTTTTAGAACCATTTTCATAGTGTTCTTTGATTCTAACTTTCTTCATTTCTGAAATGAAGTTCAATAAACCCAAGAAGCACTTTATCTTCCAAAAGTGAGACGTTCAAAAGTTCCTCTGTTGGATTTAATTAATTGAGATGTTGCAAGTGGGTAATGAGTTCACTCAGCATATGAATTCAGAAATGTTTCTCAGAAGGCAGCTTTATTATATTTTAACCTTCAGGTACCAGGGAGAAACATTTTACGAAAATACTTATAATGAAAATATTCTACTTCCAGCGGTGTAATTTCAAATAAACAGCTCATCAAATAAAATGTATCATCTTTGGGGGGCCAGCTTGTGGCATAGTGATTAAGTTCACCTGCTCCAACTTGGCAGCCCAGGGTTTGAGAGTTTGGATCCCAGGTGAGGACCTAGCACTGCTCTTCAAGACATGCTGTGGTGGCATCCCACATAAAATAGAGGAAGATCGGCACAGGTGTTAGCTCAGCAACAATCTCCCTCAAGCAAAAACAGGAAGATTGACAACAGATACTAACTCAGAGCCAATCTTCCTCACACACACAAAAAAAGAAAAAGAAGTATCATCTTTAATCAGTAATTTTTACTCCAATAAATGATTTTAGACATTATTTGGAATTTTATAAAAACAGGTTCATGTTTTCATGGAAGATATCAAATTTAAATAGCTATTACTTAGAAATAGCATATATGTATATATATGTATATTTAAAATTTTACCTTATGTATTTAAATATAATTTTACCCTAAAGAAGACCACTGAATAAATAGCATTAGGAAAACTGGGTAAGAGTGAATTTTGTCTTGCTATTCTTATAGAGCTAATACTCTTTCTATAAAAAGTGTTTTAACGAATTACATTCACTGAGAAATTTCATTCTCAGCATTTATTGTCAGATTACTGAGGTAGATCCATGGATTTCTATGTATTCTACATATTTATTGTATTGCTGAGAAATTAACTTGACGTTTCTCTAATTAGCCAGACCAACAAAGCAAACTCAATTACATTGTAAATAATCAGCCACCTATACAATTAGGCTAAACCCAATGTCTTCTTAAAACTGTGAAAGTCTTTCCACCAATTTCAAATTCCCCACAGTGACGAAAAGAAACCATATATTTTCTTTTGTTTCTGCATTGTAGATTAGTGAATTGCACATAGAGAAGGACTTCTGTAATGTTTATTTGCACAATGACATTTGACACCTGAGCCTTTGCTTTTCTGAGATTTTTTTCAATAATCCAAATCCTGAAGCTTTCACTCTAGTTCATATCCTTGTATGTTTATGGGTTTAACATGAGCAATGTATAGGCAAATGGACACTCAAGTGTACAGTTCTATGTGATACATACCCCCACCAAATGTTTGTTACACTTTTATAAAGCACAACTATACATTAATATTTTTCATTAAATTATAAGTATAATTTCAACAAGAAGGGAAATAGAATGTATTTTTTAATCTGGAACACAAAATTTCGTGACAAAATAGTTGCATTTCCTTTATTTGGAGAATAGTATAATTCTCCTTACTTCTCACACACACACACACACACACATATGCACTCTTAAATAACTAAAAGCATTCTGTACCACTCCGTGTGGTATTGTCTTACCAAGAAATCATTCGACTGAATAGTCGCGTTCACTCCCCATAATATCCAGGCCTTGCTTTGCTCATTTGATGGAGGTTCCCTGTCAGACACCCATTTTGCATTCACGATGTTGTTGCCTAACCAAAATTGAGAGCCACTTTTGTTCTCCTACATTTTTCATGCCTTCTCATTTAATTATAATGGGGAAAGGGGTCTATTATAAGCAGTGAGGAAATTAGAATATACAGTAGCAAATAGTTGTATTATCAAGGGGACATTTAGGGTCATTAGGGGAGAATTATTCACTTCTAGGTGTTTCTTTATTTCACAGGTACTAAAGAGTATAGAGGACACTTTCTCCAAGCTGTTCTTAAGATATAGTGTAAGCACTTGTTACAAATTGGAAATTAATTTGGTAAATGCACTGAACTAAGAAGCAATTTACTTTGTACAATAATTAGGAATATAATCATACCATCTACCAACATTTATCATTTTCATTTTCAGTTCTCATATTTATAGGTCTATTATGTTTCCTTGGGCTAAGTCTTCTAGTTCAATGTTTTATTTGGAAGAAGACAGTATGCATACTTATGTGGTTCCTCATCTTAAAGGGGAAGGAACATTGTACCATTATGTACAGAATTTGCTGGAAGTTTCCTGTGGGTTACTTTCAACAAGTTATAGAATCTCTTTCTATTCCTAGTTTACTAAGAGCTGTTACCATGAATGAATAGTCCAATTTTATCAAAATTTGTCCTGAATATATTTTGATAATTCTTTTATTTTGTAGGATTCAATTTTTGTATTTTTTACATCTTCAAATTTCACAGATAATGCTCGTGTTGTTGGTCCAAGGACCACACTTTGAGAATCATTGCTTACATTTTATGTCAGTGAAGGGTTTTTTAGGTCAGTAAACTTGATTGGATTTGGTTTAACTGAAAATATCTATTTTTCTCTCATTTGTGAATGATATTGTCACTAGACTCACAATTCTATGTTGACAAATGTTTTCCTATAGATCTTTAAATACATTATTTCACATACTTCTGAATTCCATTGATGCTTTCGAGAAGTCAGATGTCAGTCTAATCATGGTTCCTTGTTGAAAGCTGTCTTTTCTTTTCTCTGAATGTTTTAAGAAATATCTCTTTGTATGTGTAGTAGTTTTTCCTTGCTGCTGTACTATCCTACTACAAATTTAGTGCCTTAAAACAACACAAATTTCTTGTCTCACAGTTATGTAGGTTAGAAGTCCTACATGGGTCTCACTGGGCCAAAATCAAGGTCAACAGGGCTTCTTTCTTTCTGGAGGCTCCAGGGAGAGTTTGTTTCCTTGCCTTCTCTAGCTTCTAGAGGCTGCCTGCATTCTTTGGCTCGTGGACCTCTTCCTCCATTTCAGAGCCAGCAACAACAAGTAATAAGAGTCCTCATGACACTTGTCTCTGATTTTCAGGATTTCTGTGATTAGATTGGGCACCCCTGGATCATCCAGGATAATGTCTTGACTTCAAGATCCTTAACCTTAATCACATTTGCAAAGTTCCTTTGCCACATAAGGTAATATACTCACAGGTTCTAGGATTATGACATAGACATCCTTGGAAAGGCCACTGGGCTGCCTACTATATTACGGTTCTGCAATTTTTGTATGTATTTATTCTTATTTAACCTCATTGTGAATTTTGAACTCCTGCAATTGTTTATACTGTTTGTTTTGTCCAGAGACTTCTCAATTCATTCTTTTTTATATTTTCTTATGGAATTCCATTTTAATTCTCAACGTTTAGTTCATGTCTCTTAATCTATCTTTAATATTTAGTATTTCTTTGTCTTTTTTTGTTTTGATGTCCTCTGAGTATCTTCTTTCCTTTCTTTCTATATACTAATTCTCTCCTCTGCTGTACCTATCTTATTATTTAAGCTATTTATTCAGGTTTTTAAAATTTTCAATTTACTTCTGTGTTTAAAAGATGATGTTTTTAAATTCTACTTAGTATTTTATAATATAAACTTTTAACGTTAATATTTGAAATCACATTTTTCATTTCTTTAAATATGTGAAACATTTATTTTGGCTTTTTTTATTAATTCTAATAAGCAACATATTTTTGGGTCTAATCGAGTTGGCTCATGTTTCTACTGACTATAACTCATAATACCTTGTGTGCATGTGCACACTTGCATGCATGTGTGTGGTGTGTGTTGTGGGTTTTTTTTTACTCTGAGCTCATAACCTTCACTTGTAGTTTGATGGTTTATTCAGCCATAGGATTTGAATTTGCTTACATGGGTGCTTGGCAGCACTCCAGCAACAGACTACTTTAGAATACCCTCTTGGATTGAGTCTCTCCTTTGTTTAATTTGGAATGGTTTGGTTTACCAGTTTGGAATTGAGAATTCAACTATAAACCCAAATGAGGTGTAGTTGTTAACTACAAAGTGTCAGAGATGAGCTTATTAATTTATTTATTTATTTACAGTATCATACATATGTAATAATGATCTAAGTTTTCTTTCTTTTCTCTGACTTTGTTAGTAACTGACATCAGGATTATACTAGCTTCATTCTCTGTTTTAAACTGCTTTCTGTAGTATTGCAATTACATATTTTTTGAAAGGTTTAGCAAATCCCACATTACAACTGGGAACGCCAACACCTTTCCTACTAGGGATTTTAAATGTCTTCAGCCAAAAATGAAACCCAAAATACCAATAATTCAAACAGTAAATCTGACAAAAGCAAACTAGTGTTTCAAATAAAAATAATGAATGATACTTCTTAACAACCATAGTAATTTCAAAAATATATGTGAATAAATTTTTACTTTGCTCCTGCAATTTTAGCATGTAAATCAAAGATTTTGACCAATCTAGTTGATATAGAGATCGGAGCTAGGGACCACAAGTCACCATTTGTAAAGCTGTGAGGTTGAGAAAATAGGATATGTTTAGCGGGAATTGTTTTAAAAGCAAAAGCAGTGAATTTATTGAATTACATTTCTTTCCAGATTACACAACAAAATCTAAAAATGAGGATAAACTACTTCATCTGCTTAATATGGTAAGTTAGTGCCCAACTAGGAAATTGGGTGTTCATAAACATTTAATATTGCCTAGAAATACTAGAAAGTATTTGTCAGATGATCTTAATGTCCTCAAGTTATTCAAAGTAAAAGCAGAAAACTATTTTTACCCATAAATTCTTTAGGTAATTTTATGCTTAGAGGATTCGTTATCTCCAGTGCTTTTCTTCTTTAAATTAATGGTAAAGTCATTTAAAATTGACTTTGAGGCATTAAAGATATTAGGTTTGTAACACTTGAAAAGGTAAAAGTTAAGCTAATTTAACTTGTTTTAGTTAGAGATGATTTATTGTATATTTTAAAATATGTGTTTTGATTTCATACATGATATTTTTAACCTGTGTATATGTGTGAAAGCAGAGGCATTTAGGGAGATAGGAGGAAGCCTTTTACAGGAGCCAGCAAAAACAATTTTAATTCCTGACTCTCACATATCAAATTTACCTGTCCTTGGGCAACTTATTGACCTTATTTCTCTCTGGATAATTGTATTTATTTTTGTCCTTTGTGTTATCACAAATGTTCTATCATATAATAAATGTGCACTTTTTCCGAAAAGTTTCAAGCCCCTCTGCATGTAATTGTCACATCAAATTAATCCTGATATATTTTTGCTTTTGTCTATAATTTGGATGAATATAGGCAAGAACTTCCCCTCTTCTGGTTTATGCCCTAACTTTTTATAGAGCAGATAATTGTGCCATTGGAGACATGATCCATGAAGTAAAAATTGGACTGAAAATAGTATTTGCACTGTTGACAGAATAATCTGATATCTCCAGTCCATTCTATGGTAGCTTGAAAGAAATGAGGTAAGAAAGACATCATGTTTTAGTGTGACCCAATTGTTGAAACATTATAAAAATGAGGGGAGATGGAAGTTGGATGTTTTAGAAATAGACTTTCTTTGTCTTTGTATTTATATGTTTCCCAGAAGGTGTAAGGTCATTCAAGTTTTATTCAGAACCCCAGATACATTTGCAACAACTTTATTATCTGGAATAGACAATGTGCTTTTCAATGAATGATATACAGGAAAAATAAAATGACTTTGAGATAAAGTGAAATGAGCAGTTTTAAATCTATTGGGATGACCTCGGAAAAGTTTCTTAATCCCATTTTCCTTGCAAATAAATTGCTTTAATTATATACATGTCAGAGTTATGAATGTCCAACATGCTAATGCCTGGGAAAGTCTAGTAGCTGTCAAGCTGAGCTTCAATCCATGCAAAATTCTACCCCTTCTGAAGGGGAGTCCCAGAATTTGGAAGATGCCAAGAATTGTTTTAACAACCACATCCCCTGATACTTCCCGTTTTGTTTGACTTCACGTTTCATTATGATTTTATGCATAATTCAACAATTTCCTTCCTCAAGTCCTGGATCTATGGTTGAATATTTCCATCTATTTCACCACATTTTTGTTAACCTTTTATGCACTGGTTCTTTTTTCTTTTTAACAGTTTTATGAGCTACAAATTACATACCATAAAAATAACTCACTTAAAATATGTAATTCAATAGCGTTTATTATATTCAAAGAGATGTCCAACTATCACCACAATCTAATTTTACAATATTTTCATCACCCTTGAAATAAAATTTGTACCTATCCCACCTGACATTCTTAACAGTAGAAAAATATTAATCTTCTTTCTATCTCGACATTTGCTTATTCTAGGCAAAATATGAATGGAATCATAAAATATATTGACTTTTATGACTGGTTTCTTTCACTTAGTTTAATGTTTACAAAGTTCACCCTTTTTGTGGTGTATATCAGTACTTTATTGCAAAATAATAACCAATTTAATGACTAGACCACATTTTATTTATCCATTCATCAGTTGATGACAAGTTTTTTCCCCCACGCTTTTGTCTATTATAAATAATGCCGTTTTGGACATTTGTGTACAAGTTTGTGTAAAGATGTATGTTTTTATTTCTTGTGGTAATATACCTAGAACTGGAATTCATGGGTTAAATGTTCCTCTAATTTTAACAATTTTGAGGAAATGCCAAACTGTTTTCCAAAGTGGCTTTATGCTCTCATCAAAAATGTATGAAGATTCCAGTTTCTCCACAGCCTTGTCAACACACGTCATTGACTGAATTTCTGACTTTAGACATCCTGGTGTATGAGAATGATATCTCATTTTAGTTTTGATTTGTATTTTCATAATTGCTAACAATGTTGAACATCTTGTCATGTGCTTAATGGCTGCTTATACGTTTTCATTAGAGAACTCTCTATTCTGATGCTTTGTCCATTTGTAAATTGGGTTATGTGTTGATTTAAGTGTTGTAAGAGTTTTTCATACGCTATGGATATAACCTTTAACAGATATATAACTTGCAGATATGTTCAGCCATTTGGTGGATTGTCTTTTCATTTTCTTTTTTTCTCCTTTGTTTCTTTTTCTTTTTATGTAGCATTGAAGATTTAAACTTAGTGAAATCCAACTCATCATTTTTTTCTTTTGTTGCTTATATCATCTTATCTAAGAAGACTTTGCCTAACTCAAGTTCAAGATTACTCCTATAATTTTTCTAAGAGTGTTAGTTTTAGGTCTGATATCTAAGTATATATTCCATTTTGAGCTATTTTTTGTGTGTATACTGTAAAGAAAGGGTCCCACTTCATTATTTTCTCTGTGTATATCCTGTTGTTCCAGCATAATTTATTGAAAAGATTCTCTTTTCTCCCATTGAATTGTCTGGCAACTTTGTCCAAAGTGAATTGAAAGTAAATGTAAAGGTTTATTGCCAGACTCTCAATTCTATTCAGTTGATCTATACATATGTCCTTACACTAGTAAAAAGAGAAATAATATTTTCCTAGTGTAATATTTTAATTTCCTTTTTTTCATTTTATTTTTTTGTTTAATTATTTTATTGAGGTCATATTGGATTTTAACATTGTGCAGTTTCAGGTGTACATTATTATATATAAGTTTCTGTATAGACTGTATCTTGCTCAACTCCAAAAGTCTAGATTTTATCCCTCGCCTTACACATGTGCCTCTTTACCTCTTTCACCCTGCTCCCCATGTCCTTCCCCTCTGGTAACCACTGATCTGTTAGTTTTATCCATGTGTTTGTTTGTCTTCCACATATTGAAATCATACAGTGTTTGTCTTTCTCTGTCTGGCTTATTTTGTTTAGCATAATACCCTCAAGGTTCATCCATGTTGTCACAAATGGCATGATTTTGTCTTTTTTTAATTGCTAAATTGTGTTACATTGTATATACATACCACATCTTCTTTATCCATTCATTTGTTGATGGGCATTTGGGCTGCTTTCACACCTTAGCTTTTGTGAATAATGCTGAGATGAACATATGAATGCATAAATCTCTGAGAATTTTTGATTTCATGTTCTTTGGGTAAATACCCAGTAGTAGGATAGCTGGATCATATGATATTTCTATTTTTAATTTTTTGAGAAATCTCCATACCATTTTCCATGGTGGCTACACCGGTTTGCATTCCTACCAGCAGCATCTGAGGCTTCCCTTTCCTCCACACCCTCTCCAACATTCGTTATTTTTTTCAAGTAATTTTATTGAGATCATAATGGTTTATAACATTGTGTAGTTTTTCATGTAGATTATTATTTATCAATTTCTGAATATACTTCATTGTGCTCTCCCCCAGCAGTCTAATTTTTATCCATCGTCATGCATATGTACCCCTTTACCCCTTTGGCCACTTGGTGTGATGGTCAACACTCTGGACTCTGTTATTTTGTTGTTGTTGTTAATTATAGTCATTCTGATGGGTGTGAGGTGATAGCTCATTGTAGTTTTGATTTGCATTTCCCTAATAATTAGCGATGTTGAACATCTTTTCATGTGCTTGTTGGCCACCTGTATATCTTCTTTGGAAAAACATCTGTTCATATCCTCTGCCTATTTTTTGATCAGGTTGTTTGTTTTTTTATTGTTGAGTTGTATGTGCTCAAGATTTTAATTTCTTTAATGATTTTATTTTTATTTATTTTTAAGTCATTTTCTTAGGGCTTGCTCTAGTGCTTACAATATACATCTTAACTTATCAGAATCCATCTCAGATTTGTAATAATTTTACTGCACTGAGTATAGAAACTTTATTCTTAGATGGCTCAATCGCCTTTTTTTGTACTATTAGTGATATACATGATATTCCCATATATGTAACAAATCCAAAATGTATTCTATAATTCTATAATTTTACATCTTTTAAAAAGCTGAGTGAGGAAATGAGAGGAAGTATATATTTATAGAGTTTGTTATATTAACCTTCTCATTTACCATTTCTGGTTGTCTTCATTTCATCCTATCGATTAGGATTACCCCCGATGTCATTCCTTACTGCAATTCCTGTCCTTCCTACGTGCTTCCGTTGTGCTTTATTGTCAAATATACTATATTTCTATGTGCTATAGGCCCAACAATACAATTATATACATTTTTCATGCAATTATTTTTTATTTCAGTTAAGAGAATAAAGGAAAAGAAATAGGGAATAATACTGTCTTTTATAAATAACTACACAATCACTTTTACTGATGGTCTTTGTTTTTTCATACTCATTTGAATTAATATCTAGTATCACTTACTTTCATCCTGAAAAATTTCCTTTAGCATTTCCTATAATGTGGATCTCTTAGCAATCCATTTTACCAGTTTTTTAAATCTGGAAATATATTTATTTCAACTATTTTTTAAGAATTGTTTTGTTAGATACACGTTTCTTCATTAAGTGTTTGCTTCTGTCGGCACTTTGAGTATGTCATCCCATTGCCTTCTTGCTTCATGATTTATTATGACATGTTAGCCACTAATATTATTTGACTTCCCTTGTACCTGATGAGTCATTTTGCTTTTACTACTTCCAAGATTTTCTCTTTGCCTTTCAAAAGTTTGAAAATGTGTGTGTGTGTTGACACATTTTATATTTATCCTCTCTGCAGTTCATTGACATCGTGGATGTGCACATTAATGTTTTCATTCAATTTTGGAAGTTTCCAACCATTATTTCTTTGTATATTTTTTCTGTGTCTTTCTTATCACCTCTCCTTCTGATGTTCCCATTACATATAAGTTGGCATACTTGATAGCATCCAGTTTTTCTCTGAGATTCTGCTAATTTTTCTTTATGTTTTTTTCTTTCTCTGTTCTTCAGAGTGCATACTCTCTATCAATCCATCTTTGAGTCCACTGACTCTCTGTTCTGCTGGCTCAAATCTATGGTTGATCTCTTCTAATGAATTTAGCATTTTGGTCTTTATACTTTTTCATTCCAGAATTTCCATTTAGTTATTTAAAATAATGTCTTTATTTTCAGCACTGCTTCCTATTTTATGAAACTTTGTCTTTATACCTCCTGTATTTCTTTAATATAAATTCCTTTAGATCTTTGAATATATTTATACAGTAATAGCTACAGAATAGCTCTAATAGTTAGATACTTTTTCTATGAATTCCAATATTTATACCCCTCACGGACATTTTTCTTTTGCCCACTTTTTTTCTTGTGTATGGGTCACATTTTCCTGTTTCTTTGTATGTCTCATATGTTTTTGTTGTAAACAGAATGTTTGGGGTAATATATTGTAACAACTCTGAATAACGCGCCTCCCCTCCAAGTCTCAAGAGCTTGTTATTATTGTGGTTTCTTGCTTAGTTCTTGATCAGCCCACTGTGCACAGCCTCTGATATTCACTCCTCAGAGAGCACAACCTTGGGGTCTCACACAGTCTTCTTGACCACTCAGGGTAATCAGATTTTAGCTGTTTTGTTCTTTTTTTTTTAACTAGTTCTCTTATCTCCCAAGTAAATTTGGCTGGTTTGCCTCTTTTTCTACTACACCAGCTGTTCGCTCTCACTCATTATTACCTGGTTGCTCTATTGTTTTGCAAAGCACCCTGTGGTATAAATTGCTGTAGAGTCTTATCCAACAAAGTCAGATTCCTTGGCAAGAGCCGAGTGTCACCAGTCATTCAGGTTTGCTGGGTCCCTCTTTCTGACAAGAGCCCTGAGCTACGGAGCAAGAGCAAGGGGAGGCAGGGGAACTTGTTCCTCATCAGCTGCCCTAACTAGTTCTTCCCAATGGAGCAGGAGTTGTATCTGCGTGTGTGCATGTGCATGTATGTGTGTGTGTGTGCGTGTGTAGAGAAAGAGAGAGTGAGATGGGAACTGGCTTCATTATCTGGCTGCTGTTGCTGTCTTACATGGCTATTCTGCACCCTAGAGCCAAGGATGATGGAATCTTCTGCCAATTCCCGCTGCCTGACCAATCTATCCAGAATAAATCTTTTCTGGGAGGCTGGGGTTGATGTGAGCCACCATTCACCTGCCAAGACCACTAGAGCAGCTCTCCCTCAGCACAAAGCTGTATGGGAGAGGGAGAAAGCTCTCTTCATCAGAACTCCTACTTGGATCTTCCCTGTGTAGTGGCAGTTGAGGGTAGGAAATGGGTACCACCTAGTTGACTCCAGCCACTCAATCAAAAGCTTTCACAGCACAGAGCTGTGAAAGATGTGTTTTGCCCATGTTCACCAGCTGCTGAAACCACACAAAGTAGCTCTTCCACTCAGAGATCTGGGGGAAATGCAAACTTCTGCTCAAAGGCTGAACCCCCTGGGCCAGCTCCTCCACAGACTGAGTGGTGGGGCATGGGTACAGTCTCTAGCTCAAATATCACAGCCTCCCACTTTTCTTACTGAGTTGTCATAATTCTGTTGAATAAATTCTTCTCAATTTGTTGTAAGTCCTTGATCAGTCTTTAGAAATGTGAATACTTCTCTGTCCTAATTTTGCCCCGCTTAATTGGTGTCTCTTTAGGAGAGAGGTTTCTCCAAACTCCTCACACCACCAGTATGGAAAACTCACCTGATGTGTTCACTTGTTCTTAAGCTCTGAAGTGCATTAAAATGACTGAGTGTGGTTATTAAAGGTGAAAATGACTAATGCCAACTCAGACCTGTATCTGATTGTGAGTCGTAGGCGTCTGCATTTTTAATAAGCTCCCCAGTGGGTTCTGATTCAAGACCAGATCTGAGCACTGCCTGGCTAAATGCATTACTGAATAATGCTACACACAAGCATTTTTATCTCATATATAGATTGTGAACACAACTTAAAATGTGTGGGCTTCTTTTCTCCAGCGTCTATCAGAATCTGTACTAAATCATCTTAAAACCTAAATAGAATTAAAATGTAGCAGATTTAGTTCTTAAAGTTATCTTTATTTCATCATTGTCTATAATTACCCAATAATTCTTGAATTAAATTAATTATCCTTATCCTCACTATATAAAATTTAAAAATATGTTAAAGTGCAAGAGACTATCTTACACAATCAAGCCACAGATTGAAGCGTGCAAGCACTATTGCCTAATCTGTTATTTTCCTAAAGCTCCATATTAGTCCTTAGCTTAAGTCATCAAATTTCCATTCCAATGTTTTTGTTCAATTCATGTCATGTCCCAATTCCTCTTAATCAAAGTATTTTTTTTAAAAGTGTGTATACTAATATACACAAATACAAGCAAACCCATATTCATCAAGTACTACAAGGCCTATTCCTCCTTTATCGTGATGAGTGAGACAATGAGCGACCCCAATGCCAGGGATTTGAGTCACAGGACTGAATGACAGTAAAAGCAACACAGGAAGTCAATTGGCTTGGTGAACAGGAAATTTCCAATTATGGCAAGGAAAACTTGCAAAAGTGTCAAAGATAAAGGGGGATTTGCTAATCACTGAATAGGAGTTCCATGGAGGATAGAGGAAAGATTTGGAGACAGGAGGAAGGCGTTGCCTTAGGTGAGGGGAAGGACAGAGCTTAATGGCAACAAAAGATAACTGAGGGGTCAGCCCAGTGGCGCAGCGGTTATGTTTGCATGTTCCGCTTCTTGGCAGCCTGGGGTTCGCCGGTTCGGATCCCAATGTGGAAATGGCACCGCTTGGCAAACCATGCTGTGGTAGGTGTCCCACATATAAAGTAGAGGAAGATGGGCATGGATGTTAGCTCAGGGCCAGCCTTCCTCAGCAAAAAGAGGAGGAGAAGTAGTTAGCTCAGGCCTAATCTTCCTCAAAACAAAACAAACAAAAAAGGTAACAATATATTCAGCCAACATTGTATAATGCAATTCAAACTAAAACATAATTGTCTATCGTGTCTATTGATGAAAATGGATCTGGAATAATATTTGAATAAGTAATATTGGGGACCTGGGAGGATGGGGAAAAGATAATATTTTTCCGATTCTAAGTCTTTTCTATTTCATAAGTCTTAATGTGCGATTGTGTGTACGTGTGTAATCCACCAATATTCAATAAAAACACAGAGACAGCCATTAAGATCTTACATGTCTTACACGATGTACTTTCTTACATTTTTTTGGCATATTATATGAGAAAAGAAAAAAAACTGCTGTGAATGGATGTGTGTGTATATATATATATATATAAATATATATCATATAAATATATCATGATTTGTATCAAAATACTCACCAAATGAAGTTGCTTATACCTACAGTAGTTTATGTAAATTCACCATTGTGAATATTTAGGTTAGTTAAAATCTTTGCAATCTACTTTTTTCCAATTCCAATTGTTTATTGGCAATTTTTGTAGGCAAGATAAGTAAAAATATCACACACAATTAATTAATGATTTCTGTACTTACTAATAATGTTGCCTAAGTAAAAGACATTTACAGAGTAGCATGTTACAAATATGTATTAAGAACAAAACCTTATCTGCAGATGATAACACTACCAATTTGTTCAGTGTTAAATAGCACATAAAAGTGACAGAGTTAGTGAACGTTAGTTGCACAATATACTGACATTCTTTTTCTGTTCTTCAGAATGGGACAAAAATCATCATGATGTATTTAGAATAGCGTCACTTAGTGAATAGACACTTATGACCATAATACAATGTTGTCTTGTAATATGTATATTAATTCTTTATGATGTAACAAAATTAAAACAGACAGAACATTGAAAATAATCACAAAACAGAGCAGATAAACTTTTTAAAAATCCCTTTTATTTCAATATCGTTTAAGTGTGTATCACACTGAAGAGCATTCTGGACCTAAAAATTGTCCTGATTATTCTTTTAGAGAATAAATTAAAATGGGTTATTAACATTTTTATAAACAATTCCTATTCTTAGTTATATTTTTGTTTGAATAATAAGGTGTCTCTATAATTACAAGAAACTGCTATATTTAATCTAACAACATAAATTTTAAGGAAAGCTTATATGTGTATGCAGACACAGAGGAACAATGAGGTCTATTAAAGTAAATGGAACTAAATACATATATTTTCAAGTGATTTAAATTAATCAAGTAGGGGAAAGGTCTCATTAAATTTCTGGAGAATAATATATTTTTTTAATTAATTTATGATTGACTTTAGCTTTGGAATGCTAATTAATTCCTTTGGGGAAATAATGTACATAACCTTTCCCCATTTCTTTTATTTGTTATTTTAGTAATTTTAAACAATAGATTTAAATCCAAAAATAATAAAATAGCATGTTGTGAAAATGGTAAGACACATTGCACTGAACTTCAATTGTTTGTTTATGTATGTATGTCTCCCATTAGTCTGGCAGAATCTTACAGGTGGTGGAGGGGTCATAGCTTTTCATCTTTACACTATTAATATAGAGAGAATGTTGGCAGAGCAGAAAAAACTTAAAAATATTTGTTAAGTGAATAAACTAATAATGGGACATAATAAAAAATGTAAATTTGTGTTCTGGTGTTCGCAAAGTACAAACGTCTTGATAAAAGCTGTATTATTTACTCACTACACTGTTACAAAACCAGGTCCATTTTGCCTGTTGTGCAGAAAGCCAATCATTGAGAAAATGAGTTTGTAGCAGAGAAAGGTTTATTCACAAGGCAGCCAAATGAGAAGATGAAGAACAAATCTTAAATCCGCCTCACTGATAAATGATAAATGGGGATTAGGGATATTCATGGGATGAAGGGGTGGGGTGGTCTGAAGTGTGGGAAAAGGTGATTGGAGGTGAGCAGGAGTGAGGTATTTGATGATCTGTGCAAGCGTGGTGAAGCTTCATGGCTCTTTGTAGGATGCATGCTCACAAAATAGTGGCCTTGGCATAATCTGAGAGTGGAGTTTTTAGCTCCCTGATGTCAGGAGGTTGCCTATTGGATGTCTGCACAGGCCCAGTTTGTGGGTTAGTGGTCTTGACTAGCCTGAACTAGACAGGGATCAACTCTTATTTCCTGAATAATAATAACTCAAGTATCTGTTACGATGGTGACCCAGGCACTAGAGATGTTATCTAAGGAACCTAGTGGGAATCAGGTACTATATTGCTGAAGCAGCACAGCTAACAATGGGTGAATGAACAGCTAAAGGCTGAAATCAATAACTGCCTGAAAAACTTTAGTTACTAACTACCTAATCATTAACGGCTAACTGTACACTGGTTTCAACACCAATAAGTATATAAGTCTTCTATAAGAATTTGAAGCGTTTTTAGCTTTATTCAGACTAAATTACCATCTGGCTTTCTACCCAAAATGAATAAGGACACATGTTAAACTTCTTGAAAGATGCCTGTGTTTTAAAAAAAGCATAACCAAGTGATCACACTGCCTGCACCTTTTCCCATTCCATGCAAGTCACAACTTTAATTCGATCCACAACCTTTTTGCCCTGTAACATAGTATATTCAAGAGTTCCATAAATTAGTGTATGGGAATTTCTATTTTTTTGGAGGCAGGTGTGAAGAGGAGCATTATTTTGCCTACTCTAGTATCATATTCCTCATAGTATATACCTCATAGTACTAATTTTAAATGAATATTTGAAACAAAAGTAGGTGCCTTTTCTTACATTTTGTATAACTTTTAAAATAAAGTATATTGTGACTATGTTCCCCATCCCACGTGTTCTCAAAGTGTTCATGAAAATGTTAATATCCCATTTTATTTTACCCTCTAAAAGAATAACCAAGAATGCATTATATCAAAAATTCTAAATTCAAATGCCAGGTAACACAGTCTCAAAAAATGCTATTTTTTTACATCAACCCCAAACAATTAATATTTACAATATGTCTAAAATTGTGTCCTTTTCATCAAAATAATAGATCAAATTTGTTGACCTTGAGAGATTCGTCAATATTTATACTTGATATTTGTGTAATATGAAAATCAAATTTTTACATGTTACAAAATGGTGCTCAGTGATACATATGCTTTCACATGAATCATAAAAATAACTTCAATTATTATAAAAACAGAAAATATCTTAGCTTATATTACTAAAAAATTAAAACAAACAAATTGGAAAAAACTCACAGACCAGGCACTACGTTAAAAAGAAAAATACTAAGTAGACCCTTGGCTTTTACAAATGTTAATTTTCAAATACAATATTTTGGGAGTTTATTTGTTATTGTCCCTTAAATAAGACAATCTATATTATTTTGAGGAAAATGACCATCAAGATAGAGGCAATCAGGGGCCAACCCCATGGCCTCATGGTTAAGTTTGGCACGCTAACTTTGGCGGCCTGGGTTCATGGGTTTGGTTCCCGAGGGTAGACCTACACCACTTGTTGGTGACCATGCTGTGGTGGTGACTCACATACAAAATAGAGGAAGATTGGCACAAATTTTAGCTCAGGGATAATCTTCCTCAAGCAAAAAGAGAAAGATTGGCATCAGATGTTAGCTCAGGGCAAATCTTCCTCAGCAAGAAAAAAAAAAAGATATAGGCAGTGAAAGTTGAAATGTGGGCTTGTGGCTTAAGCTAACTTTTCTAAAAGTAGTTCTGAACCAAAAGCATCAACATCACAGGGGAACTTGTCGGATATTCAGATATTCAGGCTCCACCCCAATAGTGAATCAGATACACCTGGTGTGGGGCCCAGCAATCCTTTAAAAACCTTCAAGGTTATTCTGATGTGCTCTGAAGTTTGAGAACCACCCCAACCACTGCCTACACAAAAGAAAAAAGGCAGGCTCTGTGTAGCAATTGTAGCGGCAAAAGTAAGAAAATCTTAATAAAGAGAAAACCTTTGGCTCAATCTATCTTTCTATACAATTTTTTTTGAAGAACCTTGGCAAGATTATTAACCCTGAAGTTTGACCAAAATACATGAGTACCTAGCTGAAGTTACAACGGAAGGAGGAGACAGAGTGCCATAGGGTAATGCAGTAGAAATAAAAAATAAGAGATGCTTGATTTTATTATTTTAAAGAGTGTAACTACATATCCAAAAAAACGATTGATTTCATAGACTCCATGTAAATCCTGAATTTTGCATTTCTATAGCATCTACTACCGTAGAACTTAAGCAACACGTACCTTCAGAATATATACATGCATATCAGAGTACATATATATATTGCATGAATAGTTTCTGTCCATTAATACGATAGGCCCACCACAACTAGACAAAGAGCAGTACTTTCCCTGAGGGCCTGTTTGATAAATAATAAAAAAATTATTTCTCCCCTCTTTACAAAACAAAATGCATTTTCTTCTATTTAATTCACAGGACACTTTATTTTCATGGATATTCGCCACTCTGAAATACTTTACTGCACCAAGATAGATGAGTATAGAGGGAAAACTTTTCCCAAATCAAATATGTTTGTTACAACTATCCAAGCAAGAGAGAAAAAGAAACAGTCTAAGGATATTTAAAAGTAGATAAAGTTGAATAGATTTGTGAAAACACCACTTAGGTAAATGTGAGAGACAGTAATAATGAGCCAATTTTTATTCACCGCAAGCTCTCTAGGAAAATTTTGATATGAATTTCAGGAATGAACAAGTGGGCTTCAAGCATTCTCTCTGATTAGAGCATCAATTTGATGCATTTTCTCAGTAGATTCCCTTGAAATTATAAGGGACTGGATTTTAGATATTTATAGATATTACTCAATCTCTTTACAAAATGGTTACCTAAGTATCTGAACAAGAATCTTGCCCGCCTTATTTACCCCTAAAACTGTGCACTTATAACCACAAGGAACAGCATAGTAAATGCTCAATAAATATTTCTTGAATGATTGAATGAGACCTTTCGGTAGTTTATGATATTTCTTAAAAACTCTAGATAGAACTGTTAATTTGTCTTCTATATCTATAGTCAAAATTTAGACTTCATATTGTTCACTTTTATTTTAAAAAAGGTTTATTCAAGAGATATGTACCCTCACCTGATGTTTAATTTTACTATGATTTGCTATTTGCCTTTTAACATAGTAACATCTAACATTCATTAGTATAGATTAAATATAAAAAACTACTTTAATATTTAAATGGAAATATCTATGTTTTCACATGTAATACAACACAAAGTTACTGACCAAAGAAACTATAATTTGGCTATGTACTTATCATAATTCATGTCTCTACTTCTTTTTATACTTTATATCAAACGCAAAGTAACACTCACTGAGCAGCCACATTTGAAAGCCAGAATTGTCAGACATCATATAATAATAATTCAGCAGGTAAAAATACCTTTCCATGTGCCAATACTCACTGTAGGAGTTGAGGAGAAATGCATGGTATAATTATCTTTGCGCTAACTAATGATGCTAGTCAGACCTTCACAGCAGCACTGGTCTGGATCCTTGTATATCAGAAAGTACATGGAAACAGAAATTCAGCATCAGTAAGCAGCTTCATTTGAGAGCCAGACCTTGCAAGTATTAGCATATAACATCTTGTTCTGACTGAGAAAGTTATTGCATCCTTTTGTTAGTCAAGACACAAGTATAACTTCAAATCTGGAGTGGTTCATTTTTCCTGGACCCTTTAGTTCCCTTCTCGCTTTCCCAAAATTACTGCCCTAAAGAGTCTGTAAACATTTTTTATATAGCCTAAATCATAAATATTTTAAGCTTTGTGAGCAATATGATCTCTCTTGTAACTACTAAAGTTGCCTAGTGAAGTGGGAAAACAGCCACAGACAATACATGAATGAAAGAGCATGCTGTTTTCCAGTAAAAGCCTTATTTAGAAAGAGAGGTGATAGGCAGGGCCTGGTAAGCAGGTCTCAGCTTACTGACAGCTGTTCTAAACTAAAGCCTTCATCACATTTCTTAGGAAATCTTTAGAAACCAAAGGTCTTACCTTTTCAGCAGAGCACCCTTCTGCATACAACATTGGAGGAATATTTACTTATCTTGTAATATCCAAATTTACTTATCCTTGCATGTAATATATGGTTCCAGGATGGTTTCCTGATGTATTTGCCCACAGCAAAGAAGAAAGGTACACTCGTATCTTCATAAAAAAAGAGGAAAAATATAAGTAAAATTCCATATCACCATTTTAAAAATAACATTTAAAAAGTTATTTGTAATATCAATGCATTCCTATCTTTTGACACCACTTTTCCTTTCTGAATACATTTTCCTTTGCAATTTGAATACCGCAGAGAACCATAGATTATATGAAAAGATAAATAATTTACATTTATTTCATATATTTCCTCTAATCCTCAATAGCCTGTAAGCTGCTGTAGGGTAGGATTTTTTTGTCTGCTTTGTTAACTTCTTCATCTCCTAGCTAGAAGAGGCCTGGCTGATAGCAAATATGAATGCATAGAATAAAGTTAGCAATATTACTTGGATGCAGACTGTTATACATTTAGCCCTTTAATCTGTTTTATTTATATATTTTCTAGTTTTAATAGGAAATTCACAAATGTTTCGGAATCCACAATTGAAAATCCACAGTTATTTTGGAAATTGCCTTTGATCCTTGAGTAAGAAATAGAATTGATGAAAGAAGTCTAGCCTACATTCATGTGCTCATTATTCTTGTGTATTTATCTACATTATATCACTAGATTTTTTTAATCACTTCTATGACAGATATATGAATAGTATCCCTATTTTACTAAGGAGGAATCTGAGACTCTGAGATATTTAGTGACTTCTACTTAAGCACATTGCTAGTAGGTAAGTGATCTAACATTGTGTGACCCCAGCTCCCACTCTTCAGTTCACTGCCACCACGGACAACCTGTTCATAAACCCATTGCTCAAGGGCATGTGAGGCTGTGCAAAAGCTTGTCTGACATCTGAAGAACAGTTAACTTTGCCCACCTGGAAATTCAGATCATCCCTGCCGAGGTTACCCTTCTTTAAGCTTTTGTGTTGTTTATACACATCGTTACAGTCTATGCTCATTCAAAAGGTCTGTTTGAGCACCTCACCCCGACTACCACTTGGCACCAATTTTGTAATCATGCTCTTTCCAAGACCCTAACCATCCAATCAGTCCATGAGTACAAATTATTATTCACTGTAGAACTTTGACTCTCTTTCCAGGAAAAAAATGAATAATCAAGTACACTGCTTCTGCCCTTTGAAAAGATTTTCCTTCACTGGAAGTCTTCTTTTGGGGCAATGCCTGAGTGGGGCGATAGTGTAAAAATTGTCAGCTTTCAGGTAATGTCAGCATATTATGTATAGTATGCACAATTATCTGTAAATCCGGGCTGTAATTTTGTTTCCTCAGCCATCTGGTCCTAGAGAACTCCCAAAGATGCCATAAATGTGCATTGAGGGAGAGGAGACAATACAGCCAGAGTAAGATCCATGAGAATCTAAGCATCTTGCTCATGGAACTTACTTGTTCCTTCAAGAATTACTTGAGTTTTGGGGCTGGCCCTGTGGCCTAGTGGTTAAGTTCAGTGTGTTCTGCATCAGCAGGCTGGGTTTGGTTCCTGGGAGCGAACCTACACCACTCATCAAGCCAAGCCGTGGTGGTGGCCCACACACAAAATAGAGGAAGATTGGCACAGATGTTAGCTCAGGGAGAATCTTCCTCAGAAAAAAAAAAAGAAGAAGAAATACTTGAGCTTGATCTTGTAAATACCACTACTATGTAGTGACGGAGTGCTACTGGCACTGTGCATATGGAGTAACGGCTAAGGAAACCCCCTTTCATGATGGAGAGATCAGGTCACATGGTAACTTGGTGGGCTATGGTTAAGCATCTAGTCTTTACTAGGGCCCAGTAGTAAGTTAGACACTTTTTCTAAATGAAATACTTATCTACAGATGATGAAATTGACTTGCCCCCAACCCTGAACATTTATACTGTATTTTTCCATAAGGCCTAACAAAGATTCCACGCAGCATTACTTTCTGCTATAGACACTTCAGCCACTACTGTATCTTTTCATAGCAGTCCAGTGACAGAGAAACTTTCACAACAGGCCAAACTGTAGTGGGGTCTGACTTGCTCTAGACACCACTCACCACTGGTAGCCTTTCAAGTCAGTATGTGGTATAAACTAGCATCTCAGATTAAGTATACATTGCCTTCCAAATTCAAAGAAGTCATTCAATTATCATGTTTCTTTCTTGTTGTTAGGAGAGGAGAATTTCTAGTAACAAATTCTTTACTTTAGAAGGGATTTTTTGATATGCTCATATTTGTAAACCACTAGAAATTTTATTGAACTTGACGGTTGTTTCTTTTTTAAAGATTGGCACCTGAGCTAACATCTGTCGCCAATCTTCTCTTTTCTTCTTCTTCTCCCCAAAGCCCCCCAGTACATGGTTGTATGTGCTTCTGGCTGTGCTATGTGGGACACCACCTCAGCATAGCTTGATGAGCAGTGCTAGGTCCACACCCAGGATCTAAACCAGCGAAACCCTGGCCTGCCACAGTGGAGCACGTGAAACCAAACACTTCGCCACAGGGCTGGCCCCAGTTCTTGGATTTTTGTATAATCTATTTTCTATCCCTTGGAATGCATGTGTCTCAAAATATTTCATTAATATCACGGACCAGTATGGTTTTCTAGGCAATGGAGAGTTGATCAAATTCTGTAGAGAGTAGACTGACAGTAGGGAGGAGAGTAGATCTATTTCTGAATTAGGAGAATTAAGGTGTTTTGCTGTTATTTACAACTGAAGCAAACTGCTTCTGATGGCCTTAACTAACAGATATAGAGACAAAAGCATTCTCCAGACCAATAGAAAAATACCAGGTGCTAGAGACTGCACTATATGCTTCAGTAAAGATGCCACATTTGGACAAGCAGGTACGATATAAATCACAACTTACTTAAGTTAGTGACATTTCACTTTTACTCTTCAGTATCCATCTGCTGTCTGCACAGCCCATATAGACAAGTGAAATGGAGATGAGGCAGGGACCATCATTCCCACATCCATGGATAGAAAATCTAGAAAGAGCTCCATCTATATTTGGAAATATATTTGATGAAGATGATGTTTAAATTAATTATAGAAAACATTAGCTAATTAATGAATAATGTTAGAACAATTTAATTTTTCATTTGGAAAAAAGATAGATTGTGCTTTATCTCACTTATTCATACAAATTAATTAAAATTGTTAAAGGCAAAAATAAACAAAATTAAAAAGTTTTAAAAATATACTAGTTTTCAGAAAGAGTGAAATTAAATATGACTTATTCTTTATGTAGAGATGTCTGAAAAAGTACTCAAAAACTTTCATAAATAATATTGATAAATTTGAGTATATTAAAATTTTAAATTATTTCTGTGCACAGACCCCATTGACTAAGGTTAAGACAAATAAAAGTGACTGCAAAGTGTTTGCATTATATTTAAAAGTTATTTACTACCCCAAGGTTATAATGGACTTTTATAAGGTAAGAATAGAGCGATCCAAAACAAAAATAGTTGAAGTATATGAATATTATTTTCCCAGAAATATAAATCCATAATTCATTTGATGGATACCTAATCTAACTAGTGACTAAAAAATATAAATAATAATAATAACTCATTTTTGAATCATTACATTGAAAAATATGAAACTGAATGATAGAATCAAAGGCAGACTAGGATTTTTAAATCATTTATGAGTCTGTAAACTGTGACAACTTGGCAAACCACTTTGAAAGGATCAATGAAATGTCAGAAGCACATTTTCCATAGCCCAGCAATTCTACTTTCCCTACATTTCTTAACAAATGAGTCAAATATAGGCACAAGGAAGATGTTCTTGAAGAATTATTTGTACTGATAAAAAAAAAAAGGTTGTAAAAATAATTAACAAAAGGGAAAGGGTAAATAAATTGAGAAATCTCAATACCCTGATCTGGAATGAGATCAAAGAAATAAATAAATGAGGAGATATTCCATGTCTATGTATAGGTAGACTCAACATTGTCAAGATGCCAAGTCCTCCCAACTTGATCGATATAGTCAGGGTAGTCAATCAAAATCTCAGCAAGTTACTTTGTGAATATTGACAAATATATCACAAAAATGATCTCAAAATGGATCATAGACCTAACTGTAAAATGGGAAAGTATGAAACTCTTAGAAGATAACATAGGAGAAAACCTAGATGACTTTGGGTATGTGGATGCCCTTGCAGATGCAGCACCAAAGGCACAATCCACGATAGGAATAATTGATAGTGCAGACTTCCTTAAAATTAAGAATTTCTTCTCTGTGAAAGACAATGTCAATAGAATAAGATAAGCTACAGATTGGGAGAGAATTTTTACCAAAGACACATCTGGTAAACTTATCCAAAATATGCAAGAACCCTTAAAGCTCAAAAGTAAGGAAACAAATAACCTGATTAAAAATGAGCCAAAGAACTCAACAGACATCTCATCAAAGATGATATACAGGTGGCAAATAAGAACATAAAAAGATGCTTCACATCATATGTCATCAGGAAAACAGTAATTAAAAGATTTATGAGATATCACCACACACCTACTAGAATGGTCGAAACCTGGAACACTGAAAACATCAAATGCTGATGAGGATGTGGGGCAATAGGAACTCTGCTACATTGCTGATGGGAATTCAAAATGGTTCACCCACTTTGGAAGACAGATTAGAGGTTTCTTGCAAAACTAATGTACCCCTACCATATGATTTAACAAGCACACTCACTGGTAGTTATCGAATGGAGTTGAAAACTTATGTCCACATAAAAACATTCACATGGATGTTTACGGAAGCTTTGTTCATAATTGCCAAAATGTGGAAGTAGTTAAGACATACCTTTAGGTGAATGGATAAATAAACCACAGTATAAACAGACAATGGACCATTATTCAGCGTTTAGAAAAAATGGAGCTATCAAGCCATGAAAAGAAGGGAGGAATTTTAAAAGCATATTACTTAGTGAACAAAGCCAATTTGAAAAGGCTACATACTGTATAATTCCAACTACATGCCAGTCTGTGAAAGTCAAAACTGTGGAGAAAAGAAAGATCAGTTGTTTTCACCACTGGGGGCAAGGTAGAGATGAATAGACAGAGCACGGAGGATTTTTAGGGCACTGTTAATACTCTGTATGATACCATAATGAGATACATGTCATTATGCATTTATCCAAACCCACAGAATGTACAGCAACAAGAGTGAACCCTAGTGTTAATTATATTTTTATTTTCATTTTTTTGAGGAAAATTAGCCCTGAGATAACATCTGCTGCCAATCCTCCTCTTTTTGCTGAGGAAGACTGGCCTTGAGCTAACATCCGTGCCCATCTTCCTCTACTTTATATGTGGGACGCCTGCCACAGCATGGCTTCCCAATAGGTGCCATGTCCGCACCTGGGATCCAAACTGGCAAACTCTAGGTCCCCAAAGCAGAACCTGCGAACTTAACCACTGTGCCACAGCCCGGGCCAGCCCCCGTAGTATTAACTATAGACTTGGGTGATTATAATGTATCAGTGTAGTTTCCTCCTTGATAACAAATGGACTATTTTGGTGGGGGATGCTGATAACGAGGAAAGCTATGCATGACTTGTGGGAAGGGTACACGGGAAATCTATGTACCTTCCTTTCATTTTATTGTGAACTAAACTGCTTTAAAAAATAAAGTCTTGGACTCAGTCCAGTGGCGTAGTGGTTAAGTTCATGCACTCTGCTTTGGCAGCCCAGGGTTCATGGATTCAGATCCCAGGCACGGAACTACACACTGCTCATCAAGCCACACTGTGGCGGCATCCCACATACAAAGTGGAGGAAGATTGGCAACAGATGTTAGCTCAGGGCAAATCTTCCTCACCAAAATAAATAAGTAAATAAAGTTTTAAAAAGAACACAGGGGCCGGCTCCGTGGCCGAGTGGTTGGGTTCCTGCACTCTGCTGCGGTGGCCCAGGGTTCGGATCCTGGGCATGGACATGGCGCCACTCGTCAGGCCACGTTGAGGCTGTGTCCCATATCCCACAACTAGAAGGACCTGCAACTAAGATATACAACTGTGTACAGGGGGGTTTGGGGAAATAAAGCAGAAAAAAAAAAAAGAACGCAAATATATATTACATTGTTGTTATAGTTAAACCTATGAAAAATTTCTCAACTGTATGAAGTAAGGCATTCATTTTCTTACAATAATTTAACAATTTTATAAGAAAAATCTTCACACCTCTATGAAGGTAATTTTGACAAAGTCAATGAGAGAATTTTTTTTAGCAAATACACGGTTTCCAGTATCAACTGAAAAAGTAGAACACCAAACTAAGCAAATTAACAGGGGAGAATAGAAAGATATCCTAGTCAAGTAAAGTGAAATTAGTGAAACAGCAATCCACTCCTCAACTTGGAAATATCTAGTTCTCCAATTACAGATATTTTTATAGCCAGGTCTTTTCAAATATATACGAATGGAAATTTTATGTTATCTAGAGAGATATTAAGTGTAGAAGCTGCAGCCCACACAAATTTACTTTTGAAAACTAACACCAATACCTAAAATTTACAAAAGTAACATAACAAAATGCAGAGACTAGTCCTTCTAATTAAAATATGTGCAAAACATACTAATACTCCTAGGTACATGTATGTTTACAGAATAATCCACGTGACAAGTAGGATTTATTCTAGGAATGGAAATATGTTTTACTATTAGAGAATTTGAAAATAAAATCATTTCCTAATAAATTGAGTAAGACTGAGCCTACTTTATAGTTATGAGACCTCCATTTTTATACGGATGCTAGAAACTCGACTGGTTAGCACAGTTGCCTAAATTCAGACACCACTTGCTAGTGAGCATATCATATATTGCCAGAATTATTTTTCATATGTTTGAGATTTCATGGGAATAAAAATAAAGACTCTGGGTCTATACAAACTGTGTCAAGAAAGCAGAAACTGATATTATTGGGAAATAAGATAAGCAATTAGAGTTAGTTGATATTTGCACATATCCTTTCATAATCACAATATTCTTGTGGCCCACCTAAAAATTTCATGGATTAATCTGCTCAAGCTCAGATATTTCATTACCTCATATTCCAGCAAAGAAACTAAACATTTATGGAAAATTTTATAACCACCTGAAGAAACTCATAAATAGTCCAATTTGGAAAAAAAATCAAGTCCAACTATTAAATCCTGAAGTCAAATAAAATAGCAAAATAATTACTTACATAATAAACTAGATGGAATCAAAATCCCTGGCAATTTAGAAAGGCTTTGGAGGCATGGTTTATAGGTGATTTCTTCTGGAGAGCTTTAGTGTGCTCATAATATACTGCAAATCTTACACAAATAGCACTCACCATCCACATAAGTCTTTGTTATGCTGCGGTCACAATCTTTCTTCTAAAAAATATTACCTTGGAAGAAATAAATAGTGATCTTCTACTTTTTTATGGTGATAACCACAAAACCTGAACTTAGAATTCTAAATTCAGCTAGACTCTAAATACTCGTTTTTTACTCTTAATGTAATGTACACTAAATAAACAATAAAACATACCTTGTTATTTTCTAGAAAGAATTGCATATTTTTAAAAATCTATATTAAAAAATCGAATCTAAATTTCTTAGCACAGTATATATATATTCAATTCTTTTTCAGTTGTCTCCTGAAGAAACAGTCCCCTCTAACCACATCCATGATGCATTTCATCGTGACTCTTTGTAAGCATTCAAAAATGTATGAGGAATGAATTAACGTTTGGACAATGAATTGACAAAGTATGTTGCTTTGGTTTCCAAATGATTCAGATCAAACATCCCTATATAGAGTTGTACCAAAGTAAATATATATTTACTTACTTGTACATGAATTTCCTATTACTATCTTAATAATAAAAAAGAGATAAGGGGTCAGCCTGGTAACGCAGTGGTTAAGTGTGCACACTCCACTTCGGTGGCCTGGGGTTTGTCGGTTCAGATCCTGGGTGCAGACACGGCACCGCTTGGCATGCTGTGGTAGGTGTCTCACATGTAAAGCAGAGGAAGATGGGCACATATCTTAGCTCAGGGCCAGTCTTCCTCAGCAAAAAGAGGAGGATTGGCAGTGGATGTTAGCTCAGGGCTAATCTTCCTCAAAAAAAAAAAAAAATAAGAGATATAATCATCAAAGATTTAAAATAATAATATGAAGGTAAAATAAATTATTTAGAGGTTTTAACATTCACAATTAAATTTAGTAAGTTGTGATCAACTATTCACATTCATCTTTAAAATTCTTATGAAATAATGATTTCAAGAAGTGGTTCTCATTTCAGCATATTTCAAAATTTGTTTTCTAAAAATACTTAATCCCAAGGAAAAATAGTTCACAAGGAAACCCATATGAAGATGGAACACAAACCTCTTTGCCTCTGCTTGGTAAAATCGTCTCATTCATTTCCCAGTGCCAACCACTTGCTTTACAGTAAGTTTTTAAATTTGAGCTAGTAAATTTCCATCTTTCCCAATGTCAATTAAAAATTTGAGGGAAAAATCTTACCCAAACTCTTATTTAATAAATGTCATTTATCAAATTAGAGATTACTCTTTTCCGTATTTTATTTTTTTGGCTTTATTTATTTATTTATTTATTTATTTTCGGATGTATCTCAAAATACATTTTGAATTCTGTGTATATTACATCATGGTCACCACCCAAAAACTAATTATAGTCCATCCCCTCACATGTGAGCTTAATCACCCCTTTTGCCCTCCCTTCTCCCCCTTTCCCCTATGGTAACCACCAATCCAATCTCCATTGCTATGTGTTTGTTTGTCATTGTTTCTATCTTCTACTTATGAGTGAGATCATATGGTATTTGACTTTCTCCTTCTGACTTATTTCACTCAGCATAATACCCTCAAGGTCCATCCATGTTGTCACAAATGGCCGGATTTCATTATTTCTTATGGCTGAGTAGTATTTCATTTTATATATATACCACATCTTCTCTATCCATTCGTCCCTTGATGAGCACCCAGGTTGCTTCCATGTCTTGGCTATTGTGTATACTGCCGCAATGAACATAGGGGTGCAAGTGTCTTTATGCCTTTGTGTTTTCAAGTTCTTTGGATAAATACCCAGCAGTGGGATAGCTGGATCATATGGTAGATCTATCCTTAATTTTCTGAGGATACTCCATACTGCATTCCACAGTGGCTGCACCAGTTTGCACTGCCACCAGTAGTGAACAAGTGTTCCCTTCTCTCCACACCCTCTCCAACATTTGTTGTTTCCTGTCTTGTTAATTATAGCCATTCTGACGGGAGTGAGGTAATACCTCATTGTAGTTTTGATTTGCATTTCCCTGATAGCTAATGATGTTGAGCATCTTTTCATATGCCTGTTGGCCATCTGTATATCTTCTTTGGAGAAATCTCTGTTCAGATCTTTTGCCCATTTTCTAATTGGATTGTTGGGTTTTTTTTTTTTTTTTTTTTTGATGAGCTGTATTAGTTCTTTGTATATTTTGGATATTAACCCCTTATCTGATATGTGGTTTGCAAATATCTTCTCCCAATTGTTAGGTTGTCTTTTCATTTTGTTGATGGTTTCCTTTGCTGTGCAGAAACTTCTTAGTTTGATGTAGATGTTGAGACCTGAGAGTGTTTATAACTGACCAGCTTTTCATGGTTTACAATTTCTTTTCCACAAGACAACTAGGAAATCTCTGTGTGGTGCAAGTTAATTTTAATCTCATTCTCCATATTTTTACAGTGTATTTTAAATAGTCCACTACTTAAAAGTCTTTTTAAAAAAGAAAACGTCAACATCTGTGTCATTTCGTAGTGCAAAAACAGCAATGAATGGCAATATCTGAAAATAATAAGCATCTGAGTGAGAGAATCTAAAACTCTCCTAATTGTGCCTCTCCCATTTTTCCTTTAGGAGTGCTCCTTAGCATCTATAATGTGTGATCAGCTAACATCCACGTAAGTGAGTGTAACAGTGTCAATTCAACTCTGAATTACATGATGCTTAATTTTAAAGCATGTCATTTAAAATTGTAAATTCTAATATTTCCTTCCAAAGCCCAATGAGGGCTGTTTGGAAGGACGTTTTCCAGTAGTAACCATGTGAATTTTTGCTTATCATTTTGCTGCTTCATATATATTAGTGTATATTGCCTAACACTTTAAGAATAGTCTAATGCCTTTATAATATTTTTTAAAAAGCTACTTCCTTTTTGTACTTAAAACTTGGCTTTAATTATTTGAAGTATTGCTGAAAGTCTCAATAGCATTTAAAGCACTTTATTAAGCATTATTTTATTTAAATCTCACATTACAGAATAAAGTAAACAACATCATATTTATCCAAAATTCATATAATTAGAAAATATATTGAACTGCAAAGGGTTATTATTGCCAGAGGTTATTTATGTATTGTTTCTTCTTTAGTTTAATAGTTAGAGCAGCAAAGAAATACATGGAGAGGTCATTGGCACTAAGAATACCAGGACTAAAAATCCAGCCTGCATTGATTTTCTTTTCCAGAATGTAACTCTGATGAGATACCATTGAAAGTTCTTTTTACTTCATCTTCCCTAACTTCCTACATTTATTTTTAACCACCATGTCCTCAGACTAAATATGAAAACCCATAAATATAGTTGGACTTTGTCTCAAAACTGTGAAAATTAGTTAAAATTTGCTCCAACACTTTGATGAGTGTATCATTAATCTGTAGAAGTGGTGTCCTTAATAAACTGTATGTACTCAAGGAGTAAGCCTGAATTGAATATGTAGAGATAAGGGAAATATGAATGTTATAAAACAGTCAATTATTAAATTACTATGCAAGCTGTTTCATTTAAGACAGTGAATAACAAGTTCAACCCAATTGAAAATGCCATCATCTTTAGCTTGGAAAAACGAAAATGTGTCTGTGATGTACAGTAAAATACCTATGGTTTGTGGCTTAATATATCAAGTTGGGTTTTTTTTAATTCATATATTATTTTCTTGTAAAGTAGTAAGGGTTGTGTCAGCAACAGAGAATTAAATAAATTCTCAAATTCACTTTAATAGACTAATATCTCATTAGGGAGATGGCTTGACTCTGAACTCTAGGATAGTGTTGCCCAAAATATATTCAGTAAATCAGCAGCATCAGAATTCAGGAACCCTTCTTAAGTTAGTAATTTTTGTGTCCTCAGACCTAATGAATTGGATTCTCAGAGGATTTGAGGTCTAGAAATCTGAATTTTGAAAAAATTTCCCAGACGATTCTTAAGACAACTAAATTTGACATGTATTTATGACTTCCATTGAATCAGTGCATCTCGTCACCCTCTCTTTTGAAGTAATCTCATAATAAGGATTAAGAAGACGTAACATTTATATTTCCTGGAAGCTTAGAGTTTGTTATTATAGAAAGCACCTTTTTGTTAGCTAGAGTAATTGTAGGATTTAATTAGACATTTCGGGACAAAGCAGCACTCTAGCCAAATATTTCGTTATGTAAATTCTGTAGTTTTCATCAGATCCTTTGTAGTTTATAATTAGATGCAGGAGGAAAATTAAAGGAAATGCTAAGTTTCAATATAATTCATTTATAATACCCATGTAAAGATACTAACATCTTCAAAACACTAAAATTCTACCAGCAAAGTTATCAGACTAAATAATATTCAGTCACTGTTGATTGTGTTTTACTTACCTGCCACCAAATTAATAATCTTAAAACACTATTTTCATCATTGCCCTCACCAAGTTTGAATGCTTATATAGCAATTCTATCTTTCTAATCATACAATTCATCATCTTCCATATTCAAAATTCATTTACCTAAATTTAACCACATTATTGACAATGTCAAACACCATATGCAAGCAGGTTAACCTGGTCCATTATTTTGGCATACTCCTTCTCAAACTTCTTTTTTATATCCTCTGACACATTGTTTTCTCTTTTTGTGTTTCCCCATTGAAATTCTAGTCAAATTAAAAAATCAACATTTTCCCCATTGTCCTTTGAGAATCCTTTTGACAGCTCTAGAACTATTTTTCTTACTGTTTTTGGAAAGTGTATCATTTCTACTATTCAATTTTCTATTTAAATTTAAATTGAATATGCTTTATTTGTAATTAACTTGTGTGTATGAGTGAATGATGATAACAACACCAGCACAATAATAAGTAGTAGATCCACAATATGTGGCAAATGTAACAGGGAAAACGTTAATCCTGTTTAATTATCCAAGTCTGAGTCTGTCACTCTAGCTTGGTTAGTAGTAATGCCTCCTTTCAATTTCAAAGGTGAGATGAATAGGAAGGTAAATTATATGGTCACCCTATTCATTGAGATCTACTGGATTGTATTGAATGGATCCTGAACTCCAGGCCTGTATATACCAATGTCTATTCAATATCTTAGACATTTTATTTTTATTTTCTTTTTAAGATGTCCAAAACATAGATCCTGAGATCCCTCAAAAAACAAAAAAAATGGATAAGCTGCTACATATTCATATTTAGATGAGAACTAACATAATACTTAGAGTATGTTGAGATTTGACCCGGCAAATATGCATTTTTAGCCAATTATTTAGGTAATTTTTTCTTTCTATTTTATTTTGGCTGGGGAAGATTCACCCTGAGCTAACATCTGTTGCCAATCTTACTCTATTTTGTATCTGAGTCACCACCACAGCGTGGCCACTAACAAAGGTGTAGGTCCACCCCTGGGAACTGAACCAGGGCTGCTGAACCATGGCCTGCCGAACTTAGACACTAGGCCACTGGGGCTGGCCCAGGTAATTCTTTCTTAAAGTAAAACCTTTGAAGCAATGGTCTATGACAGCCAGTAAATACCAGTCAAAATTTATATTGTAATTCATTTGTGTTGTCTAAATAATAAGAATCTACATGTGTAGAAGGAGTTGGAAAGAAGTTTTCACTATCTTACCAGGAATTTTCAACAGAAATAGATAGAAAAAATATATTCTGTCTACTATTAATGCTGCATTTAATTTATATAATTGATTAGGTATATATTTCATTTTCAAGAGTAAATTTGAAGCGACATAAACACATAAAAATGAAGACCAGGAAAGAGTTCCATTAAAGGGAATAGGAGGAAAATATACTAATCATAAGAGTATGCAAAACAGATATAGAGCATCAAATTTAGTTCTTAACTTCACAACAGCCAGAGCAAAAGATACATTAAATATATATTATTATCCCAAATCATAAAATACGTAATCTTCATTTATCACTTTGATAACGTGGCATCTAACGGGATCTCAACTATGCTGTTTCGTTTAATCAATTATAGCCATATCTTTAAATCGATGGAAAATATAAGCTGGATTATTTAAACTAACAATTCATTAAACAGGAAAAATGTAGTTTATCATTGGCTTAGAATAAATAAAATTATATTATTTTAAATACTTTACAAATGCAATGTTTTCTTTAGAATAAATAAATATCAGACTAACTTACAAAATCTATGGAAAGAAATCAAAAATGTATATCAAATTACCATTTCTTGGTAAATTTAATACAAACTAGACTGGTCTAGAAATCCAAGTTTTGATTTTTTTCCCCTAATATAGTTTCAAACAATGTTTTTTCTGGTGTGTGCATGTGTTTATGTATGAGTGTGTTTTAATATAGAAAGATATGTTAGAATCTATTGTTTGCACTGTGACTTTCCTTTTGTCTCTGGATTATTTTTACAAACCAAGTATTCCCTGGTCTCTTTAGGTTTACAGTATGATCCATGATATTCGATACCTTGGAGAGCATCAACCTATTTCATAGCCCTTTGGGGCAGAAACATCTAGAATAGAAACATAATGACAAATAATTTATAACAAAAAGTAAGACTTTTCATGCTTCATCTGATTCTATACCTAAAGAAATATGTGAGCTCAATTTATAAACTGAAAAAGTAGTTTAATAAATTGTCCTTTGGCCTCATAATCTTCCAAAGTAGTTGATTTCAGTCTCTTTAAGTTCTGTGCAAATATCCTTAAGTTTAAATGTTCTTTCCCTGGGGAACCAAAATAAGGATTATAACTTGTTCTTTCATGAGATAGGTGATGGATAAGCAATTGTTATACATTAGACTTCTCAGCAATGACTAATTCTTAACGCAGGGAAAACACTGTGGGCAGAAAACTTTGAGTTTATTCAAAGTATGAGTGATTTTTTTGTCTTAAATATTCTCGTAAAGATAAAATTTATATCATTATAGATAATAGGTCTTCCATCCTTTAAAGTTGACAGCATTTGAAGTTCACATTATAAAACAGGGACTTCAGAAAAAGAGAAGCGTTTAAAGTAATTCCTGAACACTTAAAACTTGAAAATACTAAAATAATTCAAGGCCTTAAATCTGCATGTCTGCAATTCAAAATTAATATTGTAAATGATCACTTCTGGAAAACTATTCTGTATATTATTAAAGAATTAATATTTGTACTTATTTTGATGACAATATTTAGAGAGAAATTATGTAAAAAGTTCAACTCCTCAGCAAGAACGTTTTATTAAGCATTTACGTAAAGTCAAGTATGCTGCTAATTAATGATGGACTTTGAGAATGTACATAAGGTTGTGATATTCATGAATATCTCATCAAAGAAACATAGAAAAGAGCCCTAGACTAGCCTGAGTAGAAACTAGGAGAGGAGAAGTATCAGTTTTGATGGCACATTTTGGAGAACGTAATGAGTTTAAACATGCTCCTGATATGGGATCTTTTAGGAACACCTTGAAACTGTGATTTTTTTATATTTGTCCAAAATTCATTCAAAATGTTTAAAGCAAAAATACTTTCATTGTTTTACAAATTGTTTCCAAAGATATACAGCTTTTTAAAAGCCTGAGCAGGTAGAAGATGTAAAGAGAGTGTTTAAGGAAAGGAAATGTAACATCGGTAAAATGAAGAAGAAGATTGGGCATGAAATGAAGTTCCAGTTAGTATCTCGGCCACTCATGTCCTGAAAAGGAAGTTTTTAGCAGAGTTCAACAGTGACAAGAAAGGAGCAGTATCAGAGTAACTACATAATATCACTTTTCCCCTTCAGCTAAAAGAGACAAAAGGCGTGTGACTAGAGACAAGCAAAGAGGCATTAGCTAGACATTGTGTTTTGATGAGGAGTATCACCTCACACGAAAGCCTTCCCTGTCATCTGTGACTCTTAATCACAGAGCTAAAAGTAACACCTACTTGTGAAAAGAAGAGAGCCAGAGAGAAAAACTCTAGTATCTTTAAACATAAAATCGTGTTAATCCCAGAAATGGCTAATACAAGCTACTAAATTGAACCTACAACCCTGAAGCCAAAAAGTAAACAAACTCAGGCCACGAAGGCCTTTAGCCAGCCTAAAGGGGTTAGCAAAGTTCAATTATTCAAAATTTAGTGAAGGAAGACCAAATAGCATCCTACATTTATAGAAGGTATCTGTCTGAATTTTTCTCATTCTTATTGTTTCCTTACTTCTAATGTTGCTCACATGCTATTAAGAAGAGTGAATTAATATGGATCAAAAGAAATACTTCTGCCTAAAATGCTAAAAAAAAATATTATTTAAGCATTGACATGTCTATCGACACTCAAAAGATCATGGATGGAGAATAGTAAGAGAGAAATTTATTAGAAAGTATTCAAAATATCTAGCAGAAACTACTGAACCACTTGTATCACATTTCTTTCTTTCTTTTTTTTTCTTTGCTGAGGAAGATTGGCCAAGAGCTAACATCCATGCTAATATTCCTCTATTTTTTAGTATTTAGCCACCAGCAAAGTGTGGCTGATAACAGAGTGGTATTCATCCACACCTGGGAACTGAACCCAGGCTGCTGAAGTGAAGTGAAGCATGCCAAACACCAGGACTGACACAAACTTGTATCACATTTTTAACAAGAAAACTTAACACAAAATTTATTTCAGATATTTAAATAAAAATTTAATATTTATTATTTTTATCCACCCACATCCCAATCCAGAAAATGATTACTGTCTTAAAAACTAATGGTTTTACCGTGATTGCGAGCAGTATATAACAAGAGCTGTGCATAATAAACTATACAGTCACGTGTTTGTATAGTCAAAATAGCTCTTGGTTTTCTGATAACCAAAGGAAAAACATAAAAAATGATGCATTTAATGGCCCACATGAAAAGAGAGGAGATATATACATTTCAAAAAACATTAAAATAATCTCTGTTGATTGACAACTTAGAAGTTATCTGTAATCCTCACAGGTAACATTGGAAAAATGAAATATTCTCAGTGAAAAGATTTTAGGAAGCTTAACCAACACTTTTTCTTCCCATCTACTCATAAACCTTGTCCTTTGACCCAGTTTTCTTCTCCCTTTTTGCTTTCCACCAGCACTAAACCAATGAAAGTTTATTGTTAACCTTCCTTCTGAAAATGATGGAGGACGTGATGCCTGAGCCCTAAATCTGAGTTTCTCAACCACCTTCAATCAGCTTCAATCCACCACAGGAGTGCAGGTGGGAGAAATGGGCGAAGGTGGTCAAAGGATAAAAAACTTCCACTTATAGGATGTCTAAGTTCTGGGAACCTAATGCGCAGCATGGTGACTATAGTTAACAATACTGTGCTGTGTACTTGAAAGTTGCTAAGTGAGTGGATTGTAAACATTTTCACCACACACACACACACACACACACAAAGGTAACTATGTGAGGTGATAGATGTGTTAACTAAACTTATTGTGATAGCCATTTTGCAATATGTATGTATATCAAATCACCACATTGTATACCCTAAACTTGCAGTGTGACATGCCAATTATATATCAATAAAGCTGAAAAAAAAATAAAGCATCCAAACCAGGTGCTTAGTATTATGGTCTAGTTATGACCACTGGGCTTCTACTGACTGAATTGCTAGCATCGAAACTTTGGTCTTGGGTTTCCTACACTGACTGATGCCAAGAACTTCTGTGGACCTTAATTTGAGAAAGAGAGCTTAAAGTGCCTGTCCCTTCCTGGACTCTGCGAAGTATCCTGTGCCTTCCTACCTTTGGATATTGTGCTGTCCTTACCTCCTGGTTGCTGGAATATTGACCTTCAATGCCAGTCTGGACTTGGGTTTTTGTTGTTCATAGACAGGACTAACAGGCTTCAAGGGCGTCCTGTCTGCACTCCTGAGTATGGGCTACCACATGAATCCCTGAATATTGTTTTCTGCCTATGTATTGATATCTGCTGCTAAATCGTCTCAGCTGCCAGAGGCTCCTCTGTCTCACTGTGGTGAGAAAAATGAGGCACTTAATCTTATCTGCAAAGTCCCTTTGGCCATATAAGGCTTTGGAATCCTTAATATTCTTCAGTTAGCTTCCAGCTGGATTCAAACAACTGCCTTTTGCAGTTGATAAAACTCTCCTCGTGGTTTCTCCTGTCACATTTTAATACCTATTTTAGCTTAGGTAACCTGCAGTAGCTGGCTGCCTGATCTTGACACTTAAAAAAAATCAAATAAGATGACAGAATGTTTTAGAAATATTCAAGATCACTTGATTTTACAAGTATGTAGAGATCAATGCATAATAAAAGAATGAGTAATTGAATGCCATAGTTGCCCTAAAAATATTTGTTAATTAAAAACTGTGAAGTCCCATAAAATGTATTTAACATACTATAGTTTTCATATACCCAAGATATAAAGAAATGATTATATAAGTTTAAAAGAAGCAAAGATTTTTTCTTTCCTGAGGTCTTGGCTTAAATTTCAGAAACTTTTCTCAATTTCACACACAAAAGGCCACATACACACACACACACACACACACACACACAAACACTTCCTTCTATGTTCACGCTCAGAAGTAGCAAAAGTATATATATATGTGTATATATGCACATATACATTCATACATACAGCTATATGTATATATATAACATTTTTATTGTCTCTAAAAATAAAATTATTTCTAATGTATTAGATAAAGAAAGGCTCATTTTAGGTAACATTCAATGCCTATGAGGAGTGGAAAAAATAAAGTGGTCTATAAAAACTGCCTACTATTCAGAGGAAATACAAACTTATATGCATCGATTTATTATTTATTTGAAAATATATAGCCATATAATAATCTCTGGGGGAGGTTTTTATGATATTCTGTTGTAAAAATGGGATAATAAACAGGTACTGGAAAAAGATACACACTTCATTAACACAAAGAGATAGTTCAACTTTCTGCAAAAAAGTAGCATGCAAGGGGGAGGGGCCAGCCTGCCTTACCTTCAAGTACCAGGGTAGACACCACTGTGGCATATAACTTTCTTTTTGGTGTGAAGATTGTGGAAGTCCTTCCAGAAACTCCAGTTAACATTCTCAGGAGGTATGTGTACCCTTCCAGCACTTTCCAGGTGTTCAAAGACTATGGCCCCATGTGTTGGCCCATCAGGTAGAGGTCATCCCTTGTATATTCTCCCTGAGAATAAATGAACCTCGAGACAGTTTTCTAATCCTAGCATCTTACCAACAGACTACAGCTACATGTCAGCCTGAATTATAGTCCTACTTAGAAATGTATACATATGCAAAAGCAAACCAAAAAAAGTGACCTATTTGGCCTTAAGAGAATTCATTTATGAATGCAGAACTTATTTGTTATTAGAATAAATAATTTTTTTTTTGAGGAAGATTAGCCCTGAGCTAACTACTGCCAATCCTCCTCTTTTTGCTGAGGAAGACTGGCCCTGAGCTAACCTCCTTGCCCATCTTCCTCTGCTTTACATGTGGGATGCCTACCACAGCATAGCTTTTGCCAAGCGGTGCCATGTCCGCACCCGGGATCCGAACCGGCAAACCCCAGGCCACTGAGAAGCAGAACGTTTGAACGAACCACTGTGCCACCAGGCCAGCTCCCTAGAATAAATAAATTTTAATATATAGGATCTGTAAATTCAGAAGTAAATATAAAATAAGTTTAAAACATTTAATCTTTTACTTAAAAAATATTTCTTCCAGATTTGCTGCTTATCAATAATAATCTAAGTAGGAGATACTCCTGATATGTCTCAGTTTCCTCTTGCTGCTATAACACATTCTCACAGATTTACTCACTTACAACACCAGAAATTTATTCTCTTTCAGTTCTAGAGGTCATAAGCCCAAATCATTGGACTAAAGTCAAGGTATCAGCAAGACAGTTTCCTTTTGGAGGCTCTGAGGGGAGAACCTGTCTCTGAACTGTTCTAGTGGCTTCTAGTGGCTGCCTGTATTCTTTGGATGGGGTGGTCCCTTCCTCCATCTTCAAAAGGCGTCACTCCAATATCTGTTTCAGTCACCACATCCGCTTCTCCCTTGACTCTGACTCCTCATATGTCCTTCTTATAAGTACCATTGTGATAGAACAATTTGGATGATCCATGATAATCTTCCCATCCCAAGATCCTTAACTTAATCTTATCCACAAAGTCCTCTGTGCTATATAAGGCAGCATTCACAGGCTTTGGGGATTAAAGTGTGGACATATTTGAGGGTCAGTATTCTTCCTACCACTTGATGGTTGTATAGTTCATAATTACAATTTCATTCTGTGAAATGAATAGCTAGCTCTACTAATAATATTTAAGAAAGATAAATAGAACATCTCTAAAAAGAAAATAATTTAAAATCAATATTCACATATTATCTAAGGAAACAAAAATATGATATTGTTTTCAGATTATCAATAATTATCTACTAAAATTCTGACAGTATGTCTGTCTTACATCAAAATATCAAAAGTGAGGAAATATATTTTAATATGGAGAATTTATCTAAATAGTACTAATATCAGATAACTACTTCCTAATTTTAGTGCATTTCAATATGATTTAAAAGCAAATTCACAAGTTCTCCTTAATATAAACAACAAGATGAACCTTTTAGACAGATGTTTTACAGTGACTTAATTTGAGGTTCTTAAAACTTGAGAAATGTGTTAATAGAAATAATTGTTAGTTTGAATCTTAGCCTTTAAGTTCTCTGGCTCTCGATACTGCATCCTAAGTGAGAGATTTCCACACCTCTTGCTATTAAACTTAGCAACTAAGATTCTGAGATGTAGTTTGCTTCCTATTAGATAATCTGCCCTCTGAAAACGTGGGGTAGGAAGGAGAGAGAGAAAGAGGGAGGGAGGTGGGGATGGGGAGAGGAAGGAGAAAATGAAGAAGGAGATGGGGAGACAGAGGCAACTTAAGGATAAGGTAAATTTTCAATCTTGCTAGGGATTCTAACTCTTCATATCAATAGCTCCTGGTCCAGATCCAGTAGATCGATGAATGGATTTATCTTTCTACAGCAATTAGTATAGATTTATTTCTTCTTGTCTTTGTTTCAATTTCAAGTAGAAAGAGTTAAGAGAATGCTATCTCAGACTATGTGTGTGTGTATCCTTGAGCGCTTATAAGCTACAGATTATTCAAAATATTGTCAATGAAATTGAATTAAAAAGAATTGCTAGTGCCTATTATAATTAATTTTGAAAGATATCAGATATATTTTAATATAGATTTGTTAGAATAAAGGTAAACCAAAAACATAAATACAAATTCTAGCTCATTTTTAATGTATCAATGGGGGGAAATTTGTTAGAGAAATTTTGTTTAAAATTATTATTTTGTTTGATTTTTTTGATTCTTTCATTTACAACATAATCAGTAGTTGACCCTGCTTTCTCTCTTACTGTCCTTTGTTTCTCCTTTTTTTGAGCGTACATCTGTTTTAGAGATTATCTGTCAGATCTACATTTTAGGAAAACGTTTATAAAATGTTTTGGAATTTATGATGGAGCGTGAATAGTTATTCATGTAAAATGAATATTTCTTGTTGTAAAGAGTCTTGGCTACAATTGAATTATCAGCTAATACCTGAAATGGAGTGTACAGATGTTTTTAAGTGTTTTAGGTTATCTAAAAAGTTGTCACTGTAAATAGAAGTCTTAACTGTCTTTGCCATACTATCCCCTCTTTCATTAGCCCCATTCCTCGAAAATAGCCCCCATGACATATTGCCTAATGTCTGAAACCTAATAACATGGCTAAGAAAACCCTTATAATAGAGCATTTTTAAATGGCTTATGCAAACAGCTTGACTAACCTTCACCACAGGCACACTGACACTCTGAGGGCTATAATTGTCTCATATTCAATTTCCACTGCCTTAAGTCTTTTTGGAGTATGACATGGAATAAAAATACATCTGCATTCATACTTGTATTATAAGAAAATTAACTAACTAAAACAATGTGTATAATGTGACAATGTGAAGTTCTCTTCATTTAGATGAATTTGATATTATCGTGTGTATATTTTTCTTTGTTTCTTTTTCTTGTTGTTGAGGAAGATTAGCCCCGAGCTAACATCTGCTGCCAATCCTCCTCTTTTTGCTGAGGAAGACTGGCCCTGAGTTAACATCCATACCCATCTTCCTCTACTTTATATGGGGGACACTTACCACAGCATGTCTTGCCAAGCGGTGCCATGTCCACACCCGGGATCTGAACCGGTGAACCCTGGGCCGCTGATGAGGAACATGCGAACTTAACGGCTGTGACACGGGGCCAGCCCCTATCATGTGTATTTTTAATCAGAATGTTCCAAGTGGTTCTATGAAAACATGATTTCTGTCTTAAAATCATTTATTTCCACTACTTCTGCCACCTCACAAATAGCCAGCCCTTCTCCTTTTAATTTGACCAGATGGCACCCCTACCCTGCACTCAGTCCCATGAGCCAGAAAGTGAGGGTCAAGCTTACCTCCCCTTTCCTCTCTCATCTCCTAGGTTCAATTGGCTGCCACATCTTATCATTTCTCTATCGATAATGTACATCTATTCTATCCACTCTTACTGATATTAGTTTAGTTTCATTCTTCGTAATTTCTTACTGTCCTTATTAATTTTTTGATTATTCAGCTACATGGTTCAGTTCTATTTCTGTCTCTACTCCAAATTGTTGCTATGTTGGCCTTTCTAAAAGGCACTATGATCATATTTACACCCTGCTATAAAGACGTCCTTTGTTCTCAGTCATACACACTAATACTTTCAAAATTGCTACTTATAGTGCATTAGTGGATTATAAAATCAGTTTAGTGTGTCTGAACCACCAATTTTTACATAAAATAGAAAATAATAAAAATAAAAGAGAAAAAGAAATAAAGGTAAGAATGATTTTGTAAATACACACATACACATTCATCTCTGCTGTAAAGACGTAGAAAAAATATTTTTCAATGTGGTTTGCATTCAGAAGTGTGAAAGCCATGGACCTGTACCATAACATCAAAGCTTCTTACCACAACATAAATATTCTTCAAGGAAAGACCTGTGACCAAATACTCAACATCATTTCTTGCAACTCTGCCCCCTTGTACTGTCCTGAAATCCTGAACTCTTCATAATTCCTTAACTCAGTGTGACTTATAGATCGATTCCAAACTCTCTTTAATATCTTTACACAGACGCCTTCTCTATCAAGATAATATTGTATGCCATTGGTTCTCAAACTTTAGTACGCATCAGAATTACTCAAAGGGTTTGTTCAAGTGAAGGTTGTTGAGCTCAGACTCCCAGAATGTTTAATTAAGTATGTCTGGAGTCGGGCTTGAGAATTTGTAAGTGATGCCAGCAAACTCAAGGGACCACCGTTTGAGTCCCATTTTTCTGTAGCCAAGCTCTCAGTCACAAAACAGGACAAGTGCCCTTTGTCTCAGTTATGATTTTCAGCATGTTTTATTACAAATATATTATGTTTCACAGTCATTTGTTTATAATGCAATTGTCTTTATTTTTATGACTCTCCCTATAAATAGTTGAAGCAAGATAAAATCTATTTTGGGGCAAGAAATATAATTATAAATTTTCTTCTTCTCTCTGGACTACCTAATTAATGGAATGCATACAGCAGGTGCTCAAAATTCTTTAGGTAAGGAATGCCTTAAGGAAAAACTTAATTGTGAAGGCTTTCACTATATTTATCTTCTTAAATGTTTACATTTTATACATTTAAAATCTTCAACAGGAAAGTGAATGATGGTATGTTGAGTGCAGTTATAGCTTTCAAACATTGGGGTAGTAATGAAATGCCTCCAAGATAAAGGTGAGTACAGACAGTTATTTCTTGGTTCCATTACTTATACATTTGTAATTATGAGAGCCATCATGAAGACATCTCCAGAAGATATTCTGACATCCAGTTTAAATGTCAGACAAAATTTTTAAAAATCTAGTATTCAAAAGGTGAAGAAATACTTGGAATAAAATTTAAGTTAATATAACAATGTGTTTCAACAGTGTTACAAAGTTAATCAAATGTCTGTACAAATATTTTGAAAGAAAAAATAGTATGAGTCAAGTTTACTTTTAACTTAAAAATTTGAAAAATCTGTATTTTACTTTATAAACTACTTCATTGATGGATTCTTTGTAAAATGTGCAAACCCTCCTTGCCATACTCTCTCTTACTATCATTGTCATAACTTCAGATATGTAGCTACAAATCAGACAAAGGTATGAAATATATGCGAAATCCAATTAGAACTTCATTTGAATATAGGTAGGAATTATAGTCCATTAGATTAGGAAGGTTATAAAAACTCCAAAAATGAAATTAGGCAATTTAGTGGATGAGAGATTTATAATTCTTTTAGTCTAAACCCGGGGACAAAAGTTGTAAGAAATGACCAAAGAATCATGCAAAGTTATGTATTGGAAAGGATTTTGAATTATAAATATCATAGTTGACTCTAGTTATTTTAAGTATAAATTAATTTAATAAGATGTGTGAAATCAATGGAGATCTCAAACAATCCCAGGAAAAATGAAAGTATGCAGCCACATTGCACCATCAAGAGAACCACTGTGTCTGCCATGACAGTGAAGTAACAGAATTTGAAAGTTGCAACCACAGTGGTTAGACTCACATTCACATTGCCCCTGCTATGAAAATAAGTCATTCAATCTGGGGCTGGCCCCATGGTCAAGTGGTTAAAGTCCACACACTCTACCTCGGCACCCTGGGTTCATGGATTGGGATCTGGGCATGGACCTACTCCACTCATCAGCCATGCTGTGGAAGCATCCTACATACAAAATAGAGGAAGATTGGTACAGATGTTGGCTCAGGGGCCATCTTCCTCAAGCAAAAATAAATAAATAACTAAAAGAGGAAGATTGGCAACAGATGTTAGCTCAGGCAGAATGTCACTCAGCAAGTGAAAAAAAAGGTTCAATCTGAAAACCTGCTGCTAAATGAGGAGCAACATATCTGATCATAAGCAATCACCTGATTTATAACAGTGGAGAGAACTTACTGCAATTTAGCAGGTGATGGATTTATTTTCAATAGCAGTGCTGAGCAAATGAGATGTCTACACTGGAAAATACATAAACAAACCATAATCCCTACCTCACATAATACACAGCAATTAACTTGAGATGGGTCATAAACCTGAATATAAAAGCTAAAAATAAAAAAAAAAGCTGGGGCTGGCCCAGTGGCTCAGCGGTTAAGTTCACATGTTCCACTTCTCAGTGGCCCAGGGTTCGCAGGTTCTGATCCCGGTTGTGGACATGGCACTGCTTGGCAAATGCCATGCTGTGGTAGGCGTTCCATATATAAAGCAGAGGAAGATGGGCATGGCTGTTAGCTCAGGGCCAGTCTTCCTCAGCAAAAAGAGGAGGATTGGCAGTAGTTAGCTCAGGGCTAATGTTCCTCAAAAAGAAAAAAAAGGAAAAGAAAAGAAATCAAGCTGCTTGAAGAAACTTTAAGATAATATCACCCTGACTGTTAAGAGGGCTTTTAAAACAAGATAAAATACCCTAAAATAAAAGGGAAATAAAATTAATTTTATTAAAATTAAGAACTAATTTTCATCAAAAAACTACATTAAAAGAGTGAAAAAGCAACCCACAGAATTGGAAAAATATTTTCAGTTGATATAACTGGAAAAGGCTTGCATGCAGAGTGTATAAAGTATAGCTACACATGAATAAGAAGAGACTATAAACCCAATTTAATATTGGGTGAACTGTCTCTTCTAATGCAAAGGAAAAATTCTTGAAGGAAATGAAAAGTGGTACTGCAGTGAACACATGAGTGATAAGAAAGTGAAACAACCTTATTGCTGATAAGGAGAAAGGTTGAGTGGTCCATATAGAAGATCAAACCAGCTACAACATTCCCTTAAGGCAAAGTCTAAACCAGAGCAAGGCTCTCTCTTCAATTCTGTGAAGGCTAAGAGAGGTGGAGAAGCTGCAGGAGAAAAGTTTGAAGCTAGCAGAGGCTCATGAGGCTCATGGTTCATGAGGTTTGGGGAAAGAAGTAGTCTCCATAGCACAAAAGTACAAGGTGAAGCAGCCAAGTGCTGATGTAGAAGCTGCAGCAAGTTACCCAGAAGATCTAGCTAATTCATGAAGGTGGCTATGCTAAATAACAAGTTTTCAATGTAGGCAAAACAGCCTTATATTTGAAGAATATGCTAACTAGGACTTTCACAGCGACAAAGAAGTTAATGCCCAGATTCAAAACTTCAAAGGACAAGCTGACTCTCTTCTTAGGGGCTGACACAGCTGGTGACTTTAAGTTGAAGCCAATGTTCATTTACCATTCTAAAAATTGTTGGGTTCTTAAGAGTTATGGTAAATCTACTCTTCCTGTGCTCTATAAATGGGACAACAAGGCCTGGATGGTGGCACATCTGTTTACTGCATGTTTTACTGAATATTTTAAGCCCAATGTTGAGACCTACTCTTCAGAAAAAAAGATTCCTTTCAAAATATGACTACTCCTTGGCAATGTACCTGGTCACACAAGAGTTCTGATGGAGATGGGCAATGAGATCAATACAACATACATTCTGCAGCCCATGGATCAAGGAGTAATTTCAATTTTCAAGCCTTACTACTTAAGAAATATACTTCATAAAGCTATACGTGACATAGATAGTGATTTTTCTGATGGATCTGGGCAAAGTAAATTGAAAATCTCCTGGAAAGGATTCACCATTCCAGATGCCATTAAGAACATTCATGATTCATGGGAAGAGGTCAAAATATCAACATTAACAGGAGTTTGAAGAAGTTGCTTCCAACCTAATGGATGACTTTGAGGGGTTCAAGGCTTCAGTGCTGGAAGCAACTGCACATGTGGTGGAAATAGCAAGAAAACTAGAATTAGAAGTGGAACCAAAGATGTGACTGAATTGCTGCAATCTCATGATAAAATTGAACAGGTTTTTCTTATGGATGAGCAAGGAAATTGGTTTCTTGAGATGGAATCTAGTCCTGATGAAGATGCTGTGTAGATTGCTGAAATGACAACAAAGGATTTAGAATATTACATAAACTTAGTTGATAAAGCAGTGGCAGAGCCTGAGAGGCTTGACTCCAGTTTTGAAAGAAGTTCCACGATGGGTAAAATGCTATCAAATGTCATTGCATGCTACAGAAAAATCATTCATGAAAGGAAAAGTCATCTGATGTGGCAAACTTCATTGTTTATTTTAGGAAATTGCCACAGCCACCCTAACCTGTAGCAATACTACCCTGATCATTCAGCAGCCCTCAACATCGAGGCAGGATGCTTGAACAGTAAGAAAATTACAACTTGTTAAAGGATCCAATGGTTAGCATCTTTTAGCAATAAAATATTTTTTAATTCAAGTATGTACTTTTTTAGACGTAATGCTATTGCACACTTAACAGACTACAGTATAGTGTAAACATAAGTTTTATGTTCACTTGGAAACTAAAAATTGAGTGTGACTTGCTTTATTGCAATGGCTGCCTTAGTGGTGGTCTGTAATCAACCCCACACTATCTCTGAAGTGTGCTTGTACAAGGCAAGGAAGTCCCCTCACATTACTCTTTTTGACATCATACTGGAAGTTCTAGCTAATTCAAGGAGACGAGAACAAAATATCAGATAAACAGATTGGGAAGGAAGAAATAAAACTGCTTTTTTTGGCACGTGACATATCATCTATGTAGAAAATCCTAACAAATTGTTTAAAAACACTCCTGGAACTAAATGATTATATCAAACTTACAAGATACAAGGTTAATACACAGAAGTCAGTCCCTTTCTTATATACCAGCAATGACAAATGGAATTTGAAATAAAAACACAGTACCACTTACATTAGGACTGCTCCGAATGAAATACTTATGTATAAATATAGCAAATTAGATGCAAGATCTATATGAAGAAAACTACAAAATTCTGACAAAAGAAATCAAAGAAGAGCTAAATAAATGAAGAAATATTTCATGTTCATGGATAAGAAGACATAGTATTGTCAAGATGTCAGTTCTTCACAATTTGATCTATAGAGTTAAGGCAATCTTGATCAAAATCCAGCAAATAATTATATGAAAAACTGGTTCTAAAGTTTGCCTAGAGAGACAAAAAACCTAAATAGCCAACATGGTATTGAAGGAGAACATGACCAGACATCAAGACTTATTATAATGCTACAAAAATCAGGACAATGTGGGGGCCAGCCCGGTGGCATTGTGGTTAAGTTCACGTGCTCATTTCGTTGGCCAAGGGTTTGCAGGGCCCAGGACATCCCACATAAAATAGAGGAAGACTGGCACAGATATTAGCTGAGTCTTCTTCAAGCAAAGAGAGGAGGATTGGCAACAGATGTTAGCTCAGGGCCAAAATTCGTCACTGAAAAAAAAAAATCAGGACAATGTGGTATTAGTGAAAGAACAGACAAATAGATCAATGGGACAAAATAGCACAGAAATAGACTCACGTAAATTTATTCAACAGATCCTTGACAACAGCGTGAAGGTGATGCAGTGGAGGAAAGACAGTCTCTTCAGTAAAGGGTGCTGGAACAACCTGACACGCATATGCAAAAAGATGAATCTAAGACTCAGATCTTACACTTCTCACAAAAATTAACTCAAAATGAATCACAGACCTAAACGTAAAATGCAAAACGACAAAACTAGAATATAACAGAGGAGAATATCTAGATGACCTTAGTAATGGCAATAACTTTTGAGATAAAACTCCAAATGCATAATTTATGAACGTAATAATAGATATAGTGGACTTCGTTAAAAAGTGAAATGTCAGATTTTTGCACCATTTCTTGTGAATGGTCTTGTCTTGTAGTTTGATTGCAAATTTCTGGCAGTTATATTACCCAATTTGTCCTTCTCTTTCTCATTTGTAGTAGCAAGGGGAGTTTTGTGGTGATTATTATTTTTAAAATTATTAATCCAAGTCTATATAAAATAACTAGAAGGGTAAGTAAATAAATGATTCAGTAATATTTAAGAATGCTGGAGACATTATTTTCTATAATTAGTGGTATTTGTTTCACATCAGGAGTTTTCATAGAGTTGTACTTTGAATAAAATAATTTAATAAGCTTTGAGCTTTATTTCTCTACTTTCAAACCTGGGAGAACCACTTACTGGCTTACCTAAATACAACACGCATCCTTTCTATTCGGAAGCACTGCAGTGCAGGCAATACAATGGCATGACTCAAGAAATCTGGTATCTCACTTCCCAATGTATTACCAAAAATGATAAGTAGATGATAGATAGATGGATAGACACATAGATAAACACATAGATAGATGAGAGATAGAAAATGTGGGGGCTGGCCCAGTGGCACAGCAGTTAAGTGTGCACATTCTGCTTCAGTGGCCCGGGGTTCCCAGGTTAGGATCCCAGGTGTGGACATGGCACTGCTTGGCAAGCCATGCTGTGGCAGGCATCCCACAGATAAAGTAGAGGAAGATGGGCACAGATGTTAGCTCAGGGCCAGTCTTCTTCAGCAAAAAGAGGAGGATTGGCAGCAGATGTTAGCTCAGGGCTAATCTTCCTCAAAAAAAAAAAAGGAAAAGAAAATGTATTTCATATATATGTTAATATTATATAAATAGATATAATATGAAACGTGAGACAGCAAACTTTTTCTGTAAAATTAAAGACAGTAAATATGAGACTTTGCAGACTATATGGTCTGTCATACTCAACTCAGCCAATTTGAAACAAAAGCAGCCACAAAGAATATATAAATGAGTGTGTATTGCCAAATCTTGATACGGAATATATATATTATCTATAATATACTGTAATGTATATTCAAATATGTAAATGTGATATAAATATACATAACTTACATCATATATTTCTAGATGAATATGCATGTATTAGTTTAAAATAATGTAGCAGATTAGGTTAGTAAATACTAATAGCAAAATGAGTTAGGTAACGTCAATCATACAAATTTAAATCTTCTGTCAATTTGACAGTGGATATTTTAAGAAATTAAAATTTTGTGAAAGACACAGACATCAGGTTTCTTTTGGCATAGAAATAGAAAATTTAAAAAAATAATAGACCATATTTTTAGGGTCTAGGAATGAATAAATTTGTACAATAAACGAAGTCGGCTTTCCTAACCAAGCATCATTTGGTCAACGGCCCAGATCGCGCAGCCTTTGCTTGGCTGATCTGAAATGGTGTTTTGTTTTGTTTTCCTTTTGAGCATGAAAGAGCACTGCAAACAAGCAAAGCTACAAAGATAGTGTCTGATACAATTTCTGCCAGCTTTAGCAGGTAAACCTGGCAAGACATAAGCGTGAAAGGATTCATTGGCTCTACGTTCAAAACAAGGATAACCATAGAGATAATGAAGAAACAAATTGGAATCTGACGTATTAGGGCTTTTAATCAAGTTTAACATGAGGTAATAATTTTTGTAATCATGATGGTTTATTCTGTCTGCCTCTTAAAGTTCTTAGAATCTGATATATTAGATTTTTTAATTTATTTAAATATTTTATTCTGAATAAATGAGCTTATAATGAATAAGATATTTATGAATATTAATTTATTAAAATAATAAGCTATGTTTGTGGTGATTTAAGCAGTATGTTAATGGTAATATTGGTTTCTTGGTGTTTGAAGAATGTTGATTTTAATAGAGTCACAAAGTAAGTAAATTGAAAATTTTCCCTATTTCTGTTTAATTCTTATAAACTACATGGAATCCATCAACATTCTAAACGTTAAAAGCACATAGAGTCCCAATACTGCAAAAGAATTTGAAACTTAAATCTTCTGTCAATATAGTATAAGGAGGAAAGAAATCCTCATTTAAAAAAAAGGAATGATCATTTCTAATCATTAGTGATACTGATACCACTGCCGATGTAAGAATTATATTTCTTGTTTTCTGTTTAACTTATTCTTTCAACATTTGGAAACTATCGTGGTGTTTAATATAAATATAATTATTCCAATGACAAAATATAATGAGAAAAAATATCAAAAAACAAGAGCAATTACTTGTATATTATAGCACACATTGCCGCTAACCACTTTTTACTTTAGTGGCAATCATGGGTTGATTCATTGAATTAACTGATAGAACACAGTTTTTCTTGGCAGTTTCTTAATATTCTCTTCTTGACCATTAATCCTCATTTTTTATGCTCCCCTAAAACTCAGCTTCTAAAAAGAGGCAAGTGCCTCCTGCCAAATTAGTAAGTATATGGGAAGATATTAAATCATAATCTCATAAATATGGTGCAGGGTTAGAAGACAAGTTTTTCAGTTTCATTTTTTTTGTTTGTTTCCACAGCAACCATGTATGCAAATTTAAATCATCTCACATTACTAGACTTAATTTTTCTCATCAGTAGAAAGGAGGATAATAACATTTACCACGTAAACTATCAGGGGTGTCACAAAGTTTAAATGAGATTTCAGCAAATTTTTAAAGAAGTTATAAACTTGTAAAATGCTACACAGCTATATTATTGTACATTACATATTATACACAGCTACAGTAATATTGTACATTACATGCCCTCACCAAAAGATAAACACGTAAACTTCAAAATAATTGAAAATATTAGTCAGGAAAATTTCCATGAAGTAAATTTCCATTTTCCACTTAACTCTACAAAAATCTTTCTTTAAAAGCAGTTCCTACAAAATATGTTGCTATATGTAATATACCACTGAATTAATTAGCAGATTTTGACATGGTTTGAGAATGTGTCTGCAATATTTCCGGAAGAGCAATATTAGTAAAAATAGCCTTCCTCAGGACTATAAATGCATACAGAATTTGTTTTTTAAAAATTTCATCTAAATCTTGTCAAATGTTCATTGTATGTTAGAAAAATGGGTTATGCCTTATTACACCTTTTGTTTCAAATAATGTTCTTTTTTAATTGTGTTAAAAGAATATTAATTAACTAATGAAACAGGTGAAGAAGTGAACCTTAAAACAGAATAGTAAACAGAAGATTGATGTGTATATTTTCTTTCTTTTGATATGACCATAAATCTCAGAGAACAAAATGAATCAAGAATATTCGTTGAATAGAAGATCCTAAAATAATACCTTTAGATGAGGTGCAAAGCAGTCTTTGACTATTTTATATTAAAAAAAAAAACAGCCGGTGGTTCTCTGTCTCATATACATCCTAGGAAGTTTATATAAGACACCACATATGCCTTCATTTTATTTTTCTTACCTCTCTGCCACTTCATTAGAAGAAACGTGGACTGGCATCTTTTGAAGTGTGTGATTTTTAGGAGTAATCTAAGGAACAACAGCAGCATCTGTCAACTGTTCTGCTGCTGGCAGCCAGGAAGCAGCCACACGTGCCCTCGTGTCCCAGAGGGCATCCAAAACAGGGCTGAGTGTCTTACGAACAGTTGGTGCTTTATTCTGAGATTGCTTTCCAAGTTCAGAATCCTTATTAGAGGAAAAAGAGGCTTAGGAAAACAGATGTTCAGTTGAATGGAAAGAACAGATAGCAGACATACCCATGAATCAAAGTAGATATTTATAAGAAAACAAAGTAAACATTTTTGTCTCTATATTATCCCACGTTAACACAATTTTCTAGTCAAGCATTAACATTTTAGTCAAAATTACACAGAACAGTCCTTTTATAGCCATGGTATAACCTAACAACTGATAGGGTATTTAAGAAATTAAAGCATTTTTTAAAAATATATAATTACAAACAGTCACATTTTCAAATTAATTTACTATAGAACAATTGGTGGAAATACTTAATAACCTGATAGGTTTTCTTCCTCTGTCATTTATATAGTGTTTTATTAATTAGCCTACTAATAATGATCATAAATAATCTGCTATGTTTAGCTTTTCCTCTCTACTTTGCACACAAAAATACGTAATATTTTCATACAGCCTCCTAAAAACTATTTCCTCTTCTGGAATCCAACAACACTATTTTCAAGTGCGTGTTTGCGATAACCCCCCACTTATTCATCCCCCTCTCAAATATTCCATTTTGAGGTAAATTTGGGAACTGTCATGCATTGCATCCCCCTCTGGGATTAACAATGAAGTGTGGCTTATTAAACCTCTGAAATTTCCTGAAGTTTATAAACCATTTTATCTTTGAAACAAAGATTGAAGCTGTACTCTTTACAGTCATTAAGAAAACTTGATTGGTAATTAATGCTCTATTTTAGAATTTGTTTGTAAAATATTACTGCTTCCAATTCAGTGAATATTTTTGCTTAACATTATGTGTTTTCGTGTTATCAAAGTGAGCTATGAATTTTTCCTAATTATTATATTCTTTCTTATTTCTCTCAAAATACATAGCAAAGAACCATGGTAAAGTGTTCAATAATTATTTCAATTTGGTTTGATTTGGTGAAATTGCTTTTATCAAAATATGAAGTGGAAGAATATATAAGTAATTTCTAATGAAAAGATTAAAGAGGCTACAAATAAAAACAGAAGACTGTCGACCTTAAATTTACTAAGTTATTTCTGATATGGTAAAGTTTTAATGAGTAATATATCAAATACCACCAACCTTAAAAAATAAAACATTTAAGAAAATGTGCTTCTTTTCCTGATGGGATTCTTTTCCAGAGGAAATCACTATCCTAGATTTGTTACTCCTCATTTTCATAAATTAATTTAAACTCTGATTGCATATTTATATATCTGGAAACAATATACAGTGTCAAATTTTACATTTTAATATCTTATATAAATCCTATTATCCCACTTTCAATAATGCCCATAAGGCACACTGTGCCCTTTACTGACAAAATGTACATATTCAATGTCTTGCTATTGGACATTTAAATTGCTTCTAACTCATGGCTATTGCTAGCATTGCATCTATTTAATATTTTTGGAAAACTAACCTTGAGCACATAGGAATAAGTTTCACTGGGGTGTATGTTTGGTTGTAGAATTGATGCATCATATTATAGGCACTACACATTTTTGAATAAATATTATATTTAGTCTTTCTATGCATGAACATAGGGTACCTTATCATATATTAACTATTCAATTTTAAAAAGGTTTGTACTTTTTGTTTGAAGTTTTTTCCATGTGAGTCTTGTACATATCTTTTTCTGTCCTATTTGGTCAGTAAATGATCTATATTCATTTCAGGAGACTAGGAATTGATAGTACCAGGACTATATATATGTTCAGATAAAAATTTTTAATTTTGCCATTGAAATTATCACTAAATGGTCTCATGATTTTGTCTGATTGACCTGGAAACTATTGAAAAAGTTTCCTTAAAACTATTAGAGTGATTTTAGAAATGTCAACTTCACTTCTATCAGTTATTTGCTGTACGAAATTTGGAGCTATGTTATTAGTTCATATAAGTTTAGTTTTGTTATATTTTTGATTGGTCAATTAAATTGAGCCTCATTGTGTATAACCTCTAGATATCTAATGATATATTTTGCCTTAATGTCTATTTTTCTCAGTATTGCTTTGAATCAGTTTACCTTGGTGTTAATGCTTTCCAGGTGTAAATTTATTTTTAATTTAAATATTTTCAACCCGGTTTTATATTTTAGTTAAGTCTTTTATAAACTGCATAGAGTTGATCTTTTAAAATGTAATCCCACAAAATCTTTAATTAACTGACAAGTTTAATTTTTTCCTATTTTTTGTGGTGGCTGGCAAGTTTGAATTCTGTTCTTCAATACATTATTTGTATTATAGCCATCTTTATTTTTCTTCTAAATGTATTTGAAATTTGTAAATTATTTTTGATAATAAAAATTCTAAGAAATATTTTTGTGTGAAAGACATGAGGTGAAAATTTTTGTTGTACTTCAAAATAATCTGAACTTGGTATAAATTTGTTCATTTCAGAATGTAAATTTAATATTGAGACTCTTCTGTCTAGTTTTGACTGGAAAAAGTATCTCATGGTGTTTACACTATTCTTCAGTACCTCATTTCCCCAGATCTTATTTCTCTAGCAGTGTTTCTCTATGTGTTGTTAGGAGCACCTGCTCTTTCATCTGTTTTTCCTATCACCTGAGCCGGGAAAAAACACCACTGGATATTATTCTCTCCCATATCAGCTGCCATGATGTATTGGAAACAATGATATCATTGTTTTCTTCAGGGTATTTTCTTTCTGGTCTTACTCTTTTCCTGAGCGTGGAGGAGGAAGGAGTAAGGATGATGGTGAGTGGCAAGTGAGGAGGGAAGATAAAGGTTAGAGAGGAGTGAGTGGAGGGTAAGTGAACCAATAAAATAGTGATTTCACATAGATATTTCTGGGCCCTTGATTTGTTTAAACAGAGGCAGAACAAGCAGCAAGTGGCTCTACCTTCAAAATCCAACATGACTTTTCTATACTACCTTTTTTCTCTTTCTATTTCTTCTGCAGGATAGATTATTTATTATTCTGTTTTTTCCCTGTACTGGCTAAAAAGTTTTATAATTGATTTCTACTTTGCATAGTTACTATAAAATATAGATATTATTATACTATAAAATATTAATTCTCATACTTACTTCAATAAAGTCAGAAGTAAATTAATATATCAAGACTCCTCCCAAATAGCACTTGGAATTCAAAACACTGTAAGTCAAATGATTCTCTTCCTAGAGATTTTTTTTCAAATTGCTTAATATAGCTATTTAGTACTTAACTTCCATTATAATAATTGTCATATTGAGAATGTGTATTCAGTTTATTTGGAAATCTACCAGACCTTTTTTGATACCATTTTATTTCTTTCTCAGATTAAAAAAATTACTTGCATGTTTAATAATTTTTGTTTTAATTCAAATTCAAGCATCTGATTTTTTCTGGAATTTATTCCTGCTGTTTTTTTCTTTTTTTGCTAAATGTACTTTTTTTTTCACTAATCTTCTCACGTATTGGAAATATTTTTTGTACATATGTTGGCTAGTCTCAGCTCTAATATCCCTAAATCTAAGACCTTATTTTCTTAAAACACAAAGCTTTTACTGCCAAATTTTGAAAAACTTTCTACAGCGCACATGCTATAGGTTGGTTACATTTGTTTTGTTTTTCCCATATATCCTAATTTTTAAAATGAGGTTTTTTTTCCAGAACAGCAAATGTCTTATATTGCTGGAAATAGCAATGCCATGCAATTTTCGAAAGGATTTTTATAAATTCCCTATACTACTTCAGTATAGTAGAATTTTCTATGTTGAGATTAGTAATTACAGATTCTATTATTTGCAATAATATGAACTGGCAAAGTAATATGACTGAACATGTTTTGCCCTCCAGTAAATAGATAATTTTAATTTGTGTGTATACAATTTAGAACTAGTTGAAAAAGTGCATTCAGCGTTTAATTACTCACATTTTGGACAAAAATAAACTCACAGAGGTTAAACTAAACACAATTGCAATGTAAAAGCTAATTATATGCATATTTTAACATTCTAGAAAGTAATGTATATCCAGCTTTTTTCCTCAATGAGAGGAATTGCCAAGAGTTAAAATTTTTTGTAAAATTCCTTAAAGGATAAACAAAAAGAAAGCACTCTCATTAGAAACTGTATTTGCATAATTACTGTAAAATGCAATTTTATATGAAAAACAGGAGCCAGAAATGTTTTACAATCTCATTTGAATAATGCATGCAAATATACCGGTTCTGCATGGCTAAGCCAACGGCTGCATCAGTGAAAATATTTACCTTGGAATGTCAACAATAGAAATTTCAATTTTTGATATGAAAACAGAAGCACCAGTATACAATGCTCTTTTTTTGCAGATAGATTCAACTTCCTACTATCATTGTTAAGGAAAATAATAAATTTGTGAAATTAACTACACAAGTATCAAATTTTTAAAGTCTAAATAATGTCTAGTCTCTTATATTAAACTTAGGTAAATACATATGTAATTCATGAAATAATTTATTTTTGATGAGGTGTAATTTTTATGGAACAAATACAGACACCTTAAATCCTTAGTTTGATGAGTTTTGGCAATTGCACAAATCCGTGTTACTATCACCCCAAGCAAGAGTTAGAACAGTTATTTAACCCTAAAAGTTACCTCATGGTCCTTTCCAGTCAATTCTCCAATTGGAAATAAGATCTCACCATAAGTTTACTTTGGCTGTCTTTAGTGTTTATATAAATGGAATCATAATATGTATTTTTTCTGCATCTGACCCTTTTCACCCATGATGCTTTGAGAGTCATCCGTGTAGCTGCATGTATTGGTAGTTTGGTCCGTTTTTATTGATGAGTAGCATTCATTGCATCAATAAACCAAAATTTGTTTTGTGTATTCTTCCATTAAGGGACATTTAGGTTGTTTGCAATTTTAGGGTGAAGTCATCTCTCACATAGTTTGCATTTCTTGTACATTTCCACAAAATAAGTGTATGTGAAAGCCTGGGATGTGTAAGCTTTTTTTTGTTTTTTCTTTTTTTGGTGAAGAATATTGGTCCTGAGCCAACATCTGTTGCCAATCTTCTTCTTTTTGCTTGAGGAAGATTTGCCCTGAGCTAACATGTGTGGCAATCTTCCTCTACTTTGTATGTGGGATGCTGCCACAGCATGGCTTGATGAGTAGTGTGTAGGTCTGTGCCCAGGACCTGAACCTGTGAACACCAGTCCACTGAAGCGAAACACGTGATCTTAAACACTACTCCACTGACCAGCCTCTGTAAGTTATTTTTAAGTCCTACAATTTGTAGCACTATTTTAGTATAGCCTGGCCTACCCTATGCCTCACACCCTTTCCCATCACCCAAATGAATGTTTAAATATCTGACTCTCATTGTTTGCTTGTTTGTTTGGTTGGCTGGTTGGTTTACCATATTGATTTCTACGCACTTGCTTGGTGATGGTTTCACGGTAATTCCATCCAATCAGTATATAAGTTTCCAAATGCTTCATTATCTTCCTAGCTTCATTAATTTCTCAATCTCGGGTCACTGTACTTATTGGCATACCGACATGGTTAGAGGCAATTTTTCTTCAGGTCCAGTAATGTTAGGCAGTTAACTCAGTTAGTTGTCTACATTTCCTGAACTCACAGAAAAGTTTTTCTCCTTTTCAAGTAATTTGCATTTTTAGGCAGGTAAATGATATAGTTAAAACTGTGATTACCTCAAGGATCAGACAACACCTTTCTTCCTGTCTGCAGGGCGAAGTCATCTAAAAGGAAATGATTGGAAATGAGTATACCTGTCATTTGCCTGAGCCACGATTACAGTACTGCTCAGGTTGCACCATCCAGGGTATATAAGGAATGTTTTACTCCTCATCTTCAGAGCACAACCATGTATAAATACATAAATCACATAGAAATGTATAAATCATGTATAAACCAGCCTTTCTCATTGCTGCTAGCTGCTGGCTGAGCATCTCTGCTAGTTAACTGTTGGTGAAGTTGCTGAGCGCACTTCCTATCATAATTTCCTCAATTTTCTTTGAGAAAGAAGTTATTGATGGAGTTAAGTAATTGCTTTCCAAGAGGCAATTCTTAAGAATGTTGAATCAGTCATATTAAATGGTCTCCCTTCAAAGAGAATCAATGTAAACCAAAGGGATTCTTGAAACTCTGCAAGACAGGTTTTGTGGTTCAATGAAGTTGACTGATCATCAATAAGTCTAAACAACAAATCAACACTTGAAATTGTCTTCTTGACAGAAATAATTAAAGCCATAGCCTGTGTTCACTTGAATGAAAGGAAGCTGACACACATATATAGGTTGTGTCATGTGTATGTGTGTGGAAGGAGGCTGAGGGAGAGGAGTTTGGATACAGGGACTTCCTCCTTGTGGCTTCAGAGGGGGCCGGCTGCCTCCCAAAGAGGTAAATGATGAGTAACGGGAAGATGGCGTAACTGGAGAGAAGGCTCAGTGTGGATTTTAATGATTCTGGAACTCCCCAGATTTCTTACGTCTGTACTTATCCATACAATTCCTGTGCACAAACATCCCTTCTCTACTTGTCTAAGTGTAAATTGTTTAAAATATGTCACTGTTAAACAAACGTTGACACACTGGTACATATCATTATTGACTTCAAATCAGGGAAGACAAATGAGCAAATTTATAATTTAATATTCTACTTATGCTCCTAAATTTTTGACCAAAAATATTCTAAATTGAATAAATGCGTCAATAAATAGTTCTTGAGTCACATTATTCAAAACAGGCACAGTTCACTTAATTTTGTTTTGTCCTTACACAGTAATAACTTAAATTTATTCTATTAGTAGATGATGAGTTTTGTAATACAATGCAATATAATAGTAATATATTACTATATGTTATTTTGAAGATGAGGGCTTCAAGATGCATTTGTTAAACTCCAGAGTTTTTACTTGTTTTTTACCTCTTCGTTCCTTCTTTCTTTCATCTTCCTTCCTTCCCTAATTACTTCCCTCCTTCTTTCAAGCTTTACCTTACTCTTTCTCTGTCTTACTTCTTTCCTTTATTCTTCTTCACTGTTTTATTTGATTTAATTCAGCAATCTCATTCCCTTCCCTTTTAATTGTCAAATAATCTAAAGTACTTGATATATTTCATGTATTAATATATTTATTTTCATTCAAATATTCGTGTTTTAGCTTTCATAAATGGCATTATGCTATAGTCTTAATTTTGCATCTACTACTTTTACTCAGTACTCTTCTTAAAATCCATACATGTTGCTGTGTGTACACTGCTGCTAGCTGCTACGATTATGCTGTGATGTACATCCACCATATTTCATGTATTCAAATTCACAAGGATGGAAGCATCAATTGCACCCAATAATTTGCTATCACAATCTATGATTAATAATTTCATACTTTCCCCATACGAATATACATAAAGATTTCTCTGGACACATAAAAAGATGCTCAGTATCACTAATCATGAAATGCAAATGAAAACCATGACGAGTAACCGTCTCACACCTATTAGGATGGCTACCATTAAAAAGAAAAAAAGAAATAACAAATGTTGGTGATGATGTGAAGAATTTGGAATCCATGTCACTTGTGCAAAGTTGGTGGGAATGTAAAGTGGTGAAGCCACGATAAAAAGTAGTATGGCAGTTTCTCAAAAATTAAAAATAGAATTACCGTATGATCCAGCAATTCCACTTCTGCCTATAATACCCAAAAGAATTGAAAACAGGGACTCAAAATATATTTGTACACACATATTCATAGTAGCATTATTCACAATAGCAAAAGGTGGAAGTAACCCATGGATGGATGAATAGATAAACAAAATGTGTATATACATACAATGGGATATAATTTAACCTTAAAAAAGAATGGAATTCTGATACCTGCGGCAATGTGGAAAGCCTTGAAAACATTATGTTAAGTGAAATGAACCAGTCACAAAAAGACAATTACTATATGATTCCACTCATATGAGTTTACTAAAGAAATAAAATTCATAGAAACAGAAAGTAGAATTATGGTTGCCAAGGGTTGGGGGGGAAGGAAATAAAGAGTTGTTATTTAATGGGTATGGAATTTGCTTTCCAAGATGGAAAACAATTCTGGAGATTGGATTTATAATAATATAAATTTGCTTAATACTACTAAACTTTAGACTTAAAAATGGTTAGAATGTTAAATTGCATGTGTATTTACCACAATTAAATATAAAAATAAATAAATAAATAAACATAGGTTTCTCTGAAAGTAGGAGTGGAATTTCTTGCTCACAGTACGTGTTTAGTTTAAGTATGGGCACGATACCGTATTTGAAATTTTTGCTTTCAAAGTCCCCATTTGGTCTTCAAACATCTCTCTGTCTCTTGTTTTCCACACACAGATTACTCATGTCTTCCTATGAAAGACACCAGAGTCACATCCAGTCACTGTGTCCAGCTCAAAGTCTAGAACCTCCTTGATGTGTAGTCTTCACGATATTTGGTGGTCTAAGTCTTGTTATCCATGAAGTGAAATTCAACTAGTCTTCTCCTCCGTTGTTCCCCCTGGCTACTTGTATCACCCTCCAGGAAACTTATTCTTAACCATTATTCCCTTCGGCCCTCCTTGGAACTATATGACCTTTGAAACCTGTCTCCAGCTCTAGGAAGTTAAGGTCCTGACTTTAAATATTCAAAGACTTTTTAGTCCAAATTTTTGGTTTATAAAGCAATACAGTTTCTTTGAAATCTAGAATGTTTGGAAGCCATTTATTTGCTTTCAGTCAGTTTCATGTGGCAGTAAACACACTGAAACTTCTTTTATAGTCATCATCTCAAAACTGCTTTATTTATCTGATTCCTTGATCCTGTCTCTCTCCCTCCCACTTCCTCTCTCTCTCCTTAAAGGAAGGAAGCTTCCATGAGAATCTCAGGATTGAATGGGAAAGCTACACTCTTAAAATTACCTTTGCCCTTTGTAAGATTATTCAACTGAAAAGATTTATTGGACAATTATTGTTCAAGGTATTTTACAAATTTCATATTTTTGTCTGTGGAGACTTTCCCAACCCTGAAAAACTCTGGGTTTCATGGCATTATTTTCTTTTATTTCCGCTGTAAACATACATTTCTTTCTTGAGATTCTCTTTTTCCTATGATTCCTTGCCTAACAGCCAGTAATAACTAACATACTCTAATATTCCATTTTTCAAACACTTTCTCTGGGGCTATGGGCTTGGAAGACACGTGGTCTCCCTTCCAATTTGCCTAAAGTTTACCTAAATACTTGCCAAATTTTTTGCCTCTGCATAACATGGACACTGAGCCATCTAGCTTTCAGTATTTTACCTAACCACTAACTGACTACTGAAGCAATGCCATATATAGTGAGATTCTTTCTGAGCAAGAATACATTCAAAATACTAATTCCTTCATTAGGCAGGGTAAGTAATTCTAGCTGCTGCAAGATATAAACCCTGACATCTCAGAGGCCTGAATTTTTTTAAGAATTTATTTTTATTTTACTTTATTTATTATTTATTTACTTATTTTTTCATGAGGAAGATTGGCCCTGAGCCGACATCTGTTGCCAATCTTCCTCTTTTTGCTTGAGGAAGATTGTCACTGAGCTAGCATCTGTGCCAATCTTCCTCTATTTTGTATGTGGGACACTGCCACAGCATGGCTTAGTGAGCAGTGCATAGGTCCATACTGGGGATCCGAACCCACAAACCCTGGGCTGCCAAAGTGGAGTGTGCAAACTTAACTGCTACAGCACCAACTGAACCCTGGAGATTTTATTTTTTTTATTTTTTATTTTTTAAAGATTGGCACCTGAGCTAACAACTGTTGCCAATCTTCTCTTTTTTCTTTGTTTTTGCTTTTTCTCCCCAAATCCCCACAACACATAGTTGTATATTTTACTTGTGGTTCCTTCTAGTTGTGAGATTTTATTTTTAAAGCAATTTTAGTTACACAGCAAAATTGAGAGGAAAGTACAGAGATTCCCCATATACTCCCTGTCCCCACACGTGCATAACCTTCCCTATTATTAATGTCCCCCATCAGAGTGGCATTTGTTACAATAGATAAGCCTACATTGACACATCGTAATCACGCGAAGTCCAGAATTCGCATTATCATTCACTCTTGCTGTTATACACTCTATGGGTTTGGACAAATGCATAATAACACATATCCAACATTATAATAACATCCAGAATATTTTCACTGCCCTAAGGATTCTCTGGGCTCCACCTATTCATTCCCTTTGTCCGTCAAACACTCATCTTTTTATTGTTACTGCAGTTCTGCCTTTCCAGAATGTCATATAGTTGGGATTATACAGTATGTAACTTTCTCAGATAGACTCTTTTTCACTTAGCAATATGCACTTAAGTTTCCTCTAGGTCTTTTCATGGCTTATAGCTCATTCCTTTTCAGCACCAAATAATAGTCCATTTTCTGGCTGTAGCACAGTTTATTGAACCATTCACCTATGGAAGGATATCTTGGTTTCTTCCAAGTGTGGGCAATTACGAATAAATCTGCTATAAACATCCATGTGCAGGTTTTTGTGTGGACATAAATTTTCAACTCCTTTGGGTAAATACCATGGAGTGTGGTTGCTGAATCGTGTGTTAAAAGTATATTTAGTTTTGTAAGAAAGCACCCGTCCTCCTAAGTGGCTGCATCATTTTGCATTTCCACCAACAATGAATGAAAGTTTATGTTGTTCCACATTCTCACCAGTGTTTGCTGTCATCCGTGTTCCTACTTTTGGTTTTTCTAATAGGTATTTAGTGTTATCTCATTGATTTTTTTTTTAAATTTTTAAAATTTTTCCTTTTTCTCCCCAAAGCCCCCTGATACATAGTTGTGCATTTTTAGTTGTGGGTCCTTCGAGTTGTGGCATGTGGGATGCCGTTTCACCATGGCTTGATGAGCAGTGCTATATCCATGCCCAGGATTCCAACCAGTGAAACCTTGGAGCACCGAAACGGAGGGTGAGAACTTAACCACTCAGCCTCGTGGCTGGCCCCCTCACTGATGTTTTGATAAGCATTTTCCAGATGACATATGTGTAGCCTCTTTTCATAGGCTAATTTTCTTCTTTGTTGTGGTGTCTGTTAAGATCTTTGTCCCATGTTTTAATTGGATTGTTTTTAATTGGATTGTTTTCTTACTGTTGAGTTTTAAGAACTCTTTGTATATTTTAGATAACAGTCCTTTATCAGGGGTGTCTTTTGCCAATATTTTCTCTGAGTTTTTGGCAGAGCAGAAGATTTTAATTTTAATAAAGTACAATTTTATCCACTATATCTTTCATGAATAGTTCATTGGTGCTGTATCTAAAAAGTCACCACTATACCCGAGGTCATCTAGGTATCTCCTATCTTATCTTCTAGGAGTTTTATAGTTTTGCATTTTGCATTTAGGTCTGTGATCTATTTTGGGTTAAATTTTCTGAAATGTGTAAGGTTTGTATTCGCTTCATTTTTTTTAATGGGTATGTCCAATTATTTCAACACTATTTGTTGAAGAGAATGTCTTTGCTCCATTGTATTACATTTGCTCTTTTGTTGAGGATCAGTTGGCTCTATTTAGGTGGATCTATTTCTAGCCTTTCTTTTTGATTCCATTAGTCTATTTGTCTATCCTTTCAGCAATACCACACTGTCTTGATATCTATAACTTTATAGTATGTCTTGAAGTTTTGTAGTGTTAATCGTCTTTTTTCTTCTCCTTCGATATTGTCCTCATTATGCTGGGTCTTTTGCCTGTCCATATAAACTTAAAAATTAGTTCCATTGACAAATAAAAATGGCAAGCAATAGGATATATTGGAGTATATGAGGAAGCCATTTGGTATACACCTAATTTGGCCTGACTTTGTTTTTTCCAAAAGGGCCTGACTGTGGCTGTTGAGCACGCATTGTATATCTGCTTAGACATTTCCTATGGCCAGAACAAAGGACCTTGAGATAAAGGTGCAACTTCCCCCTACATTAGCATTTCCTTAGGGATAAGCATTTTTCCTTAGGCTAGGAACTGATTGCTGCACTCACCTTTGACCACCCAGCTCACCTGTGACCGCTCAGCTGGAGACAACAGACTGCCACCCTGCTGTGTTCACTGAGACAGAAGACCTACCTGCTGTTTCCATGAGTCGCTGTGCCGACAGAGCAGTCTCATGACTATTGTAAAAGGGACATTTCAATCCTATGTGAAACATCCTCTCTGGGAGTATATAACCACTCTGTGCACCCCACTTCTTTGGTGCCCTTTCTTCCTTCAGGAAGAAAGGCCCCGGGTTATAATCCTCAGATTTAAGCTCAGAATAAACTCACCCAAATTTACATTTATAGATTGGTTATGGATTATTTTCACTGACACATAATATCCACAAAATAACATGCTGGGGTTTTGATTGGGATTGCCTTGACTCTATAGATTAAGTTGGGAAGAACTGACATCTTGACAATATTGAATTTTCCTATCCATGAACATGGCCTCTCTCTCCATTTATTTAGCTCTTCTTTGACTTTCTTCCTTTATTTTTAGAAAATAAAACTGGCAAGGACATTCAATGCATTAATAAATAAAATTAGGAATGCAGAAATCTTTGTCTCATTTCTAATTATAAAAAGAATTCCTGTAATGTTTTCTAAAACTGTTCAACTTCAGATAATTTTCATTCTTTTCCAAACATACATATTTTATTTGCTCTATTTCTTTTTTCTATTCTTAATTTTTCAAGAGTCTTTAACCAAGGATGGGTGGTAAGTTTTATCTTCTGTTTTGTATTGTATGTACCGAGTCATTATAATTGTTCCTTATTCAATGAGACAATAACTCTGACTTTTATTCATGGATTATTTTAAATAAATTAAATCATTCATATAGACCAAATACAACCTAACACAGTCATAGTGTATTTTATTTGTTATATATGATTGTATTTGATTTGATAATATTCTGTCCAGAATTTTTGAAGCTGGACGAATGAATGAACTAGGCATGCCATTTGTCTTTCTCTTACTATCTTTATGTAGTTACAGTGTTAGAGGATTTCTGGGCTTAAATAATGAGTGATGAATAGTCCCACGTATATATTTTTTTCATTTTTCTAGAAGAGTTAAATGTATTTTTGAACATATTTTTTTCTTCAAAAAGCATTGGGCAATTGAAAAATTTAATTTTTTATATTAATTTTATTTTTTTGAGAAATTTTCCCTTTAATTTAATTTTTAAAGTTTTTGACATATAGTTTTAAAAATATTCTCTTAACACTTAAATCTCTATCAATAGTATGTCTCCTTTTCAATAATAAAATTAACAATTTTTAGGTATTTCTTTAATCAATTTTGCCTTCAGACATCTTTTGGAGCATCTTATGTGTCTTTCTCTCCTGTTCAATATTGTGGCAAATTCTATAATGCATCATATTTTCAAAATTATTTTTACTTAATTATTTGAAAACACCAATGAATTTTAATTTTGCCTATAGTATTGCTGTTGAAACATATGTTGTAAAATCTGAATTTGGTTCCTTTGTACCTAATCTGACTTTTTTTGAAAATTAAGAATTTCATTTTGACAATATATACTTAAATTTTGCTAGCACGTGTTTGTATAAGAGTTTTTCCTCAACTCTCTTCTTTGGTATTGCATGGATCTTTCACTCTGAGTTTGTTTGTTTGTTTTTTTAACTTTGCAAAATGTATGTCTGTTATTATTTCAAATATTTTCTAGTTTTCCATTTCAGTCTTTCTGGGACTTTGGTTATTCACTTTATTGCATGTCTATTTTTATCCTAATATTTATTTAAGCAAACTTTTTACCCATCTCTTTAGGAATATTATATGCTAATGTTTAAAGTCTTGAGTTACATACCAAATCCTCCCTTATCTCTTTAATGATATTTTTATTTGAATTAAAGAAAACGGTCTATCTGTTCCAATCAATCTGCTTCATGTGGCATATAATTTGCTATTTCTTCCTTCATCTCCAATCATTACACTCCTAAGATATCTGGTTATTTTATTTTGCGTTCTCATGAAGATATCCTTCACTCTAATGTTAAAATGTGTTCTTGGAGGTACTCAAGCGCATACTGCGATTTTTATCTCTTCTCACAGGTTTAAGCGGACAGGAGGGACTAAAGCTCAGGACAGGGAGCTACAGTTGACCTTCAGCCTTACAGAGAAGCTTAATCAGGCATCAAAAGCCTGTGGTAAGATTTTAAGCTCCTGGATAGAGACAGCCCTGGAAAGAATCCCCCGGTGGACAGGTTGTCAGTTCCCGTTAGTTCCTCATCTCGATAGGACTTTGGTGAGGTCCAGATATTTTCTCGTAAGTTCAGTGGTGCTAAAACCTGTTTCATCATGCTAAGAGGGTTGATGAGATGGCATTGATTCTCTCAATGCAGCGCATGAAGGAGGACACAGCATCAAAGTTCCCCCATTTCCCTCTGGGTCCTCACCACTGCACTTGCTGCCACATTTTCAGGCTTCTGTAGCCAATCTATAATTCAAAACAGAGTTGGTCTGCCTGGAGTTTTCTCATCACTTGTTTTAAATGTTGGTTTGTCATCTGTCCCTTTCGCTTTGTTTCTACACAGTTTATTTTAAGAAGGAAACAGAAACTCTTACTATTTTTTCATCATTTAGCCTTTGGAACTTGTAAAGTGGATTTCAAAAAGTTTTTTTCTTTCTTTCTTATTACTAATTCTTTATTTTTGAATTTACGAAAGCTAAAAGCTCCTAAATTAATCTATTTTGTATATTGCTTTCCTCTTGTTTTCTAAAAATGTAAAAAATAACCAAAACTAAATAAACAAACAAATAAATAAAAGTAAAACCCTGCACTTTTGATTACTTTTTCAGTTATATCATCTGCTAATAGTAGCACTGAAACTGGAAGGTGCCTTTTTTTAGCTGTCTTATAGTGGATTTCCGATGTGACTCCTGGTATAAACAGTTCAGTCCCAGGGTAGACAATATATAATTTTACAACTAACATGTTGCTTTATAGGAATATGATTGCAAAAACCATAATCTATTTAATATAGTCTAAAAGATTATTAGAATTGGTTTTCAATATGGAATATTTAGAGACTAAAAAATGTTGGTAAAGAAATCTCTTGGCAGTCTTACATAAAGATCGTCCAAATTATGTGTTTGTTTTGTTCCTAACAAGAAATATATTGTGATGAGAATTTTCATCTTAAAAAAATTGTGTGATTAAATTTGAAAAAAACTAAAGAGTAAAATTCAATAATTCATCTCTACAATTATATTTCTTGCCAATTGCATGGATTAATTTCTATTTGCCAATTTTAAACCTTATCAAATCTATGTGGCATGCGTCAGGCCATGTTTAAAGTCTGAGTTTTCATTTTAACTATGTTTGCAGCATTTGGATTTGCAGGGAATATAATGAATATGTACATTTCTCCTATATATCTTAATGTTTTCTATTGCTATAATCATGTAGACCATTCATTGTTTTGCAATTTTTTCACCTGCTCTGACTAAATTTTCCTAAGTCAAAATCATCATACTTAAAATGACTCAATTGGAGATGAAGGTTTGAAGCAAAGTTTGAATCAAATGTAAGTAATTTATTTCATTTTAGAGTTGAAAATAAACTTCTTCCCTTTGAATTTGGAAGATCAAACACTAAAATATACATTAAATCAAACACAAAAACATCCTTATGACAGATTATGAAAAATATAAGCAAAATATCCTATGGTAATGTTGTCTATCTGTGAAAAATTTGGCAATATGTAGAAATGACACTTTTATTAAAATTAAGAGATATTTAAAATTTGATGACTAAAAATAAATATTTAGATACAGATTAATAATAGTAGTTTATTATAATTATGGGAACTAAAAAATAGAGTATTATTGCTTAAATTTATGTTAAAGAAAATTTTAGCATCAAAGTCCATCCTGGGACGGATTAAAGGATCTATTGGTAATATAAAAATTATTATAACTCTCATATGAGATTGATCACAAACAAGGAAACAATGTATACAAAATAAAAGATTTTCTGAAAAAGTTTGTGATTTCACAATTACTGATTATGCCTTTTTACTTGAGACTAAGATATCACATGTTCTTCCAATGTATAATGATGTTAAAGCCACAAGCAAAAGAGAAAATGCCATGTGACTGTTTCCATGATATTTCAATGGAACAGTGGATAAACATAAATATGCACAATGGCCTAGGTTACACATAGAAAGCAAAGCTATGAATAATCACTAATAATCATTAACAAAAAAATATCTTTTACGGGTACCACTTTTCTCATTAAAAAATTAAAATCTAAATGCTAATTGCTTAGGCTACTTAAGATTTTGGAAAGCCCATCCTGCATTAAAATATATATTTTAGGGGCCGACCCCATGGCCAAGTGGTTAAGTCCGTGTGTTCCACTTGGGCGGCTCAGGGTTTGGCTCCTGGGCACGGACATGGCACTGCTCATTAGGCCATGTTGAGGCAGCGTCCCACATACCACAACTAGAAGGACCCACAACTAAAATATATACAACTATGTACTGGGGGGATTTGGGAAGAAAAAAGCTGGGAAAAAAAAAGAAGATTGGCAACAGTTGTTAGCTCAGGTGCCAATCTTAAAAAAAAAATACATAAATAAAATAAAATATATATTTTACACATTTTTTTGTAAGTAGAGATAATAATTGCATGGTAACTGGTAAGTACCAGAAAAAGAAAACAGAAGAAATTGCCTTTGATTTGCTTTCATAGAAAGAACTGAACGCATCATCCACATATTTAATGTGAAGCTCTGTTGCACCTCTTTACTGCAAGTTGCCTCAGATAGTTTGTGAGAACACCTGCGGGTCTTGAACATTTGAGGTTATCAGCTATCTGCTTCAAAAAGCTTTAAAATATCAGTTCTGAAATGTTGGTTGTTCATTTGCTGATTATACGTTATTCAAAGCTGCCTATATTCAATGACATTACATCCCCTCATTACAGAATTACCTCAATTAAAAGCTATGAGTTCAACTGAAATATCTTTGCCATTTACCCCCAAATTGACTATATTTCAAAGCTTATTTTCATTAGTCTTCTTTAAAATTTAAATTAACCAATTTGAAAATAAAACCCAATGGCACAAATTATTTTCGGCATTAATCTTTATTTTCCAAATGTCTTTAGATCATTGAAACACGTAGAACATTTAAGTATGTATCTATATACACACAAAAAATTACATTGAGATATATAATTATATTTCTATACGCTAAATTCCTTTTCCTTTAATACAAAGATATATATTTTAGATATGATTTTAAATGAATTAGGTGGATTTTGTTCTGTTAAAATGAAATTCAAAAGAAATCCACTAATAGTTTAAAGTAACCAAAACCTATTATTCTATACTTCATACTAACTAAAATTATCAGTGCCAACTTAGAACCAGGAGAATACAGCATTTTTTCAAAATATTATTATTATAACTTATGTTTAACAAATTAACATTGAAAGAAGAACATTGAAACAAAACATATGAACACAGTGCTAATTTGTAAAAGTTTATAAATTACTTAAATATTATACGAAACATACATTTTCATCACTAGATTTAGTATTTTAAGCTAACTCTTCCTGGGAGCTCTAGTGAGCTTTAATGAATTTGATGAATCCTCTAAAAGTGATTGAACTTTGACAATTTATAATAAAATGTGATATGCTTAAAATGATTAACATCAACTGTACCTGGCTATGGGAGGACAATGACAAGGTCATTGAAAGACATTAATTTTCAAATATTTGATTTCAGCTAAATGGTTAGATATGCCACTTTTTATTTTAATCGTGAATTGCACCTGTCAGGGAAATATTTTTCAATAAAATATTTAGAATGAAGCTATGCAGAGGTTCCTTCATGACTCTTTCTTCTTAGTAACCTGAAGGTGGAGTGGGTGAATTGCTATTATCTTCCCATGATGGGCAAAGTGTCCAATTTAATCTTACTGGATAAAACGTGATACCCCTAAAGATGGTGTATAACAGAGATGGAGTGCCCTCTGATTTAGCTGTATGCAAGCTACCCTATAAATATGAATAAATATTCCCAATTTGTCTTCTATTATGAATAATATTAAGAAGTTATAGAAATAATATAACTTTAAGAAAATTTTCATATGTATGTGTAGAGGTGAAAGCAACATGCTTTTTACTTAAATTCCTTTTAATTCAATTCAGTGAATGAATATTCACTGCTCAAAAAGTGTGTGGTGTGCTAGGCTCTGGAAAGCACATCGATGAAGAACACACAACCCTGATTTGAAGAACTTAGGGTCCAGAAATGAAAATCAGATGTGTTCATATAGGGAAAAGAAGTAATCAAGTCACTAAACTAGATGATTCTTATTATGCTCACTTAACAGGATCCTACTAGATTATCTCCATAGTTACTTTTAGCCCTTATATTTTACAATTTCATGCTCGTAGGAGCAGAAAAACTGTTTTAATGATCCTGCATGATTTAGGAAAAGTATCAGTTTCTTGTTCATTTTATGTGGCAAACATAACATCAATCCCAAAAGCTGAAAAAGTAAGTGAACAATAACAAACAAATAAAAAATGGTAGGCAAATCTTGCTTGTATCAAGAGTTGTGAAGAACCTTAATAAAATAATCATATATAATACAGAGAAAGAATAACATGTCATAGTAAAACAGGATTTCTTTCAGGAATTACAAAGAATACAGCAAAATGAATCATATAGTATAATGTACCATGTGGATAGGTTATTTTTAATGACTAGTTAAATAGGTTTTGAATTATTGAGTTGAAATAGCTATAGACCTTTTTTTTCTTTTTTTGAGGAAGACTATCGCTGATTTAACATCCACTGCCAATCCTCCTCTTTTTGCTGAGGAAGATAGTCCCTGAGCTAACATCTATGCCCATCTTCCTCTATTTTATATGTGGGACGCCTGCCACAGCATGGCTCAACAAGCAGTGCATAGGTCCACAGCAGGGATTTGAACTGGCGAAATGTGGGCCACCAAAGTGGAGCACGCAAACTTAACCACTGAAACACCGGGCTGGCCCCGCTATAGACATTCTAATAAAAACATTTTAAATAGAAATAGAACAATAATTAACATGATACACATCATCTAATGTTATAAGTAACTGATAACATGATAAAGATAATCTGGAGTTATAAGTAAGAAAGATCTCTGTGCATCCTATCTTGTATGTAAAAGCTAGTATGTAAGAAGTTGAATAGACATTTCTCTCAATTACATAAACCTGGGAGAGGAAATTCAGGGTAACAGATTATGGACATATTTAGTGCAGATTTAGCTAGAAATTTTTCCTATGTGATTGTATCAATTTACACACTCATTTAGTAGTACAAAAGTGTTGCAAATGTCCCACATCCTTATTAAACTTCATATTGCCATTCTTTTTAAATTTTAGTTTTAAATTTTAGTTTTGAAATTTAGTTGTCCTGGTGAATATGTAGTAGTAAGAGGGTGGAGGAGGAGTAGGAGGAGAAATAAATCTGCTTGCTCCCTCTCCTGTTGGGTAGAGTTTACATACACCGTGGGCCCCAATCCACTGCACCTCTGCCTTGTGTCTTCCAGCCTCTTGGGGCTGTTGCCATGGAAGCTCGAGAGCAGCAGTGGTCTCTGCAGCACAAGCTACTGAGTCTAAGGCAAGCTAATGGGATTGACAACGCGGCATATTTACCTCTTCATAGGGCCCAGTTTTTTTATTATATAATGAACATAACCAGTAACCTATCATATTTTCCCTAAATTCAAAATAACTTTACCGTATACATTAATCAGTGAGGAAAATAAAAGTTGTCTCCTGTTGCCTTCTCCTAATACGTACAGTCATAGTGTATTGAAAGTGAAAGCTACCTCTGCTTCTTGTGAAAAGCACAAATGTCCTTGGAGTCAGATATCTAGGTCAAATTGACCCCAAGCTTCCAAATTTCAGATACATGCCTGTCTCGAACCTGCGACCATTGCATTGATTTAATTAACTCATTGTCAGTGTGGCAGGATTTATTTTCTCCTATGTATTTATATTTTCCTTCTGGTTGGTGGCTTTTACTCAATGATAAAATATTAAAGGTAGGTATACTTGGATATAGGTAAATAAATGTTACATGGGTAAAATTTTCCTTTCAAAAATAATTTTGTTCCAATAAATGTTGGTGGAGACATGGCTTTCATCAAAAGCAAAAGAACACACACAGATACACACACTCACATATATACAAGGTGATTACATTTCGATCTATTTCTTACGAAGATTAAGGTTCATAAAATACTATGATTATGCTTATTTGGGGTTGTAAAAAAGAAAAAATGAATAAGAATAATTTTACATTTTAAGAATGAAAATATAAAGTTGTTTTATTCAAACTTGATAATGCATGATTAGACATAAAGAAGTGTTTCACAATAATGAAATCAGAAATTCTCGGCTTGGATATGTAGTATAAGCTTGTTTTTGTTTAAACAAATAAATTTGCTAATTAACATGTAGTATAAAACAAGTATTACTGGTTTTACTGCTTTTAATCACAGCGCTATATTTTGTCCTTATGTTTATAAATTTAATTGATTATTCATCTACCAGCATGATGTTGTGCTTCCCACATCATAAAAGAAGAAAAATAATGCTCCTTCATATTATTGATAAAATATTTATGAATGGAATAACTTTGGGCTTATTTTTGTCCTTTACAACCCAAAGATGGAACATTATTGATCCAATTTAAATATGCACAAGTATTAACACTTGAGTGATTCACCTTATGAAGACCTTATCAGATCAAAGTAATGTAGTACTATGAGGTAATCAGCTGGCCAATTCAAGCAAAATTTTTATCTTGGGCTGTAAATTTGAGGAAAAAGTGATTTCAGCATGCATTATTTAAGCTCTCCTGAGAGGTAGTTAAATCTCGGTAAATTATTGAGTGTCACTCTTATTTTGACTTCATGGCAGAAAATAGTCTACAATATTTTTTGATGGAATCATCTTGATATAGAAAAGAAAACAGAAAATCTGTCACCTAGGACCAGCCGAAGTTTTCCTGGACTTGACACCAAAAGTTCAATCCATAAAAGAAAACAACTGATAAATTGCATGTCATAAAATGAAAAGCCTTTTTACTGCCAAAGACCACATTAATGGGGTGTAAAGGCAAGCAACCAATCAAAAGAAAGTATTTGCAAGTCACATATCTAAGAAAGGACTAGTATCCAGAATATATAAAGAAAAATGGACTAACATGAGACTCTCTCTCATCTCAGATGACAGTTTTTTACACAGCATTAGTATAATTTGCAATGTGAGTCTCCCTAACCACTATTCCAGCAAAGCCCAGGGAAAGCCATTATCTCCTTAAAAGACAGAGCTGTATGAAGGACTCTCAAGGTAAAAACTTCACAAAGAAAGGGTGGATTACAATTCATGTAGCTAAAATAATGTTCTGTATCTTTGAGTCTCTTCTTAATATTCAATGTTATCTATTCAAAGATTAAAAGAAAATTTATAACTTTTAAAATGTAGCTTGAATTTCTTACTATGCATTCATCAAAGTGCATAATCCTAAGCCAGATAGTAATGCTCAGACTTATAATTGAACAAAGCCCTGCTAGAAAGTGTATGTAAATGGAGAACAATGGTTTGAAAGCCCTGGTTTATTCCCATCATAGCATTTAATAATTTCTTGTCATGGTTGAATAATTTTGTTCTAAAATTGTTCCTATGTTTTCCTACTTTCATGTCGAGGCGGATGAATTTGGTTACATCAATAAGATGTGTCACAGCTCTTATTCTCTGGATTGCTGTGATGAACTAACATTCAGTAAACTATGAAAGGAAAAGAAGTCGGCTATGATAACCTCAAATAGAATTAGGAAGATTTTAATTGAAAATATAGTCAAGATAATATCCATTTGTGTGACTTTTAATATTATACCTGCAGCAACAGAATTATGCAAGGTCATAATCTGATTCACCATGATTATCCACCACAAAGTCTTAATATGAAGGACAGCTGCCAATCAATGGCTCATCCATCAGTCTTATATCATTCTGTTCTCTACAAATATTTAATCAATTGAAGTTTTGAGATCTTATCTTATATTTAATAGCTTAATTGTGACATTGAAAGAAGATGAAACTGAATTGCAGAGACCAAAGCAGAGGCAGAATTCCATAATAGTTAAGAGCTTATATTTTACATAAAATTAGATTTAAATTCTAACTTACCCTTTTTCTAGTTAATTATCATCTCTAGACTTCATTTTTCATCTATGATGTATTAATATCACATATATAATAATAGTTGTGAGTATTTAATAATATGCCATATATACAGCATTTCACTTAATGCTTTGCATGTATTAAATCTTGATAAATTATATGAAACTTCAAATGTATATTTACATGTATAATATATACATAAATAATATATAAATATATGACTATTAAGAGATGTTTTCTTTACAGAATTCACATTGTCAAATGGTGTTGTTCTAATAAATAATTGATTATCTTAAAGCTACACTTACAAAAATTCTTGTTGGAAGAACTACATCTCAAGTAGAAAGCTATTGTTTATTTGAGAGCACCTAATAAATACTAAAATATTCTAAAATTATATACTAAAATATACTATGCTAGTATATATCCATACCGCTTAATTTAAGAGAATAATGTGAACACTTAGTTCACACCCGGGATCCGAACTGGTGAACCCCAGGCAGCCGAGAAGCAGAACGTGTGAACTTAACCACTGTGCCACCAGGCCAGCCCCTGTTTTTATTTTTTTAAACATGATCTCCTACATAAATTTATTCTTTTATTTTAAAGTTTTATTGAGATATAATTCACACATCAAAAGTCCAGCCATTTAAGTGTACGATTCAATGTTTTTAGTGTATTCACAGGATCGTACAATCATTACCACAATTGAAGTAGTAGAACGTTAGAACCTTTTCATCACCCTAAAAACAAGCCTTGCACTCATTAAAACTCTCCATACCCCCTGCCCAAAGAACTAGGCAGCAATTAATGTACATCCTCTTTCTATGTTCGCCAGTTCTAGACATTCTGTCCAGATGGAATCGTGCAATATGTGGTTTTTCATGAATAGTTTCTTTCATTCAGCATTATTTTACAAGAGTCATACATGCTGTAGTCTGTTTAAACGTCTGACTAATTCTATTGCTGAATAGTATTCCATCACTTATATACCGCAGACTAGAATTGGAACCAGCTCTGATGGCTTAGAGGTTAAAGTTCAGTGCACTCCACTTTGGCGGCCTGGGTTTGGTTCCTGGGCACAGAACCACACCACTCATCGTCAGTAGCCATGCTGTGGTAGCAGCTCACATAGGAGAACCAGAAGGACTTACAACTAGAATACACAATTATGTATTTGGGCTTTGGGGAGGAAAAAAATTAGAGGGAGAGAGAGGAAGATTGGCAACAGATGTTAGCTCAGAGCGAATCTTTCCCAACAAAAAAAGGAGTGGAATTAATGGGTCATATGGTCAATCTGTTTGATCTATTGAGGAAGTGACAAATCTTTTTCCAAATAAGCTGCACTGTTTTATGTTTTTATCAGCAAATGTATGTGGAGTCCAATTTCTCCACTTGTCAACACTTTTTATTATCTGGCTTTTTGATTCTAGCCATCTTAGTGGATATGAAGTGATATTTTAATGTAGTTTTGATTTGCATTCTGATAAATAAGGATGTTGAGAACCTTATTATGTGCTTATTGGGTATTTTTCTATCTCAATTATACAAATATGTGTTGATAATCTTTGTCTATTGTTTGAGAATGTGCTTTTATTAATCTATTTTTTGCTGGGTTTTAAGAATTAATTATTCTGGATACAAGCACCCTATCAGACTTATAATTTACAAATATTTTTTCCCATTCAGTGGGTTGTCTTTTCACTTTATTGATGTTATTACATACAACATAAAAGTTTTTAATAATGTGAAGTCAAATTTCTTTCTTTTTTCTCATTGATGCTTTTGCTTTGACAGCTAAGAAAGCACCGTCTATGTATTCTTTTAAGGTTTTATAGATTTAGACCTTAAATTTAGGTTTATGATACATTTTGAGTTAATTTTTGTGTAAAGTATGAGGTAGGGGGGTCATTCTTTTTTGTGTGGATGTGCAGTTGTCCCAACGTCATTTGTTGACAAGATTTTAAATTGTCTAGGCACCCTTGTAGTGAAACAATTAACTGCAAATGCAATGGTTAATTTCTCTATTCCAAATTTTATTGTATTCATCTATATGTCTATCCTTATTGCCAGTACCACATTGCCTTGGTCTCAGGCTTTTCTGTGTGAGTAGCCTTTTCAATTGCAAATTCAACTCTTTACCTGGTATAGGTCTATTCAGATTTTCTATTTCTTCCTGAGTCAAGTTTTAATGTGTACCTATGTTATTTTATTTGTGTTCTTTTTAGCAAGAAAATTAGTAATTATTTGCATTTTAGTTGGCATGCATTTTTTATTCTTGGATTTGCTTTCCATTTGCCAATGAGTAATATTCTCAAACAAAGTTTTCTAAGACCAATGAAATGCTTTTTCATTAATAATTTTTGTTGGAATATTCAAGAGGTGAGGCCAAAAAAAGTACCTGTGAATTAGGATGAGTAATTATATCTCAAACATAATGATTCAATGAATCAGGGTTTAAAATGCTTTCATGAAAAAGGAGCAGAGGGAGAAGTCACTGAATATATTGGGATGTGTAACCCATGTAGGGAACAAACCTGAAACATCCCTGAAGGATAATGATTTCCGTGGCTGCCATGTATGGGTTCATAGACTGTGCACCATACAACTTAAGCCCAACAATTTTATAATTTAACTTTCTTTTCCTACATTAGGTCATGGGGGTTGGATCCCATTACTAGTCATTAATTTTCAATTCCACTGAAACAAGCCATCCTTTTCATAGTTCAGTTTGGTTCCATTCTATATCATGAAAGAAAGAAAAAGATGATTTTTGTCTTATATTTTGTTTATACCATCCAGAATCATAGTAATGGGGTAATTGCATCATGCTATATAATGATGTTATTTGCTAGCACTTGAGAGAGATACATCAGTAATGATGAAAGATGTTTAAATAATGATAAATTGGTAGCACGACTGTAAGAACAAATTTTATTGAAACTATCAGGTAAATAATTTAATCCAGACTTCATCTTTTTCTTCAAAAGTAACCTGAATCAATAAAACATTACATATACGTTCAACATGTTCCAGGAGAGGTTATGTAGCACCAGGAGGAACACACAAACATTCCTCAATATTTCAGGATTAAAAAAATAATAATTTTGACTCTTGGTTTCCAGTGTGGATGTAAGGAGCTTAGAAGTTGACACTTGTTCCTAACAACAAATAAAAAATTGAATAAGGGCCAGCCCAGTGGCATAGTGGTGAAGTTTGTACACTCCTCTTTGGCAGCACAGGGTTCCCAGGTTCAGATCCTGGGCGGAGTTACACATTGATCATCAAGCCATGCTGTGGCAGGGTCTCACATAAAAAATAGAGGAAGATGGTCACAGATGTTAGCCCAGGGGCAATCTTCCTCAAGCAAAAAGAGAAAGAATGGCACCAGATGTTAACTCAGGGACAATCTTCTTCACAAAAAAGAAAAACCTCTGAAAAATCAACAACTCTTCTAGACAATCAGAAAAATAAGATCAAGGGAAAACCACTGCAGCAAAAATTGGAGAGACAGACAAGCATATACAGAGAATCACAATTTACCAGAGCAGAAACACAAAACTCAGACAATAACCTCCTTAGGCATCAGTAGTGGCGTAGGAAAACCTGAACTGTAATTGATAAATTGATGGAGGCTTGATATGGACAAGCCTGAGAGAGAAAAACTTCAGAGGAACTTAGTAATTGGGGACTTTTACCTCCAGGAGCTTTATCAGGTCCTCACATTGAACATCAGAGAGGCCGGAGCAGGAGAAAGTACACACTTTGAAATATGCCAGAGTGTTCTTTTCTACTTACGAGGCACACCCTCAAGATACTGTTTTACCAGAAACTAACTTATTGGGATTTTATCAGAGCCTAACTAACCTGGAAAAAGGAAAATAGCCAACTCCAGCCCACTCTAGCCAGTCTGTACCACCTGGGGGGTGGGGTGGAAAAAAAAAAACGAAGGCTGTGATGCATTTGTGAAGTTCACAGCCCACCAACACTGGCTCAATAAAAGACTGAAATCTAATCATGGAACTATAGAATGCTTCCCCTCCCCCAACACAATACCATAACAATACAGGTTCCCAGTCAAAATCTGAGCAAATTATTATTAAGATTTTATTTTTTAGATCAGTTTGGGTCATGGCATAATTGGGGAGAAGGTACAGATATTTCCTATCTATCCCCTACCCCATACATGTGTATCTTCTCTATTGTCCGCATCCCTCACCAGAGTGGTACATTAGTTACAATTGATGAACCTACGCTGATACATCATAATCACCCAAAGTTCATAGTCTACATTAGCATTCACTCTTGGTGTTGTACATTCTGTGTGTTAAAACAAATACGTAGTGATATGTATCCATCATTATGGTTTTATACAGTGTTTACACTGCTCTGAAAAATCCTCTGTGATCTGCCTATTTATTCCCCCATAACACCTGACAATCATGGATCTTTTCACTGTCTCCATAGTTCTGCCTTTTCCTGAATATCATGTAGTTGGAATCATATAGTTTGTAGCCTTTTCAGATTGGCTTCTTTCACTTCGTAACATGGATTTAAATTTCCTCCATGTCTTTTCATAGCTTGATAGCTCATTTCTTTTTAGTGCTGAATAATACACTATTGTCTGGATGTTCCACAGTTTATTTATTCATTCACTCACATATTGAAGAATACCTTAGTTGCTTCCAAGTTTTGACAATTTGAATACGGTTGCTACAAACATCTACGTACAAATTTCTGTCTTGACATAAACTTTCAACTTCTGTGGGTAAGTATCAAGGAGTGCAGTTTCTGGATCATATAATAAGTGCATGTTTAGTTTTATAAGAAAAGTTATTTTTTGGACAACAACAAACTGATTCTGATTCTAAAATTTACATAGAGAGACAAAGACCGAGAATGACCAACACAGTATTGAAGGAGAAGAACAAAGTCTGACTGGCACTACTCAACTTCAGGTATTACTATAAAGCTAGAATAATCAAGAAAGTGTGGCATTGGCAAAAGAAGATATAAAAAGATCAATGGGACAAAGTAGAAAGCCCCAGTACAGTCAACTCATCTTTGACAAAGAGTCAAAGACAACATAATGGAGAAAAGACAGTCTTTTCAACAAATGGTGCTGGAACAACAGGACATCCACATGCAAAAAAAAAAAAAAAATGAATCAAGACATACACCATACATTCTTCACAAAAATTAACTCATAATGGATCATAGACCTAAATATAAAACACAAAACTGTAAAAGTCCTAGAAGATAAAGTATGAAAAAATCTATATGACCTATGGTTGGTGATCTCCTTTTACATACAACCAAAGGCATGATACATGAAATACTTGATAAACTGAACTTGATTAAAACTAAAAACTTAAAAAGACACCTCAATAGAATGAGAATGCAAGTCACAGATGAGAAAATATTTGCAAGGGATATATCTGATAAAGGACTGTTATCCAAATGTACAAAGAACTCTTGAAACTCAAGAATAAGAAAATGAATAACTCAGTTGGAAAATGAGCCAGCACCTCACCAAAGAAGATATACAGATAGCAAATAAGCCTATGAACAGAAGTTCAGAATCATGTCATTAAGGAATTTCAAGTTAAATCAACAATGAGATATCACTAAATACCTATTACAATTGTCAAAATCCCAAGCACTAATAATACCAAATGCTGATGAGGATGTGGAGTAACAAGAACTCTCGTTCATTGCTGATGAGAGTACCAAATGGTACAGTCACTTTGGAAAATGGTTTGGTGATTTCTTACAAAACTAAACATATTCTTACCATAAAATGCAGCAATCACAATTCATTGTACTTACTCAAATGACCTGGAAATATATATCCACACAAAAACCTGCACATAGATGTTTATAACAGCTTTATTCATATTTGCCAAAACTTGGAAGCAACTAAGATGTCCTTCAGTAGGTGAATGAATGAATAAATAAACTGTGGTACCTGAAGACAATGGAATGTTACTCAGCGCTAAAAGGAAATGTTATCAAGCCATGAAAACACATGGAGGAAACTTAAATTCATATTATTAAGTGAAAAAGATCCAATCCAAAGTGGCTACATACTGTATGATTCCAACAATATGACAATCTGGAAAAGGCAAAACTATGGAGACAGTAAAAGATCGGTAGTTGCCAGGGGTTAGAGTGCAAGAAGGGATGGATAGGGAGAGCACAGATGATTTTAGTGAAGGGAAATTATTCTATATGATACTACAATGATGGACATATGTCATTATACATTTGTCAAAATTCGTGAAACGTACACCACCAAGAGTGAGCCCTAATGTAGACTGTGGACTTTGGGTGACTGTGATGTGTCAGTGTAGGCTCATCAATTGTAACAAACGCACTGCTGTGGTTCAGGATGTGTGTGCTGGAGGAATTGGTGCATCTGTGAGGTCTGAGGGTATATGGAAACTCTGCAATGTCTGTTCAATTTTGCTGTGAATCTAGAACTTCTCTAAAAAATGAAGTTTATTTATAAAAACAATCTGCTGTGCCAAGTCCATAAACGTAGTAATTTAAAGTATGAAAGTGTGCTATTTGTGTTTTGCATTATTTACATTCTCACAGGAACTAGCTTAGATTTGGGGCTAATGACTGACGTCTGGATCATGATGTATCTAAAGCTTTGTCCTGTGAAAACCTGTGCATTTTCAAAGATGAGTCTCGTTGGAAGAAAGAAATATTGGCAACTAACTCATTCCAATTCACTCTCAACATCCCTGATTTCAATCTGGCAACACATTAGCTCTCGCTCTCGTTCTGAGCCATTTGGTGACAATCAGGACTTTTTCCACTCATGCAGACCCTATAAGAAAGAAAGTAAGAGAAGTTTCCTAATGCCTTATGCATATGCACCTTATGTATTCACACCCCAAATCTAAATATGACTATTTTTTAAACTACGCATATCTAGTTTGAACCAGGTGTTTGGAGGATAGCTTTACAAATGTGAGAAGATTTACTTGGAGGTCATCTCTGGAGAAGACTGAATTTAAGATTTTTTTTTTTTGTAACAATACTAAATTAACACTAGAAAAATATCCTAAGTACTGAAAGCATTTTAACCCAATTATCTGTATAAACCTATCCAATATATTTTCAGTCATCATAGTTGTTGTATTTGGCATTTCTATTCTTCAATGTCACTTCTCATTAGTTCACTGGTTCTGTTACTGTCATTTGATGACTTCTCCATTGTCAATTCACTTCATTAACAGATTATTTTCTAATTGCTATTTTATGCCACTGTTTGATTCATCAGCTTTTAATGTTCCACTTAATTGACTTCTTCATCTAAATGATGTGAGAGAAAATGTGGCTGAACAATCATTTAGCTTCTGTATTTTGATATAGCGAGAGCTTATTTTGGTTGTTCCATTTTTTAGATAGCAAAACTAAGGAAATATACTTGCAATCTATTCAAACATCTTTCATTAAAAGGATTCTTACTTCTTGATTTTTCCAATTTCTTTTAAAAGTCAAATAGTTCCTAAGACACGTAAATGTATACTACATTTTGCTGATTTAAAAATTTATATCATTTTTCATCTTTATTCCATAAGATTTCACTTGACAGGATTTTAAATCATAATAAATTTTATTTTATAAAATTTTAAATCAGAAACCTGTGGATCAAAAACTTGATGATTAAAGAAAGAATGCATTGGTGACTTTATCAGTCCACTTAGTGTTACCAAATAATAATTTTGAGGAAAATTAGAATAATAATCATAAAAATTTGAAAGTTCAATTTATTTTTATGTTTAACATTTTCTTTTTGTAGAGAAATCTGGACCACGGATAATTAACATGACCAATTTCATACAGCAAAATTGAAATTCAGATCAAGCTGTGCCAAACACAGAAGCTGAGTTCTAGCTGTACTCTTAGGTAATGAATACTGAGGAGTCCAAAGTCAGGTGACACATATGGTGCTGACAAAAGAGAGAAAGGCTGTTACTCTACCATTCATCATGGTCGTCTCTGACGTTCTCATTGACAAAGCCCTAGGAGAGTCCAACGCTTTCTGCTTCTTTGTCAAGCATGAGACATGGGCATTTCAGTCAACACGGGGACCCCAGTGCAGCGGGTACAAACTCTTACTGGTAGCATGGATGCCTTGCCCTGGTTTTCACTAATTCCTTGGAAGGCTACACAGCTCCTGTTCTGACATGACTTGCAAAACTGTCTCCCCTGTCCAAAGTGGGAGAACTTTTTACTTCTTACCCCTTGATCTCAAAAGGTTTCCCTCTCTTTTCTCACCTTTGAGCACAAACAGACTAAGACAGGCATGAGAGAGCTCAAACTATTTCAAGGAGGGTAAATAGCATGATTGGAAAATATAGCACAAAAGAGGTGTGGATCATAAGACAGGGAGACACTTGAAGAGTGATTCAGCAAGGGCTGGATCAGGCTAGAGATATGAAAATTCTGTCTTAACTCTTGACAAGTGTGTTTATCATAGAGGAATCCCATGCATTGCACAGAGCACTAATATGGTAAGTGCTCAGTAACTATACAGTCTGTATGTTTCACACGCGGAACTCATTGAATTAGAGTTGTCTTTTTTATCATATTTATGGCTGTGAATTTATGAATGTGCTTGTAACTGAGGAAATGGGTCATTTTTCACAACTCCATTTTCTTGACCCTAATTTAAGTGGAAGTGGCTGAAGGCCTTGATCCAAAATGTGCAGTGGCCAGTGTAAGGTAAATCATAGTCTTCCTCTAAATATTGGGTTTGCCCTCTGTGAGACTACAGTTGAAAAGATATGGTCAGCTGTGCTATGGTACTGGCAAGATATCTACCTTGTTCCCTATTTGTGTAAAAGTGATGAAAAAGTTTTTGCAAAAATAATTTTTTAAACTTTTTTTTTAAAGATTGGCACCTGAGATGAGGCCAATCTTCTTTTGCTTTTTCTTTTCTGCTGCTTCTCCCAAGATAAATTTTTATTAAGATTTTTGGTTGTGCTGTAATAGATAAAGACAATTTCTTAATATTTTCTTGGTCATTCACAAATCTTAAGAGACATTGCAGATATCTAGAAGAATCTGGACAAAATATCAATACAGATTTCTCAACAAAACCTGAAAAAATCTTAATGATAAGTGTGGATTCCAGTTTTTCACAGTATCCAATTGGCCCAGGACTGGCCATAGCAGCTGTTCTGATGCCCATTTAGTTTAACTTGTAGTGCTATACCTTCATTTCCTGGTTGAGGTCAAGTGCATGCATTTCATAAAAAGAAAAAAAAAAGGGGAAAAAAACCTCTTTACAACCAACATACTGAATGCTTTTCTCTAAAGTAAGACATTTTTCCGTATTTCTCTTAAATCCACTGAAGATCTAATAGATTTTTTCAAGCATTTATTTCATTTTCAAGATTTCAAAAATGAAAGACAAATAAACATTTTGGAATCATATTTGAGCATTATTTTGTTCCAATATGTCAATATATTTAGCATGATTTTGATAATTCTGAACCGTTTATTTTTTTCAATTTAGTAACTCTGAGATGACTGATTCAGGAAATATATGTTAGGAATAATGCTATGCGATTTCGGATATTCCAATGCTGGTTAACTCAACCTTTAACCTAAGAACACACAATCTGATAAATTGAACGAGAAGGAATAAGAAAACAGCTCAATATAGCACAGATAAGAAGATAATTTAGCCATGATTTTCAGCCTCATTTTTGGAAACATGCTCTAGAATATTTTTGTTTGTTTTTTTCCTATGCCAAGTTGATTATAGCCCTTAAGGTAGGAGATTTAAACAGTTAGAATATAAACAAATTAGAATCTTAAGCTAGAAGAAGGGGATGCTAATGAAGACCATCATTATTTAGAGGTTTCTCAGAGAAATAGCTTAACATCTCTTTGAAAAATATTCTACTGTTGCTTAGTTAGTGAAGGAGGTGCTAAAAAACACAACTACAAAATTGGCCTGAATTTTCTTTCTCATGCAGCAGAATCAAGTTTTTCCCATCATCAATTTTTCAGAAAATAAAACAAAGCTCATTTTCATCAGTTAGAGCAATAAGAAGTAGCTTAGTTAGGCAGATGGTTCAGTAACCTTCTCAATGAAGGTCTTCTCTCATTCCTGATCCTCTTCTGGACTGACTCAACAGGGAAACAAAACAATTTACACAAACAGTCAAATTCCCAATAAAGAATTTTAAGGGACCAGCTCTGCGGCGTAGTGGTTGGGTTCACACACACTACTTCGGCAGCCCAGGATTCACTGGTTTGGATCCTGGATGTGGACCTACACACCACCCATCAAGCCATGATGTAGTGACACCCCACGTAGAAGAACCAGAAGGACTTACAACTAGAATATACAACTATCTACTGGGGCTTTGGGGAGAAAACAAAAAATAAAGAAGCTTGGCAACAGATGTTAACTCTGGGTCAATCTTCCTCAGCAAAACAATGGCATACTTAAAAAAAAATTCTGAAACTTTAGTAGGTGCTTCAGACTGTCTTCCAAGTTCAAGCCCAGGCTATCTTCCCCACTACTACCACTCTAATACAGGCATCCATCACCTTACATACCGATTACAGTAATAGCCTTCCGGGTTTTGCTCAATGTCTGGCCCTTCACTCCCCAAAATATCTTACAAACTGCTTCTAGAGCATAATTCATTAAACATCATACTGAAACATCATTTCTGATGTTCAAGAGTCAGAAATGGATTCTTTATTTGAAGTAAAATGGAGTGTCAAGTTGTAAAGTCTTTCATGTTGAAGTCCCATCCAAGTTTGTTCTTTTAATTGTCCAAAATATGTCCATGTTCCATTCATTCCACACAAATATGTTATCACTCTGCTGTGGATGGAATGTCTGTGTCCCCTCAAAATTCATGTGTTGTAATCCTAACCCCAATGTGACGGTGTTAAGAGGTGTGACCTTTGGGAGATAGTTGGGTCATGAGGGTGGGACCCTCATGAATAAGATTAGTGCCCTCATAGGAAGAGGCACAAGAGCTTGCTTTCACACTGTACTTTCAGCCATGTGAGGATACAACAAACGAGCAGACTGCCATCTGCAAACCAGGAAGTGAGCTCTCACCAGATGCCAGATCAGCCAGTGCCTTGGTCCTGGACTTTCTAGTCTCCAGAACTTTAAGAAATAAATTTTTATCTTTTAAACCATCCAGTCTGTGGTTACTTGTTACAGCAGCTCAGCCTGAGAAGCAGTGGCAATATATTTATTTATTATATCCATTTGCTCATAAGTGCTCCTAGCAAAGAATGTGCTTATTCTTCTCCTATGAAGTTACGTCTACTTTCATGTCCCACATTCTGTAGTGCTCTCTTGACTCAAACCAAACTATTCTACTTCTTTGCCTACCAGCATATATTTCTCTTTAGAAGTTTAAAGAATGTTTATATTTCGTAAGTCCCTTAAGGATAAAAGACCATATGTTTTAATTTTTTGTAATTCTCTATAGTGTCCATCACAGTCCTTCATTTACAGAAGGTAGTTCACCGTCCTCCAATCTCCCATTCTCCCACGGCTATACTCAGTGTCAGTGGATAAATTTACATCTTAATATAGGAAAATGGAAGACACAGTAGGCCTCTGTCTCATCTGCCTGCTATAAAACATATAAATCTACTGAAAAAGAGTTATTCCTTCCCTTATTTAAAGTCAATATCTCCACGTATGCTGTGGTTCTCATCCACTCATCTTCTCGGCTATGAATTAACATATTCCTTCTTTAATATTCACCTTTTCCACAACTGACTACCTCTCATCGGCTTAAAATAAATGTTTGCTTCTTCGCCATATGGATCGGACCCAGGCAGTCCTCTCTCCTCACTATACTTTGGTTTCAGTTAGCATCTGTGTACTATTTCTGAAAATATCCCTAGCCAGACTTCCTCTTGGAGCTCAGATATTATATCCAATGGCTTATTAAAGTAATCACCACTTGGATGACTCAGATATGTTCAAAACCAGATTCATAATTTCCCCCCCAAAACTTGTCCTTTCAGAGAATGTTAACTGCATCAAACCAGAAACCTGGAAGTTATCTGTGAGCATCTTCTTGTCCTTACCCCCAAAAGAAAATGAATCACTAAATCTTGTCACTTTTACCTTCTAAATACAATTTAAAACTATTTGCTTCTCTCCTATCTCCATCCTTCTACTTCCACTCATTTCTCAATAAGTTCTAATCTGGCTTTTATTTGCCACATTTCAAGACAATGAGTTACTGATTATTGTCATATTTTCAAATAAATGGAAAAGTCCTTCTTCATCTTACCTGTCCTTATAGCAGATTCAATAACTCTCTTCTTTAATAACACTCTTCTTTAGAAATACTTTCCTTTACCAGATTACATGACATAACTACGCTCCATCCACTCTTTTTCTGTCACATTTTAGTTCATCAATCTTAATTGGATAATTAAATATTTGAGCTTCATATGGCTCCATCATAGGCCCTCTTATTTTCTTCCTCTCAAAAGGTGAACTTACTAATGTTTGCGCATTAATCCATCTCTGCATACATGTTTTATCTGTGATTGTAGCCTACTTTTACTAATGAAAGCTTTTCCCAAACCTCCCTCTTGATGTCAAGTCCCTTATTAGTGTTTTCATACTCCATATAGCTTTCCTTCATTGCCCTTATCATTGGCTTAATTTCATAAATAATTATATGATTCTTCTTTCAATTTTCTCTCTACCATTAGCCTCTCAGATGTGAGACCAAAAATTACAACTTTTAGCTTTTCTATTTGTCTTACTTATCGTATGCAGATATTTAATAGATATTTTTCAATTAATGAATTATTAAAATAATGACTGAAATATTTCACATTTAATGGCACCATCTTGAGAATCGAAAATGGCTCACTATGTCCAAAATCAGATTCACAATTTTACTCTAAACTTGGTCTTCTCTCAATATTTCCTCACTCAGTAAATGTTGTCATCATCAAACCAGAAAGGAATTCTCTTCTCACTTTTCTCATATCTAAAGAATTATTAAGTAGAATTATTGAACAGTGTATTAGGGTACTCTGGAAAAACACATCCACTGGCATATCTATCTGTGTGTATATATATATGTATACATAGAGAAAGAGAGAAAGAGACCTGCAATCGGCCATCTGCAGGCTGGAGACCCAGGAAAAATGCTGGTAGAATTTATTCCAAGTTCTAGGGCTTGAGATCCAGAGGAGCCAGTGGTGTAAATCCCAGTTGGAGGGCAAGAGTTGATGAGATGAGAAGTCCCAGGTCAATCAGCTTTGCTCTATTCAGGCCCTCAGTGGATTGGATAATGCCCATCTGCATTGGGGAGGGCAATCTACTTTACTGAGTCTGCCAATTCAAATGTTAATCTGATCTGAAAACACCCTCACAGACAAACCCAGAAATAATGTTTAATCTGGGTACTCCATGGCCAGTTGAGTTGACATGTAAAATTAACCATCACAATCAGCATATTTTATTACTTTGAAAACATATCACTTTTCAGTTGGCGATAAATTGTTGCCTATTTATGAACCAGGCTGTACCATAATTGATCTGTTTCTTTCAGTTGTAAGAACCAATGAGAATCATCAAAATAGAATAATTTCAGGTACTTACTGATCTTGAGAAATTAGAAATAAACTAATTAATTGTAATACCATTATATTGTTTGCTCAATAAATATTGATCTACTTTAATTATATATCAACATAGACAAACAAAAAAGCAACCTAAGAGATATACTTTCCTCTTTTCTCCATACGGAAGCACACTGATTGCAGTCTTCGAGGTTTATATGAAAATTAGATTCAGTGAGTTTTGTCTGCCATAATTGAGAGAAAAAGATAATGTCCGTATGAACACCAGGAGAATTTCACTGGCACATTAAGCCCTTCGCCTAGTTCAGTCATCCCATCTGAATATATATATATTCTATATGAGAACACGCCCTATACTGGTTTATGATAGAACATTATATAATATTTTCATTTGGAAACAACTTCCATCTGTTAAGTCATTCAGCCTCTGGAAATTTTAATGAATCAAATATCACATAAACATCATGAATGTGTATCTTTTGTACAGAAATAAATTTATTTCTCTTTGAAGCTAAAAGAGGTATGGTTTCAGAGCGTTTATTTCCAAAGACACAACTTTCTTTCTTTCCTTTTTTTTACCATGAAGTTTTGCTGTATTAAATGTGTTTTTATTTAAGTCATGGCATGTCACAGCATAAGACAACACAGGACTGATATCCAAGGCATATTTTTGCAGCCTTTGAGAGAAAGAACAAAAAACGCATAATTTAATTCCTTTCAAAATAGAGACATTCAAAGTGATAGTGGGAATCAAGATATTACCCTTTACAGAACAAAATAAAATCAAGTTTTTTAAAAATTAGGTGACTACTTTTCAAATCAGGTTCTGAACTGATAATTTTTATTTTATTTTATTTTTTTGGTGAGGAAGATTGACCCTACACTGACATCCATTGCCAATCCCCCTCTTTTTCTTGGGGAAGATTGTCCCTGAGCTAACATCTGTGCCAATCTTCCTGTATTTTGTATGTGTGTTTCTGCCACAGTGTGACTTGATGAGTGGTGAGGGTCCATGCTCGGGATCCAAACCTGCAAACTACAGCCGCCAAAGCAGAGCACTCCAAACTTAACCACTTCGCAACTGGGCCAGCCCCCTGAACTGATAATGTTTTGTATCCTACATTGTCAAAAACTCTGATAGGCAAATAATCCGATCACACTTTGATATGAAACTTAGCATATTATTGAATACTATTACTTAGTTTAGTATTTAATATATTATTCTATGGTTACAACTCTAATTTCCTGAAATTAAGTTTGTTAGAATATTACTAATATAATTTGAGAGATAAAAGCCCACTAAAGTTACGGGGAACTATATGTTTAAGGAGGGCATAGAAGCACACAGACAATATGCCTACCCTTCTTAAAATTTTTAAACAATGCATTTTTAATAATACCAAACTAACTATCATGGGTTGAATAGTGTCCCCCAAAAAAGATATGTTGAAACCCTAACCCCAATTACCTCAAAATGTGACCTTATTTGGAAGTGGAGTCATTGTGGATGTAATTACTCAAGAGGAGGTCATACTGGAGAAGGGTGAGACCCTAATCCAAGATGTCTGGAGTCCTTATAAAATGGCCATCTGAAAACACAGAGGCACAGAGAGAATGCCATATGAAGACAGAGGCAGAGTTTAGAGTAATGCATCTACGAGCCAAGGAATGCTGGCTGTCACCAGAACCTGGGAGAGGCAGGGAAAATAATCTCCCTCAGAGCCCTCAGAAGGAACCAACCCTGCTGACATCTTGATTTTGGTCTACTATGGCCCAGAACTGTGAGAGAATAAATTTCTGTTAGTTTAAGTACCCAGCATGTGGCACTTTGTTATAGTGCCAGAAAACCAGCACAACTAATACACTGACGAAATTAGGCTAGCAGCTATACATATGCATGCACACAGACATACACACAAACATACAGCCACCCATATGTGCATATAGGTATGTACGTGGCCTAGCTCAGCCAAAGTTCTGCCACTTTGTAACCTTATTTTAAAGGCTTATATTTTTAACCAAAAAACTATATTATTTGGGTGTATCAAAAACTGACCTAATCAACTGAAAATGCTGATCAAACTGAACATGTACAATTATGAAATTTTTCTTATAAACATTTGAAATCATCACTAATTGGAAGTAGGTGAGTCCTGCAGGTGTCCTAAATAATGGTCTCAGTTCCATGTAGAAAAGCAATGACCATGAAACTTGCTCTGTTTGCTAAATGTAGTCTCACCTGTGTCCTTTTAGGATCTCTGTCTACATCTTGAAAGAAATGTTCGTTAAAGTCAATAAGACATATTAAAGAGGTAAGACTACTTATCCTTATAAATCAACCATAAGCAAACAGAATTCTCCAAATCGTAAAGCATACATAAAACAATATTCTAATCAAGTACCAAGGAACATTCTAAAGGGTGAAGGATCAAGGTCTGGCTAAATGACTTGCATCCTGTTCACCTAATGTGTAGTGTATCTCTACAGTATCATAGATAATCTACATAGCTTAAAGACTTTCACAATTAACAGTAATAATAATAATTCTAATCATGATCTAATTGACCAGTGACCAACTTCAAAATAAATTTCTTTTTTTAAGGTATGCTTTTTTTGGTGAGGAAGACTGTCCTTGAGCTAACATCTATCGCCAATATTCCTCTCTTTTATTTCTCCTCAAAGCCTCAGTACATAATTGTGTATCCTCATTGTAAGTCCTTCTAGTTCTTCTATGCGTGATGCTGCCACAACATGGCTTGATGAGCAGTGTATAGGTCTGCACTCAGGATCCAAACCCCAGGCCGCCAAAGTGGAGCGCACAAACTTAACCACTATACCACCAGGCCGATGCCCTGAACTTCTCTTCAAAATTCATTTATATGAAAAACAAAACCTCTAAACCTTTATCTATAAGCCTTATTAGCTAGAAGATGTTGGAACTGTTGACTAGCTCTTTCTGGAGCGTGGCCTCTTATATAAATCATAGCTAACAAACCCTGAAGTGTTTTCCCAATTACAGACACTACTGTGAAGATCAAATAGTGCACACTTGACTTCTGTTTCCAGCTGTGGCAGACTACATTCTTTGAGAGTAACTATCCCACCAAGAGCAACAGGAAGTATATATCTGTTTGAAGACATCAGAGGACTAATAAGACAATAAGAACTAGAGGATATAAGATTTTAGACAGAAAAAAATGCAAAGAGGAGACTCTAAGATTTAGTTCTGAGATGTTTTCCAATTTTTGAGTAGCAATCTAGATGCTGAGAAGGTGAGGGAGCTGTCAGCTGTCCCACTAGGCTAGAAGACCACATGGAGTTCAGGGTCCACCAAGGAGGAGGAGCTCTGGTAAACATATGTGTGTTTCTGTTGGGAACCCTGACCAGCTGGCTACTCCCTGGAAGTAAGGGTGAAGGGGCGATAAGTAAGTCTGCAGAAAAATTCAATTTCAAGCTATGCGTTAGCTCAGTCCACTGGATTAAGATGAAATGTCTCTACCTTATGTCTCCCAAGAGTAAGTTCTCTCTAGAGCAAGATGAAGCTATTGAGAGCCTCATGGTTTTTCAAAAAAAATTTCAAACGCATTAGTGGGTTCCACTTTTTTAAAATCTAACAAAAAGAGACAGAATAAAATAGTCAAAAATGAAGAGATATATTTATATATATATATTTATTTATATATATATAGATAGAGAGAGAGAGAGATGAAAGGATTCAGAAGTTTCACGAAACAGTTTTCAACTAAAAGTGGTTAATATATATATTCAAGGAAATAAATGATAACAAATATAAACAAATATAAACACCAAATGAAAAAATTAAGACAAGTCATTATGAAGTAGTATTTTATGTATAGTATAAAATCATTGAGTGTTTAGTACATATGACTTGCTTTGTATTTTATTATGAGGTGCTCTGCAATATGGTAGCCATATTTGATATTGAGCATGGGAAATGTAATTAGTCTGAATGACACATGCTGTGAGTGTAACATACATACCAAGTTGCAAAATTTTGTATGAAAAAATGATGTAAAATACCCTATTAATAATTTTTATATTTATTACATATTGAAATTCTAATATTTTTATATATTAGATTCAATAGAATACATAAACTTATTTTATTCTGTATTTTAAACTTTTAAATATGACTACTACAAAATGTTAAATTACACATGTAGCTTGCATTATATTTTTATTGGACAGCACTGCAAAAAGGGTACAAAATGAGAAGATTACTCATTCTTACCCTTCCTGGAATTAGTAGAACTGTAATATTTGTGGGTTAGGTAAATAATTTTTTAGCAAAGATAAATTTCCCTCTAAACCAAGAGACACAAAATAAATGAATTTGAAAACAAAAATTAATAAGGTAGCATCCTAAAATTTGATACACAAAATATGTACTTGGGGTGGTCTTTAAGATGCAAAATACATGGTATATATTGAATAACAGCAAACAAAAGACTATAATGGCAAAAAAGCATTGAAAAATGATGGGAGACGGGAGAAAGATGGATTATGAAAGGCCACATGTGCCATGAATATGATTTTTGAAATGGTCAAAAAGGCAGTGTGAATTATCAAGTCATTGAATCAAGACCTTTACATTTCTGCACTCGACATTAGGTCTAAAGTTGAGATCTACCAAGTAATTAATAAGCATATTTAATTCCTTTATTATTTACATTAGATAAAATCATTTTCCAATAATCAGTTTATCATTATAAAGACAAATAAATGGTGAATGAGAATCTCTGTGCCCAACTATTCCTCTCTAAATAATGGTCCTGGGAAATTTTTAATTAGTCTGATATCATAAATCTTTCCAACTCTCCTTGGCATACTGTTATTACTAAAAAAAAAAACCCGAGTGTATATTATTTACTTCTTTTTTTAATGTGTTAATGCCTATGTGATATGTATTGGCCAAATTGACTCGAAATTTAGAGATCTATTCCTCTAACTCAATAATCTTCCCAGTAGCACAGATAACACATGATTTACAATTGTGTAATGGATGTTTATCTCAAAACAGCACTCCTATCATCTCTAACATTATTGCTGTCTAATTGGAGCAGAGTCTGCATTGTTATTGCTTTAACTGAAGATCAATTTCTCAATCATTGAATTACACAAAGCCCTGAGAGGGATAATACTTATTATCTCTGTCTTCAAATTGCTAGACTATTCTGACCTGTCAGTACATCAAGATTTAGAATAAATGTTAATGCAATATTTTATCTTTAATCTGTGAGGAGATCTGACAGCTGAGATTTTATAATGATGAGTATCTTTGCCACATCTGCCTATGGGTCTTTGAGAATGCACTATCACTCTGCAAATTTCCCTTTTACGAATTACCCTCCTCCCAGTGTGGGGGCATTTCTGCCTAGCTGTTGCTGTTGCTCTAAGCTTCTTACTCTTTTTCAAATGTCATGAACAAAACATAATTCCTTCTTCATATCTCTATTATTGTATAATGGGAGGGGGGTCATTTCTGGTTGTTCTAGAAGTCAATTAATCTTTACTTGGACAAACAACACAAAGTCTGGACATTATTGTCATATGTCAATTTATAAAGAGCAAAGTCAAAGGTCCAATACACTAGCAATAAAAATACTATGTGCAAATCATCTTCCCTATAAAGAACATAAAAATCTCACAAGGTAGTTTTTTAAGATGTTGACTCATCTTACTAGACCTGTGGTATCCATGAAGGTGTGCCAGTGGATCTTCCTACAAGAAGCAATTTGCCATTCACCTGCAGAGAGTTAGCTGAGCACCGCCAGCTTCAGTCTTCAGGATCCACCTCAGCCTTTGAGCCATACTTTTCCTGGGCATCTTTCAACTAATAGCTGTGTATGGTCAGGATACTAATGTCTGGGAATTTCTACCCAAAGTGAAACTCCTTCAGTGGGCAATTTGTGCTTCCAAGACTTTGTCAGATATCTTCCAGTCCGAGGCTCTCTCCGTCCAACCCTGCTTCCTCCATACTCTCCATTCACAAGTGCCAGATCTGTTTCATGGTTTGAAGGCTGGCATGTTCAGTTCACACCTTCTTATCTTTCACAGGTGTTATCCTCAGTAAAATTCTTAGTCACGTTACTCTAGCCAAGTTTTCTGGAAGACTCAGCTGACTAACTCAAAAGCCAGGAGTTGTTTCCTCAGTGCTAAATGCCACAGTTGGTGTAATTATTTATCAGTTATTTGATGTGATATATTGCCAATATACTTCCATTTTATATGTGAAGGAAAATAAAACATAGATGTATCTGTCCAAATACCACTGAATTTTCATAGGATTAATTTTTTTAAAAGATTAACTTCAAAAATGGTTCTACTGTATCCACGTGGTACACCAGTCCTAACTCCTACTTGCTTTTCTTTCTAAATATTTATGATCCTCCAAGTGGGCAGCTCACTAGAATCAGGGAACATCTGCCAGGACCTATATAGTCACGTTTTCCGAATTTATAAATCTTACCTTTTTTTGAGAAATATTTTATGGATCTTTGGAAATTAAATTCCTTCATCAAGTCTGGCTTGATATGGTTCCTTTTGATCTGGAGACCTATGTTCTAAATAAATACTTCCCACACCCAATTTTTAATAGTGAAGCAGAAGTAAGGTACTCATAATAAATAGTACTATTCAATGAAAATAAATTGAAGAATGAGAGGTACACAATATTCTCTGGTCTATAGTAGTTCAGAAATCCCATTGTGCAAAAATTGTGACACTTACTACCATGAAAATGGGCATATTTTCTGTATGAACATCTGATTCTCCTCCACGGGAGAACCCTCTTACTCAGTGGTGTCTAGAGTCCTTAGCTCTGCCCTCCAGGAATCTCTCCTTATCCCATTGTCTTTGGCTACTTCTGAAATGAACAGTGGAAAATAGATCCCTCTTCTGAATTATCTATTGATACATAATAAAACACTCTAAAATTTAGTGTACCCCAAAAGCTTCCACAATTTATTGATTCTATTTACAATAGTAAAGGGCCACCTTCTAGTCCGACGTTTTGCCCAAGGCATTTTAATTAACTGAGAATTATTATAGGGCATGTGCTTTTCAAAGCCTTTTGAGATCCTTTCTCTTAGTGCTTGGAGAATGGAAATGGTTGGTTTTCCCCACTCAGAAAGGCTCCTAATTCTTGAACTATCTTGATTTCCTTTCAGTGCTCTTTGCAAACAGACACCATGAAGCCTGAATTCACATCCTCCTGATAACGTTTTGCCAAATGAAATTAAAAGTATGCAACAGAAAATATCAATATCTCACCTTATATCCTCCTCCCCTAGAGCTGCAACTTACTTAAAAGGCACACAGACTGCCTTTCTAGTCATCTTAGGTGATAACCTACAAGTAATTTGCCACCCTATAGCATAGTTCTCCACCTTTCCAGCTTTGATATCAGTTTCCTTCCCATCCTCTGTCCTTCTATCCAGCCAACGTTGTGTATTTTGGGTTTTGTTATATTAACACATTCCCCCTGCTGATATTCGAGAAGAGTTTGGAGAATGCTCAACTACAATTAATTACCTCAAACTGTAAGTGAAGTGCACATTTCTGTTTTTGACAACTAACTCATAAACACAGGAGGCTTGGAAATATAGTCTTTTTGCATGACAATGAAGAGAAATCAGTGTGGGAAACATAACATTGTCTCTACCAATTTTATAACTGTATTTTTTTCTTATTTCCTTTTGATAAACAGTATTCAAACCTTTTAAAAAAATCTTCTATATTCACAACTTCGCTCTTTTCTTTCAAGTGAATCAAATGCTTATTATCTATATAGTACAGACATATATTATGTCATTTACTTAATGTGTATTATGGTATTTAGTTTTCACCATTCTCCTATTAGAGATGTTTACCTAATCATATAAAAGGAAAACGCTATTATATTAATGAATGTACAGAAATTATCCAAATTCACTAAAAGTATGTGTAGTAAAGGCTAAATTAAAATCCAGATTTGTCTGACTCAAAAATAAATGCTCTGCACATTAGAAGATGTTACTTTAAACATGTCAACTCTCACATGGATAGAGCCTCAATCTACACAATGAACATCATAGTCCTTCCAAGCTTTATAACCACCAGTCTAAACTATCTCACCAGCCTGCGATATTTTAAGTCCCCCATCATCTCGACCTCATCATGTCTCTGACCCAAATACACTGCTTTCACCTTTTCCCAAAGACCTTCTTCTTTGAGATGACTTCATCACACAGGTCAGAATTCTAGATCTATTTTGAGAGCCTGGACAAAGCAAAGTGGATTATTAGAACCAGAGTTACAACAAACGTCATTTGAGATCAAACATGAAATTAAATTCTGGTGTGTAGTCCCATCAAGAGGCGATCACACACGCTGGAGATGCCAGACCAGAGTAAGTAGGTACACAAGACAGGATAGGAAGTAAAGCCTAGAGAGTATATCTTCTGCACTGGAGTTTAGCAGCTACAGAAACTACTGAAAAACATTTAGACTTGGTTGTGAGGCAAGAGTCTACTGAGCTGACCCAGATGCTGACTTCTTCATTTCAGTTAATGGCACTTACATATTCTTCTGCTTACTCAGAATTGTCTTCTTGGAATCATCTTAGAGCCCTAAATCTCTCTTGTTTTCCTCAACCAATCATTTAATTTCCATGCAATTCTACTGTAAAGTTTTTGTTATCTTTCTCATATTCAGCCTACTCTACGCCCTAGCTCAGACACATAGTTATTTTTACTTGGCTTTTTGCAATTACCTCTTAGTTGGTCTTTAACTTATTTGTACAATCATTGTTGATTTTCTGTTCAATAGATTTCCCTGCGCTCCCATTTTTTCCCTCAAGGGCAAACACATATTCTAATCTTTTAAGGTGAAAGTCCAAGAAACTTGCTTGCTCAGATTTGTAAATAAAGTAGGACTGCAGCCTAATCCTTCTTAATGAAAGATGAGAGAGGGAACTAGGAATTACTGGGAAAATTTTCCGTCCTTCAACACCCACATACACATACAGAATAAAACACCATTTTCTTCTTTATTGGCAGTAGTTGATTGTGTCTGCATGTGGCACCTGGGGCTGGTAAATCTGCTGTGTCTCTGAGAAGAACTTGCTGACGCATACAGGATGACAGAGCAAAACCAGGAAAAACTCCTGCATCTTTGATAATGTTGAACCACTGTGCCAACTCTGGAAACTTTTGTTTGTTTCTTAATCTTATAAAAAGTATATGTAATTAATGCCCTTATTTTTTAAGCCACTATTGGTTGGGTGTTCTCTTTCTTGCCACAGAAATTGTCGTGACCGATGAACTCACCCATCTTCTACATTTATTGTACTTTCCAAGTCAGGCTTTTCAGTGTTGTTCAGACATGACACACACATTTTTCACTCGGCTTTTACTCTTGTGTGACCTCCTCCTGGGATATCAGGCCCATGCACATATTCACTTAACCAAAATCATTTCTATGATCCAAGATTCAGTTTAAAAAGAGACATTATTAGCAAGCTTCCCTTTATTGCCTTGACCAGATGTGATCTTTCCATCTCTAAATTTTCTCACTCTCAGAGTTTGAATCCATGAGATATCCATCAGTGTTGGCGGTAAGTAGTTTTGGATTTCCATGGTTCTGAGTTTGCAAACTCCCTTTGCTACTTAACCATTATGTGATCTTAAAAGATTTATTTAATCCCTCTTTTTACTCATTTATTTAATCCCTCAGATTACTCATTTTAAAAATGGACATAGTGTCACTGTTTTGCTGGGTTCTTATAAAGATTAAATCCCATTTTTACCCTTACAAACTATGTAATTTTAAGGAAATTCTGCTTAAGTTTCCACATACATAAAACATGGATAATAGTAACACCTGACTAATAGGTTTTTGTTTCATGGTTAAATGGGTTAATATAAGTGAAACTCTTAGAAAGGCACTTGGCATAAAGACAACACTGTCTACACTTTTTCTATTAATATTAGTACAGTGCCTGACACTGATATGTTCTTGAGAGATATTAACCACTGTTATTACCACAATTATGTTTTTATATTATTTATTTTCTTAATATTTTCATTTGTTTGTTTACCTAGAAAACACCTCTAACATTGCTATAGAGTTTAGAAACTGTCACACAAGTTGTATCATGCAGATCCTAGCACTATGCCCATAGAAAGATATAGAAAGATCTAAGTAGACATTTTTAAATTACACTTATTCCTCAAACAGTATCTAGCACAAAGGGTAATAGAATTCTAAGAATAAATCTTTAAGATATATTGCCTCAGATATTAAGAAAAATGAAAGCCGTCATTGAAGTGCTTGTAAAAATAACAGAATTGAAGCAATGTAATTGTCCATTGACAAAGGATTGACAGAATAAATCATGGTACGTTTAGCCAAAAAGACTCTAACAGTTATTAAATAGAATAATGTTATAAAATAATATAGGGTTTCTTTTTTTATTATTCAGGTATGGCAAGGCCAACAGATCAAGAGATTATCGCCATTGAAAAGATAACTTGTTACTTTCACAGATCCCAAGAGGAAGAGGCACGGGGGATGCCACATGTTGTTCACACAGGAAGCACCAGGGTCATCAAAGGAAGAGAGAGTGAGGGGAAAGCATGGTCATGAGTCTTTATTGTAGTTTCCGAGGGAAGAAATAGGTGAGGCTCGGTGAGGAGGTTTAGAATTGGCTAGTTTGATAACTTCCACAGGCTCTGGGTCATAGGGGCTGTCCATAGTTGTCTTGTACCTGACCCTGGGATGATTAGGGCAGAAAAATGCTGGCCCTGATGTGTAAGCTCCATAAAGGAGGTGGTTGGGATACAAACTCTGGGTTGGTTGGTTTGTATATGAAAGGCGTACTTGCAGGCAATTTGTTTGCTGTCCCTAGGAATTAGCTGACCCTGGAAGGCAGTATCTCCAGGCAAGACCACAAGATGTGGAAGCATCAAACACAGAAAACAGAAAATATGGTATTACAAACAGGTAAATCAATACGGGATGGAAAGGAGCCAATGGCAGCTTACAATGCACTATTATGCAAGAATAAGTTTACCCTGTGGCTGATCTGTGCTTGTTCAATATTTTTCTGCTGAGATGCCTAGAAACATGGTATTGACTCTTGTAAGATAGAGAGGATGTATATTTGCTTTTGATTGGCGATGTGATGTTTAAAGCCTAGCATTCGCCTTTTCTACCAGCTTGCTTACATCATTTACTAAATGTGTGTAGATGATGATACGCACCTGGTTTTAGCTACACGCCCAGTGTAAACCTGTGCTTTTTAGTAAACCTGTACTTTGGCTCACTTGAGACTAACGTGTCTCACCTCTATCTCGGTGATTCACAGTCAGAAGGCGGAGCGTCTCCACTGTGACTGAAAGGACTCTGAGATCAGTATGTGGAAGACTTGAACTTTTCTGATCCTTTCTTGGCTTACTTCACCTGCTGTACTGTGTATCTTTATCAAAGCCTTGCGTGACTGTGCCCTATAGAGTTTCCTGAGTTCTCTCAATTATCTGACCCTTTGTAATTGCTGCAGCTATATATAATATCATCTATCTTATTTGTAAAGCAAATATGTTTGTGTGTATATATACGCATATATACAAATATATATGCATATGTGCATATATACACATGAATTAAGTATAAATAAAATAGATAATATTTTTATTAGTTTAGTAAAATAGAGTTAATACACTGCTATTAACTTATTGGTCTTCCTCTGATCCTAGTGGCAAATATAATAAAATCGAAAGTAAAATTGTATAATTATTATCATTTCAATTATTAGTTTTAATAGACATCTAGAGTATATAGCATTGAATAGTGAATTTAAGTAATAAAATCTGATGAGTTAAGACAGTTAAGTGCTTAGTACATATCTATATACGCTATACATATTTTCTTACATTTAGACAGATTTTCTTAGGATAATCTGGAATACATTTATAAATGCCACATAGACTGACAATTAAATGCGTTTTAAACAGTACGATTTCAGAAAAGGCTGCTCCTACTTGGACTGGTTTTCCTGCTTGTCTTACAGACTTTAGTTGAAGAACAGTAGAGGAAAGTGGCATCCTCACTTCCCTCAAGACTGACAAACTTATGAGGCTCAGAGGCTCACTTTAGTTTGCTTTCCATGTGCACCTGCCAGGCACTAAGTAAACCTTCCTGGTACCAGCATAAATACGTATCACATTTTTACACAAAAAGAAGCATTTTTCTCCATTCACTACCTTACAGTGGCCTATGAAATAGGTTATAGAAACTATTTTTATCTTCTGCAAATTATGCATGAGAACATTTCAAATCTTTATTGTTTGAAATGTGGTCTGCATTTTTCCTTTGAAAGTATATCCAGCAACTGACTTTACCTCATCATGAAATGAAAATTTGTTGGGTTGAACTATATATTGTTTATATTTCTATTTGTAGCACTGATAAACATTTGTCTAAATAAATAGTCAAAAAAAATAAGTAAATTCACTTGTACTTAATTACCATCCTGATCACTGCCATAGTCTGATTATGTGCCCCCAAAATTCATATTTTGAAGTCCTAACCTAACATGTAATGGTTTTTAGAAGGTGGGCCCTTTGAGAAGTAACTAGTTCATCAGAGTGGAGTCCTCATGAATGGGATTAGTGGCCTTATAAAAAGGGACCCTAGAGAGCTCGCTCACCTTCTTTCCAACATATGAGGCTAAGGAAGTTGGCAGCCTATAATCCAGAAGAATACTTTCACCAGAACCCACGCACGCTGGCACCCTAATTTTGGACTTCCAGCCTCCAGAACTGTGAGAAATAAGTGTTTGTTGTTTAAAGACACTCAGTCTAAGATAATTTGTTGTAGCAGCCTGAATGGACTGAGACAATCACTAATATTCTGCCCTTACCTTATGGTACACAAAAGAAGCTGGAATTAGAAGGAAAGGTAAAATGCACAAAGAGACAGTATATTCTAGTTGGTGGCTGAGTCTCTACAATGTGAAAATTCCAACAGCTAATCGTAGAGAGAGTAAGAGGATCTCTGAGTCTGCAAAGCTATGATGGTATTTTATGGTAAAAGAAAAATGTACAGTTTATATGTTGGTCGTGTTTGATATTCATCACCAGAGATCAAATGAGTAAAACAAAGATCATGGTAGTTACATGACTCAGTGGTCACACAGTTATCAATGGAATAAAACATTTGCAACCCAACACTGTAGCATCAGATACTTTCTATTTCTCTGTTTTCTAAGCGTCTTCCAAGCTCTCATTTTATCAAGCACCAAGCATGAAGAAGGGTCTCAGAATCCAGTCTGTATGGGCTTGTAGACTATAAAATATACTTATGGACATTCACAGAGTGCACCTTTGGCTGCCTTCACTCTCTCATTTGTTCTCATGTGCAAAACTCCCATGCGTACAGAAAGTGCTACTCATGGCAGTTGTCTCACTGTCTGGAGCAGGCAACACATGTTCCAAGTAAACATGAAGAAGTTAGAAAGGCCCGAGAAATGTACATGAAGTCTCTCTTCATTGGCCAACTGCAGCTAGCGTAACCAGAAAGAAGACAGATTTTGATGGGGGCTGTGAGAATGAAGCATTGAGGGCACATATCCTAAATGTCACTAGGATCAATACAACAGGCGCTGAGCAAATAAAGTCCATATGGAAGGGAAAAATAATTGAAAGCCCTGCAGCAGCAAAGTAATTTTAGGACATAATCATCTAAGGCCATTAAATTCAATCTCCACCTGTGCTACAGATCAACGAGGTCTATAATTGCCAAAAGGACTGTCGACGGGTGTGTTTTTCCATGAGGGGAAAGACAATGGGTTGTGTCTAATAGAGTTGTTTACAGGCTAGTTGTGAAAGTCATGGGTGTGAAATCTGATGAATAAGTGGGTGGGCAAAAACAACATTCCTTCAGTTCCGATTCCAAAAAGAGTGATTCCTCTCTAAGTCTCCTTTGTCTGCGAAGGATTACAAAGCTATGCTCCCATTTAATTGCCTGTTGCAGCCGTTAGCTCTGCTGCCAGACTGCATCCCCTTTGCTGGCTTCCAAAGCAATGCTGCCAGGGCTGCGTTTTTTCCTTTTATTAAGGCTTGGCTCATTGAAAACTCTCCTGGCAATAGCCCAAGGGCATGCATATGCCCTGACGTAATGGTGTCATGTTCCTTCCTAAATGCCTTTCCCTGGGTGGCTTTCCCCTTGTTCCAATGTGTACTGGAGTTCTAGCATAGAATTCCAAAAAGATCTAGTACTGATCCCAAGAAGTGATTCTTTTTATTGGATTAAGAATCTCCTCCTCTTAGTTTTTTTGCCCAAACAGCTCATTTAAGTTTAATTTCTGTTACTGTGTTCTCTCTCTATGTGCATTTAGATGTTCTCAGGACTGACTCCAGAAATTGGGTAAGGTTGATTAGACCACAAAGTTTGAGAAGCAGTCTAATTCTGCCTATTACATCTATTTTTCCCTAGCTAGACATGGTTGCGCAAAATATATTTGACTTATGTTTGACGTATTACACTTCCTTGCTTCAAGGAAAAGAGATTTAATATGAGTTAATTTCTATTTTTCAAATTCAGCTTTATGCATAACCACTGAGGGGGAGCAGAATATGCTACCCCAAAATGTGCCACTTGGGCATGTGGATTGTTGTAAGCTGAAGGCAATTGAAACCTAGCAGACTAAGGAAGAGGGTTTTTACTACTCTCTTAATTGCCTGAAAGAATTTAGATAGGGGGCCTGTACCAAGAAGAAAGCTATTACTAGAGATAACTTTTTATATCAGAAAAAATTATCTGCATGGCATGGCAAACATGGTTACAAAACATTTGCTCTTCTCGTCTTCTTGTGAATTGTCTTCATCTTTGAAGCCCCAGATCCCTACTCCCTTCTCCTTAGCTCAGGATGGTATGCACATAAGCTTCAATCATCTGACTGCCTGAGAGTCTCATATTTTCTGTGGGGCTCCCACATGTACAAAATTAAATTTATTTTTCTCCTGTTAATCTGTCTTATGTTAATCTAATTAATAAATCAGCCAAAGACTCTAGAAGGGAAAAAGGAAAAAGTTTTCTGCCCTATAACACATAGGACTTTCAAATTCCAACTTACCTGAGCATGACTTTGACTTGCATATGTGAACTTTTTTTTGCTGAGGAAGATTCCCCCTGAGCTAACATCTGTGCCAATCTTCTTCTATTTTATATGTGGCATGCGGTCACAGCATGGCTGCTGATGAGCGGTAGAGGTCTGCACCCAGGAACCAAACTTGGGCTGCCAAAACAGAATGCGCCAAACTTAACTGCTAGGCCACAGGGCCAGCCCTTCCATATGTGTGCTTTTGTTCAGTCTCATTTTCTTGTTTCTGGATTTTTACAATGCCTTTTTTTGTTTTTCCATTTCTGAATGCTAATTACAAGAGTTACGTGTAATTAATCATGAGACGTATCCCAAGTACTTTGTCACTAACGTCAATGCCCTGCCAAAGATCACCAGAAATACACCTGTGGTTAAACAAATTGGGCTTATTGCTCATTGAAACCATGAGACTGCACAGAATGTGCAACAAGGGGGTAATATTTCACTAAGAGCATGTTACAAAGGACTTAATATTGGCATTGGACTCCAGTTAGGTGATTTGGGGAGGTTTTTAGGAGGAATGCTATTACTGTGTATCAAATGGTGTCAGGAACTGGGAATTAGTCTATGATAGGTTATTTTAATTAATCTTGCCTAGAAGAAGAGAGGACTAGAGCAAAACTAAAGGTGTAATTGGTAGAGAAGTAGCAGTCATTTATATTAGTCAGAGAGGGCAATGTTTGGGATTTTTTGTTGTTTGGACAATGTTTCCATTTTTGTCTGTATTCGGACAGGGTTATGAGGTAGTCTTGTTTTTGTCTTGATCAATTATCACCAGACTGGCCTTGTTTGATGTTGATGTGCTGTGAAATTGCTTATGTTCAACAGGAGAACACCATAGACTAGCTGTCAATGCCAGGCCAGCTCCTAGCAACACACAGGCCTCACTGACATGGTTGGACCAGTTCCCAGATGTTATGAATTGAATTGCTTTGCTCTTTCTTAATAAGAATAAATTTCCTATATTATTGAAAATAGCTTTATTAATGTATAATAGATATAAAATAAATTGCTAAAGTTAGGATGTATAAGTTGATAAGTTTTGAGGTAGGTATATACCCAAGAAACCATCACCACAATAAGCTAATGATCTAATAAGGCATCTCCAGAATATTCCTCCTGCCCATTTGTAATCCTTTACTTGTGCTTCTTCCAAGGACCCACCCCATCCCCAGTAACCAGTGATCTGCTTTCTGTCATTACATATTGATTTACATTTCCTAGTATAAAATATAAAATGAATCATACAATATGTACGCTTTTTTTGGTGGGGGAGCTGCTGTCTGGCTTCTCTTACTCAGTTAATTATTTTGAGATTCATCTATATTTTTGTAAGTTCCAATACTTCATTTCTCCTACACTTTTAAAGAGTAATTTCAGTGGATATTGCACTCTGGGTTGTTTTTTTTTTTCTTTCAACACTTTGAATATTTCACCCCACTCTTTTCTGCTTATGGGGTTTCTGATGAGACATATGCTCTAATCCTGTCCCTTCTTCCTGTATAGATAAAATTTTATTTTCTCTCTCTGCCCTGATGCTTCTTCAAGATTTTCTCTTTACCTTTGTTTTTCTACAGTTTTAATACAATATGCCTCAGTGATTTTTTTTTTTTTTGGTCTTTATCTTGCTTTGAACTTTCTGACCTTCTTGGATCTATAGTTTGGTATCTGATATTACTTGAGCAAAGTTCATGGCCACTATTACTCCAAATATTTCTTCTGTACATTCTTTCTTTTCTGTCTCGAATTCCAATTATGAATATGTTACATATTTTGATATTGTCTCAGAGTTCCAAGATATTTTCAATTTTTTCTGTTTCTTTTTCAACTTATTCCAGTTTGTAAAATTCTATTGACCAATCTTCAAGTCACTGATTCTTTCCGTGGCCGTATCAAGTCTACTGACAGCCCACCTAAGGCATTCTTCATTTCTGTCACTGTTTGATTTCTATAACATTCCATGATTTTTTTCTTAGAGTTTTCATTTCTCTGCTTACCTTACCCATCTGTTCTTGCATGTTGTCCACTTTTTTCTATTAAAGTCACTAAAATATTAATGATAGTTATTTTAAATTCCTTGTTTAATAATACCAATCTCTGTGTTATATCTGAGTATGGCTATGATGCTTGCTTTGTTCCTTCAGACTGTACTTTTTCTTTATTTTAGGCATGCTTTGTAATTATTTTTTGAAAATCATACATAATGTATCTGGTGATAGCAACTGGTATAAATAGGCCTTCATTATATTAGTTATATTGTTTATGTTATCAGATTTTGAGTGATTTATGCTAACCTGGCTAGGCATTGGACTGTGTGCAATGTTTGCTTTAACTAGAGCCTTCCACAGCTTATAATTCACCTAATATCCTTGAGTTGTTTTCCCCCTTCCCCTCTTGACTTTGGTGCTTCCTATACGCTTCTCAGAGAATTGGTGTCTTGAAATTCTTTCATCTGTAATCCACTGAGGCTGTAATCCAGATGAAATCTGATTTTAGGATTGTACTCAAATAGCCTTCTTCCTGGATAGCAGGCTTTTGTTATGCAGAAGGTTCTGAGTCTGTCTCACAATGATTACTCTTCCCTTCCCACTGCCAGATCTGCAAGGAGATCTTTCTTCAGTATTCACTAGGAGACTCTGGAAGGGTTTCTGGAACCATAGTCAATAGAAGGTTGGGATCCCTAAGGACTATGGCCCCAGCAGTATCTCACTTTTTTTGCTAGTTTACGGGAGCTATTCATCAAAATTGCCATTTAAGTATTCCTACCATTTTATGGGTCCAGTGACTTCTGCCTTATGTAATTAGATCCAGTTGCTGCATTTCTCCAACTGTGCCTGTCTCCAGATTTGGAAAGTGGTTTGTCCTGTGACCTCAGTTCTATGACAGGCCCAAGAAAAGTTGTTGATTTCCAGTTTTTCCATCTTTTTCTTGTTGTAGGGACAGGAATAACAATTTCTTTGCTCATTATGTATCAGAGCTGAAACCAGAGGTCTAGTAGTTTTTTATTGGTGCTGAGATTTATTGAGTCTTACTTTGTTGGGGGTTGTTTACTTTAGTTTTCTTACAAATATTTTTGAACTTTTTTTCTGAGAAGCACTTTAACTACTTGGAAATAGTTTCATCCTTTCCGGTATTGCTTTTAGGATTTACTAGTCAGGACATTTGGGCTAATTATTCTGTACCACTGAGGCAAGATTCTTCTTATGTGCTGCACCCAGTTTCCCATTAATCTTAAGACTTTTCAGTCAGGCTGATGGCAAAAGTCACTATTCTCAGTCTTGTGTGACCCCAAGCACTTCATTCTAATACATTTTAATAGCTTTTTTGCCTGCTTCAGATAATTTGTATGAACACATGTGATCAGTTCTCAGATGAATAATAGAGGGTAACCTCTGAAGATCTCTGGAGTTGTCACCCAGAGCCACTCTGACCTCCCCAGGACCCTGTACCGCATACTCTGGCTAGCTTGTTCTCTCCATACTCTAACCACCGTCTCAACTCAGGAAGTTTTTCAGGATCTACCTCAGTTCCCCTCCCTGGATCAGGTATTGGAGACTCTCCCAAGGCAGTAAGCTGGGGGACTATTTTTTTTTTTTCATTCCTTTTCAAGATTGCTGTCTTCCACTGTCTAATGACCAGTGTCTTAAAAACCATTGTTAGGTTTTTTGATTGTTTAAAGTGTGAGGGTAATTACGGTTTCTGTTTCTTCATCTGGATAGGAAATACGTGTTGAGGAGCGATCGTGGGTACTATTGAATCCTATAATTTCTGAAGTAAATTTAAAGAATTTCAAAATTTTCCCTATAAAGATGTCTATTTCACTCACTTGAATTTTCTCATCCTTTCTTGATTGTGATAAAAGAGGTTGGAGATTAAATTAAACTGCAGGCAAGTCATATGTCTCCAAACCGAAATTTGTCTCCATCTTTCTCTATATGAATCTTCATCCTACAAAACAGGTTTAAAACTCACTTCGATTTGAGTGGTTTGCAGATAGAATTTTCTATAATTATTACTCAGAATCCTTTGTCTTTCTGTGTTTGTCTTTTACTCTGTTCATTTGCACTTTGGGTATTTTTTATATTAAATTCCCTATTAGTATTATATTTTTTCCATTAGCCTTCTGGACCAAAATGATTTTTTATGTATTTATCACAAAGTTGTACAAATATTATTAAAATCATTGACCACACCAAATTAATTTTCTTCAAATAATTCAAACCAAGTTGAATCTAATATTAACTTCACATATTTCCCTATTGAATAAAACTTAGGTGATCTACAGCTCTCTATTTCTGTGTTAGATATCTGAACATAATGTAAAACAAAATAGAAAATAATTAAATAGTCAATGAATACATTAACTTTCTAGAAAGGTTTGTCTTTTACTGTTTCTTATTAATTAAATTACATCCTTCCATCTTTCAGTCTTGAAATATTTTATTGATTAAATAATGATCTAATGCATGATCTGAAGAAGGTTAAATAAAGACATGCTATCTAATACCTGAGCTGAGCACATTATAATATTTATACATAACCTATTTCATTTTAATTAATTTCTATTGAGTGTAAAAATAAATAAATGGGTAAATTTCATGTGCATGTGTTTGGATACTTTAATACTTATTACTTTAATATTTGCCTAAAATCTCGTCTTTTTAGAAAAAGCTCAACTCGCTGTCATGAGACATAGTGAGGCTATCCAACAGGAAACTCTATGAGCTTCGCTCACAGACTCCATTCTCCTGGAGACAGTGCTTGATGTAGCAGGAGGCCCATAGTGGAAGCTGGACCACCCAGAATATGCAAAGATAGTGGGAGGGTGGGGTGAATTGGCATTTCTCATTCCCAAGAATCATGTAGGCCCAGTGAACTTGGGACTATCTTCTCAGCTTATCGGAAAAAAACTGTCTGAGAAAGAAATCAAATCGTCAAGAAGAACCAGGAGAGGGAGAGAGTATGACTGAGAAACCACCTTGAACCACTAGATCCATCTGTGCCTAAAAGCAGTATCATTCCTTCAACTGGTAGCTACACAGGGCAATACAATATCTTTTTTCTTTAACCTAGTTTTCATTGGGTTTGAGTGATGGCAGAGGCAACAAAAATAAACAAGTTCTAATACAATTTATTTCATCTTCTACGTGGGAAAATGCAGAGATTCCTACTGGGAACATTTTTCCCCCTAATTCATATCGAGCAGTTTGGGAGGGCTTCAGCCATTTTTTGCGACTATAGGAACACAATTTTATCAGGAGATTTTCATGTGGGCATTCTATAGAAGCTGACTGTGTTAAAATAGTTCTGACACCAAAAAAGGCAGTTTTCAAGGGGCTATTTCATACACTTTTTAGAACGTGTAATGTTGTATGCACTTTAAATAATTCAGGACTGATGAAATTTAATGATAAGTAATTGAATAAAAGCACATATATTAAAACATTTTAGTGGGGATTTATAGCATAATAAATATTTATTTCTGATGACAACTTCAATTTTCCTACCTGCATTTCTCAAGGAATACTTTTATTTTCAATTCCAATGACAGTGAGTTTGAAGGACTATTTTTAACATTTTCAACTGGTGAAAACAGTTAGAAAATATCTATGAGACACTCATCTTCTAATATGATACATTGCAAACTTTTAAGTTTGGTCATCAGTTATTTCTAAAATGCTTGCCGGGCTTGTGAGTAGCTGGAGAAGAAATGAGGACAGAACATGCCAAAGGTGTGGGAAGACTTCATCTTAGCCTCCAGCCTACTTAACCTTATCTGGTGATCTGGATGATCTCATCTCTTATGCTCCATTTCCCCAGCTCGTAATTAAATGGATTATGACTCCCAGTGGTCTCTGAATTTAATTACAAATGCCATAGCGTTGATAATTGTTACCTGGAGAAATAAAGACTAAATGATACCACAGGCCTTGTCTCAACAATAACTTTATCTTTTTTCATCACCACAGTAAATGGCTCTTGCAGAGTTTTAACAAACTGTTTCCACCACTGAATTTCAGTTTTATCAATTCTAAATCATTTAAAACAATATCTTACATTTAAAGCAGAAAATTGTGTATCCAATCATGAAATGTCTCTCACTTTACTTAGGACTACCCCACAATAAGATGTAAGTGTAAGGAATCTGGTGATGTGACTTGTTAATGTCTTCTAATAGGTTGGAGCAGATGGTGGACATGCCTAAGCTTTATTTCTTTTTTCTGCTAAGTTTCTACGAAATCAAATATATTAAATAAATTGATGAAAATAACTTGAAATAAAATTGTGGAGTTTCCTGGCCTATTCCAAATGTGTAATACCCCTACTTATCTGTCCACTTATTCAGCTAGAATTTCTTTGGTCATTGGTTGGGATCATTTTTCCCTTTCCATTTATAGTGCGTTGAAAAACATAATAACAAGTGCCCTAAGAGTGAGAACCTTCTAGTTTTCATGAGATTTTGATTATTTTAAATAATTTTAGTTTTTCAAAAACATGATGGAAAATAATTTAATAAATAATTTAATGAACGCCATATATTTGGTACCATCCCTAACTCTAGCTTAATAAACTATTTTTTTTTTTAAAGATTTTATTTTTTCCTTTTTCTCCCCAAAGCCCCCCGGTACATAGTTGTGTATTCTTCGTTGTGGGTTCTTCTAGTTGTGGCATGTGGGACGCTGCCTCAGCGTGGTCTGATGAGCAGTGCCATGTCCGCGCCCAGGATTCGAACTAACGAAACACTGGGCCGCCTGCAGCGGAGCGCGCGAACTTAACCACTCGGCCACAGGGCCAGCCCCGCTTAATAAACTATTTTAAAAAAATTCTTTTTGTTGTTGTTGTTAGTAAAGGTAGTCTCATGCACACAGTCTTTGCGCCACCCACTTGACTGCCTAAGGACAAGCCTTGGGCTTGGAATACTTCCACATCAAGAGATAAGGAGCCCACAGCCTGTGCCAGGCTTGCCATCTTGTGTGAGAATGTCTTTTCTGTTTCAAGTTCAAGGAGTGTTCTTTTGTTCTACTTAAGCGTATGATCATATGTCACCTGGCCAACCCTATGGCTATATGTTTCCTTCATGGGGAGGGGACAGAGTCCTTTCACTGATGCATGAAAAGGGTGAGCATTGGTGAACTGCCTTGCCAGGAGAGACCTGGTGACCACTGGGGACAAAGACCCACTAGTGACGCTTTATAGAAGTAAAGCATTGTTGCATCCAGGGCTTCACTGTGTTGTGTTTTCCTTGGTGACTCTGATACCAGGATGCGATGGGCAGAAGTGTTTGGATTTCTATTTCTGGCGGCTGGCATAGTGACGATCTTTTCAATTCTCCATGTAGTGGGAGTCCTCCCCTAGGCTTGATAACACGGGCATGATGCTCTACTCAAGTTTGTTTTTAGTGATTTTGTCTGTAGATCCTCCTAAATGTTGCCCAGTTGGAATATATTTAAAATTACACTATGGGCCAGGCATCATGCTGGAGGTTAAAGATAACACCGTTGAACAGGAAACACGACCTCTGCTTTCAGGATGGCTGCGTTCTGTTTGGAAGATAGGCAGAAAGCAAATAATGATAATTTGTTAAACAGCCTGTTGTGTTACAAGTTCGATAGAGTCCTCTCTTTCATTTTCCACGAGTGCAAACTGGCAGTTCTGATAAGCAAGTGTGCCTAAATTTAGTGACCTGAGACCTTAGACCGCTTGGAGCACAAGTTCCATATCTGCAGATTTATTTTTAAAACATTAAAAAAATTTGAGCTAACAGGGGAATCCATTGATAAGTTCTGTATATTACTAAATGCAATTAGTGTTGTCAGCACTTTCAGATCCAACTTACTGGTGTTGATGTTTATTGAATGCCAGTTTTGCTACATCTCTAACAAGATTTACTGATTAGACTCATTCCTATAAATGAGTGTTCAGACTGTTATAAAAGAGTATAATAAAAAGTGTTTGCACTGCTAATTACATCTCTCAAAGATTAGCTCTGATTCGTTACACACTTCAAGAGGAGAAGGATCCTCTGCTGTTCTACGCCAGCACCTGAGCTCTTATGTTAGCCTGTAATTGTGGGTTTGGCCATATCCAAGCTCTGTTTTCCCCTCTCCTAAGGTAGTCTCCAGCATGTGTTTAATGATATCTAGAGAAGAAATAAACTAAAGGCACTGTTATTAAAAGACTTCTGTATTAAATCTATATTATATCAGTTATACTTTTATAATGTATGATTATATTCTATCAATGGCTTTCATATTAAAATCTATGCTGGAACTGGCATTCTCATTTATAAACACCAAGTTCCTGGCACAAATTAATAGTAGCACCATCCCCTTTCAGCAGTCATGGTTTTAATGATAACTGGACGTGGAAAATAAAAGGCTGGCTGACTTCATAGAAACTCAGATGGTATTAACAGAATGTCTGGACATCACATAGTCTAGGATGTGCATATCCTCATCCTCTTGCAAAAGGAATTTTCTCAGCAAGATTTGTAAAGTAAGAAAGAAGAAAAGCAACCTTTCTATTTTGTAAGTTTTTAACTGTATACGAGATGATTGTGGACTGTGGGGACAATGCTGCAGAGACGATCTCCAGAGCTTATTCATCTTGCTTGACTGAAACACTATGTTGCCTGATTAGCAACTCCCCAGAAACAGCCTTTTTAAATCAAAGCACTCCCCACATCTTTCTAACAGTTTACTTCAGGGAAACTATTAGGGAAAAGGCAATCTTGCAGTTCAAACATAATGAGCCCGATTTTTTTGGTCAGTTTTCCTTACTCTGTATGAGCTCCCAGTACTTTGTGACTTTCTCTCCTAAATACTGGGTTTAAGTCACTTTCCAGGCACCCGATATGCACAATTAGGCAAATAACCAGAATTACAGAATGCTTACATATCAACCAAGGGCAAGTTGAACATTCCTAGACAAGGGAGATGCTTGTTGAATGTGTAGATAATTCTAAAACATTCTTGACTATAGATGTCCAGAAAATATGCCTCAGCATTGATGAAATCCTGCTTCACCTGATATATATATATATACTTTTTTTTTGCTGAGGAAGATTTGACCTGAGCTGACAACTGTGCCAATCTTCCTCTATTTTGTACGTGGGTCATAGCCACAGCATGACTGCTGATGACTGGTGTAGGTCCTTGCCTGGGAACTGAACCCAGGCCACCAGAGTGGAGTGCTCTGATCTTAACCACTGGGCCATGGGGCTGACCCCTCACCTAAATATATTTACTTATTTGGGTAGTTACAATAATAAGAAATATCTAATACAAAATAATTGTAACCCTTATCATTCTTAGAATGAGTCATAGGAGAGGTTGCCTAGTTTACTGAGAGGTGAAGTTTCAATTCCTAGAAGAATTTTCTTTTAGTAGTAGCTCATGATCACCTTAGCCTGAGGCTTGTTATGCTTAAAGACCTGCTTGGATGTGTTCCCACCCTGGTAGATAGGGGATCTACTTTACAGATTCCAAAAGGAAAACGTTTATTACCACTTTCTCATCTTCTTCATAACTGTTAATCTGATTCTTCTAGGCCTAATAATGATCTCACATGTGGCCATGCACCAATATGCATCATCGCTGATGGTTATGTTATCACTTTCCTCCAGTACGTGGAATGCGTCACTGAATGAGAACTCCTATACTCTGAGGAGCTGATGTGGCTTTTCCTCCAATTGTCTCATTCTCTGACTTCATTTTCTGGTTTTGTTTTTGTTACTGCTAAAATGGCAGCTGCAAAGGAGAATAGAGGGCACCATTTGCAATTGAGATAAAGTTTATCACCCTCTCATCAGCTCAATATTATTCTTTGTTGACATTCTGATCCAAACATTTAATGATCTGGAAGCTCTGGGGAATAGACCACTTCTGAACTCATTCAGATTATTATTAGAATCCAGTTATCTGTGGCCGTCAATCTGAAGCTTTGATTTCCCTGCTGACTATCAGCAGAAGATGTTCTCAGCTACCAGAAGCTGCTCACATTCCTTCTTAGCTGGCCCTCTCCATCTTTAAAGCACCAAGGGCACACAAGTTCTCCTTGCCCTTTCAATCAGTCTTACTTCCTCTTCTGCTACAGGCCAGAGAAATCTCTCTTCTTGTGCAGGCTGAGGTGATTGTACTAAGCACACCCAGATGCCATGTAACATGACATAAGCACTGAAGTGATAGTCATCATATTAACACTTTCCAGACATTAGAGTGGAATGTCTTTAGTGAGGGGCCATTTAGAAATTCCACCTAACACACTTGACAAGGGAAGTTACTGTCAAGTATAATGGTTGGAACTAAGTTCTCTTCAGGTAGCTGGCCTCAACCCAGTTTTCTGTTGTGAGGAAGATTGACCCTGAGCTAACATCTGTTGTCAATCTTCCTCCTTTTTTGCTTGAGGAAGATTGTCACTGAGCTAACATCTGTGCCAATCTCCCTGTATTTTGTATGTGGGACACTGCCACAGCATGGCTTGATGAATGACGTGTAGGGCCGCACCCAATCCTAACCCGCAAATCCTGGACTGCTGAAGCGGAGCGTGCAAACTTAACCACTATACCAATGGGCCAGCCCCTCAACTCAGTTTTGAATCCTGATTCTCCTGTATTTGTGCTGCTTGTTGTTTTTGGACCTTTATATCTTCTCAAACATTGGTTTCCTCATTAACAAATGTGGTGAACAACACCATGTCACTCAGAAGGCTGCTCTGAGAAGGAAATGAGGTAATGTTTGGAAACTGGCACCTGGTACTTAGTAAGCACTTTATAAAGGTTATAATTATTATTATCATTTTTGCTTTGTTGCATCTATAAAATGCTACTTCATCTGCAAAATGTCCTTCCTTTATTTTCTCACTTGATTCTCAGAACAAACTGGTAAGATAGCTAATAAAGTTGAATATTTACTAAAAAGTAGTTGAAGTAAGTAGGATTCAAACTTGGTTTTTTTGTTCTACTTCTATTATATATTTTTTCTTTGCAGATTTTTAAACAGAGACTGTTAAGACAGTTCATTTTTTTTTAGTTTACACAGTTTATAGCTTTCTATAATTCCTTTTTAAAGATTAAACTACATAGACAAATGCAAACAATTATTGCTTTAGAAAATCTCTCTCATATATTTTGTTCAGATTTTTCTAATTTACTACATGATTAAAAATGTTTTGAAATCTTTGCATCTCTAGGTGTTTTTCTGATTTTTTTAAAATTCACATTACTAGAAGTATTGTAGTAGCATAATATCCATTCATACACTTGGCATTAAATAGGGTAATATTATGACTAAATTAGAACTGTAATTTTAAGTAAAATGATGGATCCTTGATGTCATATTTATTTTCTTATCCTTACTAGTCATTCTATGTAACACTGTCAGAAGAAAATGCTGCTGTAGTGTTTTATCTTCATGCTTTCTTGACTTTATAGTAGCCTAAAATCAAGGGTTGAGTTCAGCGTGTAATATTTATAATAATAGTGCTTATTTTTATCTTGAGAAGAAACCAAAATTACCAAACCTCAGAAGCCAGTGACCCAGTAGGAACTTAATTGATAAAGAAGGGTCTGTCCAGTGGGTTCTGGAGCTACAAAGAAGAATTGTTTGTTCTCTAATGGGTCTCCATATCTCCCAAAGCAGAAGAAGAGAGGTAGAAATACTGTGGCTTCTTCTTTCCTCTAGTCTATAGTATCCTATCAGTGTCTCTTTAAACCTGTCCTTAGGTGGAAGGCAGTTGGCAGTGGAGCCTGGTGACTATCATCATCAGGAGACATTCACAAAATTCATCAGAAAACAAAGGGAGGTAAGTGATGAACACAATATTGTTAATCATATTGCCTTCTATTTTCACTGCCTAATCTAGTGGAAAACTTTTTTTATACTATACTGACCAATAATTTTGAGAAACAAATGCTTAATAGTTATCAGCCTTGTACAGTTTTAGGAACTTTCATTTTGCAAAGCTTAGGTCTATTTTTGAGTGACTTTAGATATTGGTGAGCACTTTTTTATGTTGTAGCACCACTGTGTCCTAGTAATGCCATTGAATACACGCCACTTCCAATTTATATTTTTAATTATATCAATAGTCATACAAACACACTGATAACATAATTTTCACTTTTTAAAATTTCTATCACTTCTGTTTGTATTGAGCAGGACCCAAAGAGTTGTTCAAGAATTTTATGACATCATATGAGCATATATGTTAAATTGATATATCAGAATAACGAGTATTTGGATAAAATTTATGCAAATAATGATGCCACACATTATATTCTTTTTAAAATTAATGATTGCATCTCAAGTTTGGATTGCTCACTGTAAATCACTGTTCTGTACTTCATCTGCCTTACTTGCATTTAAAATATTTATATTCATAATTCGACCTTGGTGTTCTTATTTAAGATATTACATTTTTAAGTTCTTCAACATGTTTTAATAATCACTGATTTTATATTTGCCATTATTATTTTTTGTTACACCAATGTTTTACTTTCAAATTCTCACTAAAAAGTTCCAGTTTATAATAATTCCAGCAAATGTTAACATGGTTCATTTTATATATATGTTTATCTTGGAATTTAATGATATTATTATGGTTGGATTTTTCCTTATTTATCTCCAGATAATCAATATAACTTTTATCCAAATTATTTTATTTTAAACAATTTAGAATTTGTATTTCTTAATTTAAAATGTAGTTGCTTTCATTTCCTCTATATTGAGAGTTAGCAGTATATTAGCAGTATAGGCTGCTGAGAACACAGACTCTGATACCAGATTGCCTGTGTTCAGATCTGTTTTGCCACTTAATATACGTGCTACCTTGGGTAAATTATGCTCCTCATTTTCCTCACAATAACATCAACCAATTGAGTTTTGAAGAAAATTAAACATAAATATCAATATAAAGCTTTAAATATTCTCTGACAGGTTAAATGATGAAAATATTTTCTATCATTAATAGTTCTTAAAAAGTTGGGGTCTTCTTCTTTCACATAATTCAAAACATTGTGATCAAAATCAATTTTACTGACTTATGTAACCTATTTTAGTAACCAATTAAAACCTATTTTCATTGAAAGTGTTATAAGCATTTTATCTTTAAGAATTTTTCTAATAATTCAATTGGTATTTTAAATATAAAAAGGGTCATAAAACATTTAACTTATTTATAGATCTTATTTGATTACATAATATTTATGAGGCATTAAGCTAAACTATTTACATGTTTTACTTTACAGATCCTTATAATAATCCTATGTGGTAGTTACTATTATTTATTACAATTTACAGATGAGGAGACTGAGGTTTAAAGAATCTAAATAAATTCCCAATATCACACACCTGGTTGGTGCTAAACTGGGGTAGAAGTGAGTTTCCATGAATTCTGGGGGCCTTCAGATCTCAGGCACTCTGCCATACAGCTTTCTTAAACACTGCTTAGAACTAGTAAAATGATTAAATCTTGCTTTCCTGGAATACTTGTTTTTATCTGTTACCCTCACTTAATAGTGTCACTTTATATTCACGCTTTCTAGTTTGTTTAATATACTGTACTTAGAACAGGCAATTTTCACTATTGGGACTAAAATGAATACTTTTTATTTGAAAGAAAGAGATTACATTTCACTAACCTATGCTTTACTGAATTTTATCATGTTAACTTTTAGAGAAAGTATGGACAAACACACTCACACAACGTGAACTTAACACTTCAGCAATTTCAAATGAGCTAGTAGGTGTCAAATGATGTGGAATTTTAAAGAGCAAAAGTTGATTGCAGGATGGATATTGTTACTTAATACACGTTCTTAGCTCTTCAGCCTCCCTTGGGAAAAAATAGAAAGATTTATGGGAGAATAAGTAATGAAGTGGCTCTATCTGAAGTAGGAGAGGGACCATGAAGGAGAGAGAGAACGAATAATCAGAAAAGAGATTATGAATATGCAACATTTTCTAGCAATGACAGGATGTACTTAAACACACAAGCACATATGTCACATATAAATCACTTACTAATTTATTTCAGTTATTACTGAATTGGTCTAAAACATCATCACACACAAATATAAGGAAAGATGTGGACACAGAATAGACAATATTCATATGAAAGATGCTTTAGCATGGTTAAAGAATGTGTAAGTCATGTTATAGGCAAATAAAGGCAACTGAAGAAAAAGCAGATAAGCTGGAGGGAGGTTAAATATCCGGAAGGACCAGTAAGAAGTAGAGGGAATGTGTTTGCCTATTGCAAGTTCATTCTCCTTGCCATTTCCTCTGTCTGAAAGACACCAGGCCCTCACGTCCTTCAGATGTTTACCCATGTCATCACCTCAATGAGGCTTTCCATGACATTATCAAAATTACCTCCAAACACATACACATGCTCTTAATCCCCAGTTTCTGTTTTATTTTCAACTTCTCAAACACCCAATTGCATGTATTGAACTTGTTTTCCTGATTGATTTTCTATCTTCCTCTAGTAAATTATAAATTCCACAACAATATGGTTTTGTTCATCTAATTTGTTCACTGATGAATCCCCAGTGCTTGAAACAGTATCTGACACTCAATAAATGAATAAATAAATAAATTTGCTCTGCTTTCCCCATAGGTTTGAGCATAATTCTGAGAGGGAGAGAAGATTTAGCTCCTCATATTATGGAACAGTGAAATTTGCCTCCTTGTGAGACATTAGGTTCTCAGATTACAAAGATATCATTCCTAAGGTGACTTTATGATCATTTAGCAGAGGTTTTCTTAAGACTCACTGATTGGAGGGGAGGTTGAGCCCACTTCTCTTTAAAATAAAGAACCTAGAAATCGAAGAATGAGAAAAAGAAAAATCTCAAAGTACTGAACAAAAAAATTACATTGTTTGAAGAAAGTTTTCCTCTTAAATTTTTAGGAACTTGTTAATTTGGTTTTGCTACTTTACACATAACCCTGAAAAACTCGTATTTCTAATATTTTAAAGTAAAGATGGAACCAAGAGGGCAGGTCAGAGAACCTTCCGAAGGGCTAAGAACAACGTAGGAGGAAGTAGCCCATGATAACTAATTTGCATTTTTGGCCAGTCAGATTCAGTTTTGAATGCAGGCATCTCTGTCTTAAAAGAAAAACAAAAAGCCCTTTCATATGAGACTTTATTTTTCTAGCCCTTTCAAATGAACTAAGCTATCTTTAGTTATTTATATTGACTTTGTAATCTTCCTGACTCAGTGAAAGAGTTCAAGAAAATGAAACAGACTTAGCATAACAATGCAACTTGCATCAGCAACAAAATGAATGTATTGCTCTGGCAAATCCCATTGCCACAATAGCTCCGTCAATTTGTTTGAAAAATGTACAACCCTGAAGTTTCGGTACCACTTAACAGCTGAGGTACAAATCTTCTATACCATTAGCTAGATATATTTCTGCATAGTAGCTTTTCAAAAATTGGAAGCATATTTTGGCACCATGCTGTTTCAAAACAACAACAACAAAATCTGTGCGATATATGCAGAAAGCTGTCAGCGCTTAGAAACACTGTTTTAGTTTCCTTGCCCTAGAACTCCTGCCTATGTGACTTAGTTCTTCTTTATCTATTATTGCATCAAGATTACATTAACATGGTGTCACCAAGTAATCTTGAAGTTTATTAGGTATGTGTGTGACTCACAGAACTTTGAACAGGATGAGTAAATCAGTCCTTAATTAAAAATTTGCTGACTGATTATAAGGGGGCCGTCTCTATACTTTACAAGATTGCAGGACAAACGACTAGAAAAGGATACCACCTAGAAAGACACTTCCAGATCACAAAATATGTATTGTGTATATTTTGCTCATTTGAACCAACAAGGGGTCTGCACATAAGCAGTGGTGAGTTGATTAAAATTCAAATAAAAAGATAAGAGTTTTAACATGACATCCTTTCTACTGAATAATACTGTTAAAAAACAATGCTATGATTCCATTTTAATAAAATATATAATAGCAATGTATCAATTGGATACTGTTTATTTTCAGAAATTGTGCTAGTTGTTTATATGCGTTCATTCTAAATCTCACATTAATCCCATGCAATAAGTGTGGGGTTTTTGACTATTTTTTATTTATTTATTTATTTATTTGTTTTTAAGAATAGTACCTGAGCTAACATCTGTTGCCTATCTTTTTTTTCCTTGTTCTTCTTCTCCCCAAAGCCCCCCAGTACATTGTTGTATATTCTAGTTGTGAGTGCCTCTGCTTCTGCTATGTGGGATGCTGCCTCAGCATGGCTCGATGAGCAGTGTGCAGGTCATGCCCAGGTCTGAACCAGCGAAACCCTGGGCCAATGAAGCGAGCATGTGAACTTAACCACTCGGCCATGGGGCCAGCCCCAGGTTGTTTTTTTTCCATCTTTATCTTCCTGATGAGGAAACTGAGACTCAAACAAGGTTGAAAGTCATGTAACTTTCAATTTGTTGAAAGTCGTATAACTAAAAAGAAACTAAATCTTTTTAACTTAAACGGATGTTTTATACTGGCAGTAGGAGCTTCTGATGGTACTACCAAGTTTCACTGGAATAGATGTGAAAGAAATCAAAGAAAAAGGAAACAATGAAGAACTAGAAAAACACACTGTCACACACATGTAATTGATAGTTATGGTGGGAACAGAGAAAAAACAAATATTTGCTTAATATCTTGGGAGAAAATAAAGTTAGAAGTATTCTCAAGAAAAATACGCTTATGATGAGTCTCCAGTATAAAATTCTCAAGTTTGAGGTAATATTACCCATCAAATATGTGATATTAGATATAAGGTGAGGCTGTTAATTAAAATATTTGCTTGATCTACATTTTTTTTAAATATCAAATCTACAAACAAATAAGCATGTTCACTGGTGATATAGTGAAATAGCCTAAAATTCCAACATGTTAATTTTGAGATTTGTCTACTCATGTAAACTATAAAATATATTTTGGAACAGCCTCATGAACATGAATGAGTCTTCCATCTATCCATCTGATTTGAAAATGGAGGAAACGTGAAAGAATCAAGATTTATTTTTACTGATTCAGGTAATGAGCATGGTGGAACCTCAGTCATCCAACACTGAAGAGGTTGCATCTAACGATGAGTAGGACCAGATGTAAAGAGAAGTCAATGCACGTGTAAAATGTGCTCCCCCAGAGAGCAGAGGTTGCAGGATGTCCAAAGTTGCAGGGTGCAACTTTGTCCAATCCTTTCTAGTCTGGAAGGACACCAGAAGGACTCCTCAGTGGTGAAGGACACATAACATGTCAGGAAGGCAGGGGATCTTTGGTTCCTTTAGTGTGTGGCCAGGAGAGAGAATGTCTCAGAAACCCTCTTAGAGAAAGGGAGCTGCTGAGGTCTAGCAGGTTATCACAGATCCAAGCAAATCGTCTGGGTTATAGGAAAAAAGTTAAAGTTGTAGCAGGAAACTGAAATGGAAATCAGGAGCCAAAGTGATGTTTCTCTTCTTAGACCAGAGTTGTAGGTTTCAGATAAAAGACTAAAGCTCAGTGATCATATAGTTCCCTAGGGTCGTTCATGGGCATATGATACTGGGTTTTGGATACTTAGAAAAATTCCAGGATCAACTGCAGTTTCTAATAACCTGCCTGACAGGGATGATCTGCTAAGGAAATGGCTGTTGAAAGTCTTCATTCCCACATAGAACACTGTCTGAAGCATTACAAATCCTCTTAGTACAAAGCACAAAGATCAAATGTTATCCAAAAGACTCAAGAAACTCAGATATATGCTCTCAGAGAGTCAGGAAAGCACTGACTTGAGGGAAAGAACATCTTAGAAAGAGAATGCCATCTGCATGTATTGGAAGTAGTTTCCACTGCTAGATTAGGGTTTTTTGGCATCTTCTGTAATGCCCAGCCAAAAAGGCCAATCACCCAGAAAAGGATGAAATTGAAGGATAAATTACTTATTCTTGATGAGCACAGGCCACTGCTGGTAAATGCATTTTGCTTATATCAGTTTATTTATTCAGCAAAGATTTATTGAGCATCCAATAGATAGTAGACTCTGTAGAAATTTATGGAGAAAACAATGAATAACTCTTAGTCAATGTTCTGAAGACCTAGAACCATTCTACTGTGAGATTAATAAGTAGAATTTCTCTTTTTCAGATGAGGAGGCTAATAACTAAGTTTTGGTGACTTGTTTGGGTATTGTAGATTCATCTACAATTTCGAACTGCATTTTTTTCATAAAAATACGAATCAGCAGAAGTAACTCTACTTTTTATCTTAAATGGTATATAAAGTCCAGCTAGCTTTGTTAAAGCTTAAAGACGATGACAATATTCATAGCAACATTATTTGTCATAGCCAAAAGCTGCAAACAATCCAAATATTCATCTACTGATAAATGGGTAAATAAAATATGATATACCCATACAGTGGAATATTATTCATCAGTAAAAAAGAATGAAATACTGACATATTCTACAACACGAATGAACCTTGATAACATTATGCTAAGTAAAAAAAAAAGTCAAAAAGGGCCACATATTGTGTGATACCATTTATATGAAATTTCAGCACAAGCAAAGCTATAGAGACAGAATCTAGATTAGTGGTTGCCTAGCCCTAGGAGTTTACAAATGGGAGCTGATTGCTAAGGGGTGCGGGGTATCTTTTTAGGATAATGAAAATGGTTTAAAATTGATTGTGATGATATTTGTAAAACTCTGTAAATACACTAAAAATCATTGAATAGTACAATTTAAATGAGTGAATTGTTGGTATGTGAATTATATCTCAACTAAACTGTGTGCACACACACACACACATACAAGGCTATGGGCTCTGTAGCTACAATGTCGTTTTTAGTCCCAAATTTTCAACTTACTAGCAGTATGAACTTGATTAAGTTACTTAATCCTCCTTTGCCTCATGTCCATCATCTATACAATGGGAATAAACATGGTACCTTATAGGATTATTGTCAACACATAAATGAACTGATATATATAAAGAATTTACAAGAATGCCTGGCACACTGTCAATACTAAATACATATTTGCTCCTGTTGCTGCTGTTACTATTTCCACCACTACTACCTGTAGTGTAATAATATTTTGATCACAATTATTTTAATTATCATTATTATAAATCCAACCTTATTCACTTAATCCATGAAAAACTATCTGACCTCCCCTTTTTACTTAACTACTACATACGTTTATTAAATTGTAGCTACATTTCTACCTATAGCCTGTTAACACTTTTTTAATAAGTTATATAAGAAAGCCTTGTCCTGGGACTTAGACTCATATTTCTTCATAAAAAGGCTAGCGTCTTATTTGGTATAAAGTAGGAAGTTATAATTTTTTCCTACTAAGGCAATGCAAATATTATGTGCACACCCTGCTCAATTAAAAGCAACCCATTGAGCTGGATAATGGCTCTCATTGCACACCAGATCACTGTATATTTCCAAGCAGGATGGCAGAGTTATAATATCAGCTTTATGGCAAGGATATGGGATAATAACACATTGCTAAGAGATTAACTATAACCACTTAAATTTTTTTCACATAAAATCCTCAGGATGTGGTACCTCCAAAGGGAAAAAGCAAAATCTTTAACTATTATAGCTTCTACTCTCTTTTTTTATTTTCACATCTCTGTAAGTCTTGATTTAGGTTAAATGCATCATTAATCTTTAACATATCCACCTAAGAACACAATTAAAGTCAGGTAGAATAATGAGTGGCATTACAAGGAATACAAAGTAGCACACTCAAGAATGGATTTGACTGTTCCATCTGCTGTCTAATTCCACACACCCACTAACTTGAACAGTGCCAGACCTAGAAACAAATTAACTCTTTGATGAATAAAAATCAGAATATTTGAATTAGTCAATTGATTTGGGAACAAAGCCAAGAACCAGAAGGTTATCTTGTAATATTAAATCTTTTCAGACCCACTATACCATCAAGCTTTATATTCAAGGTTTATTTCTTCAGGTCTCTTATTTTGATTTCAGAAAACATGGTTTTAGTCACAGATATGCTATTTATTAGTTGGGTAACACTGAGTGGAACCTTAACCAAGTGGTCATATATGCTGGTTGATTGTATCAGTGGTTCTCAATCTTTATTTCAGAATCACCTAGAGCAGAGCCTGGGATCCAAACACAGATGTATGCTTGCAACTGGCTATTCCAGTGTGCAGCCAGAGTTGGGAAACTATTGGACTAAATAATCTCCCAGGTCTTTCCCAGTTCTGTAAGTCTAAGCTTTTCCATCTGTGTAGATACCTTCACTCAATTCTCAGTAATAACACAGCATCACCTCACAGAAGGGTAAATTTAAGTTATTAGTAGAAATACTTTGAAAAATTGTTTTTTAAACAATACACTACTTCAATTTCACTTACACAGTGAAGGCAAAGAAAATAAAGAAAAAACATTTTGCTTATGTTACCTCAACAAAAGGACAAAGGCTGCAACAGCGAGGAAAAATAAAATAAACCATACCAAAACAAAAGAAAACAAAACCTCTGTCATCCATTTGTTATCCTTTCTATTAGGTAAATCAAGAAAAATCCTGTAGAAGAAGAAACAGCAATACTTTGAAATGCTCTGCTTTCCTTTGTCTTTCTTTCAAACTAAGCATGTATATCCTCATGTATTGCAACAATTGTTTTTGAACATTTTGATGTATTGAAAATAGAATATAAGGCTTGGGAAACATTATTTTATATGTCACTCTTGATTCCACCAATGCTAAACCAGTTACAGGAAAAATCAAGGGCTCAGTTTTAATCTAAAGGAATTTGGTTCAAGTTTGACAGCTTATCCCCACTCACCCCCAACCACATGACAAGATATTTGGTACAGAGATCAACTAACTTTTAGCTAGTTGAGGGCAACACAACAGACACTTGGCTTTCCTGCCCCTTCTTCTTCTTCTGAGAGGACACAACACATCTTCTCTAGCTCTAATATCCAGAGGTTCCAAACACTTTTATCTCCAGAAATTCTAAATTAGTGAATAGCAGGAACTCTTTATGCCCCAAATAGATGAAGTCTTTCTCCCAATTCGAGACATATCGGTTGACCATGGATAACTTACATTCAGCGGACCACAAACTTTCACATCCAGAGGGTAGAACTTTGCTGTAGTTTGAATAGCTTCTTTTGCGTGGACACATATTTTAAATTCCTTATTGGGAAAGAGGCTCTTCTCTCTCCATGATACAAGTAGGGAAATAAAACCCTGCCTAAGCAATATAATCAGTGTTTTGCCCATGTTGTTTACGCAGCCTCAGACTCCATGTTGTAAATATTACTTTGCCTATTTAATCCCTGAAGAAACTGTGACTTTGAATGGCTAATTAATCTGCCCCAGGCCCCATAGCTGGTAAATGACATGGCCAGTGATAAAGTCTATTTTACACTAGTTACGCCAAATCCTACTTCGTGGCTTGAAACAATATGAATGTTTCTTGTTTGATTTGATCTGTTCTGTTTTTGCTCTCCTTCCCCTGAAACAGCACTTGAGTCACTCTTTTGTATGGAGTTAGGACAGCCTTTATGTTCACTGCTTAACTTGTGGATAAGAATTCTTTGGTGCTCAGAATGATCTGGAATCTTTTTATTTCTTTTGAAGAGTATTTATACTCCAAAAGCAAATGGAATCCATGATCGTCTTCTTTAATATTAAATATTTTAAAGAAAGATAGCACATTACACTCTACAATAACACTTGCTAATTATGATACACACAATAGGGGGCAACTTTCTCTTTCATGACCATAGTTGCATTTCATTTTTTTTTCAATTTTTCCCGTGGATTTTACTATTATCCAAGATTGCTATCAAAATAGATTTCATTGGATAATTACTTTCCCTCCATGTTTAAAATTAACTAAATAAATGCAAATAACAATGATAGTTTGCTTAAATAAAAATAAAAGTTTCAGTTGACAAAATGATTTAATTCCAATCAAAAGCAAAGGGATTCCTTATTTTACATAGTCCATGTATCCTTTATTTTTGAAAAAAAAATAGTCAAAATTATATTGAAATTGATCCAGACCTTTATCATTGCGTGAAGGTCCAAATATTTTGGAATGGATCTACTGTTGTAAGTTTCCTTGACCAGAGGGTCAATGGAATGTCTTGTTATTATAAAAGTAATTCTTCCCTTTTGTTTGACCTGATAGGGTCTTTGATTTCATAAATATGATTTCTCACTTTGAAAGATTCCTCACCATCAACAACACTGTTCCCCTAGTATAGATTTCACGTGTCATTTTAAATAACAATGACAGTGGCTGACTTTCGCTGAACAATTACTGCTTTTGAAGCACTAAACTAAGGACTATTGCATACACAATGCTGTTTAATCTTCCCAACAATCCTAAGGGACAAATATTATTAAATACATTTTATACATGAAGAAATACAGCCAAAAATGAGCAAAATCTGCATTAAACCAGATATTTTTGATTTTGGAGTTTCAAATCTTTACACAACTGTGCCACAGTCTCTCTTCCATTCCATCATCCCTTCAGCTTCCTTAGTGATTTTTACATAGCGTTTATTTTACCCTGCATCTCTCACTGAAAAATTTCAGAGGCAGTTTTCCACACACTTACAAAGAATTAGTTGCAAACAACCTTTTCTTTTAATATATAGGGTACTTTACATGCAAAAGAAAAACGTTATATCCTTCAAAACTGCCATAGCTTATCGATTTGTGTGTCTTTGTCACTTTTTAAATTAATGTATTTTCCCTTCCTCTGAAGGTTGATTGAAAATGTGTTTTCATTAACATTTTGTGTTATGGTAGTTTTCTGATTAAAATTAAATGGCAAAGTGTAAGAAATTTATCACTCAAAACTTGAGTCTAATTATTCCAAATGATTGAGAAAAGGCTTTACTAGTAGTAATTATAAAAACAGTTCTTGGGGCTGGCTCGGTGGTGCAGTGGTTAAATGCGCACATTCCGCTTCTGCGGCCCGGGGTTCCCTGGTTTGGATCCCGGGTGCAGACATGGCACCGCTTGGCAAGCTATGCTGTGGTAGGCATCCCACATATAAAGTAGAGGAAGATGGGCATGGATGTTAGCTCAGGGCCAGTCTTCCTCAGCAAAAAGAGGAGGATTGGCAGTAGTTAGCTCTGGGCTAAACTTCTTAAAAAAAAATAGAAAATAAAAAAAGTTCTATCTAATTTGTAAGAAAAAGCAGTATTTTAGAAAAAAATACTTCCTTTGAGAGGTGAAGTTTTAATTCAAATTTGCATATGCCTTGAGGTCTCACAAATCAAAATACTTTAAATATTATCTCGTTTATTCAAACTACCTATGCAAAAAATCTGCATTAGTCGTTCTTTCGTTAATAAAAAATCAACTCGTTTTGCAGTGTTTCCATAGGATTAAAGCAGAGTAATAACCATTTCTGGAAGCAGATAAAATTTTCCCATTCAAAAATCTAAAAGTGATTTCTCCACAGTCTTCCTAGGATAGCTATTAAATTTAAAATTAAAGTCTGTTTCCGACATTAGGTTTTTTTTATCCAGTGTGTGGCATTTTACACTGCTGTCCTCTTTATTTTTCTGGCTCTCTCAAAGATAAACCGTAAAGTAGGTGAAATTTGCCTGCGTCCCATTTTTCACTTCCAGCTTGTCCTACAAATCACACGCCGTCTCATCCCCAGCCACCCATTTCTCTCCTGACAATCGTAGCTGCCCTGGACTCCATTACAGAATGCTTCCCGACTGGGTTATGCATATCGTCTCTACCAGGTCACACAGTGTAACCTAATTGAGCACTCAGGAACTTGAGCAAGGAAAATAAGAGGAAGAAAAAGAAGAAGAAGCATATTTTGGGAATTTCTGGAAAAGAGAAAAGAAAGATTGACATGACATCTTTACCCATCTCTCTATTTTTCTGATCCCAAGAAATCGTGTCACCTAGAATCAGACATTCTCCTGCAGGATGTAGCTGCTCACAAATGAGACTATGAAATGGCATCACTTTTGGTTGTTTAATTTCTTCCTTCATCAAGCACAGGTTCACCGGGGACGGAGACTTTTCCTTTCTTATTCAGCAATTTGCCTCCAGTTCATAGGAGAATACTTAACACATAAAAAGATATCTTTACTCATGTGACTTTAAAATACGGATTTGGCTTAGTCAGAAAAACTACCCTATTGATAGAATCCAGGCCATTTACATGTTCTTACCAAGCAATTATTTTTCTATCTAAAAAATTATTACTTTTGTTATTAGCAACTTTTACCACATAACATGAAAAAACTGTAACCGTGATTACACAATGACAATCAAAAACTCATATGTAAGTTGTCTGCTCTCTAAATGTTGTCTCTTGGGAAGATTATGCTTGAAAGTTCACATATTGAGTTTTTCAGTATGTAGTTTTTCAATAATATACATTTGTTAAATGCATGGAAAAGAAAACCATTGGAATTGAACTGGATTTCAAACTGTTAGTAATATTTAACATTTATTGAACAATTAAGATGAGCTAGGCCCTATGCCATTGCATGAATTATCTATTTTAACCTTCAGAAAAAAAATTTACTACCCAATTTAATAGATGAGGAAATTGGGACCTACATAAAGTAACTTCCCTGAGGTCACATAGCTAACAAATGATGACAATAGAATTTGAACCCTGAAAATCTATCTTCATAATCTTACCACTGCAAAAATAAAGTTAGAATTAAAAGTTATTGATACAGACTATTATATAGGAAATTAGGCCTCTAACTGTACATTTTCATATCTTCTCTCCTTATGAATGAGTAGCAAACACATTTCAGTTTGACTAAGCTCTTTCAAGAGATCAGAAATTAGAAACGATCTCTCTTTGGCTAGTATTCTCTTAAAACTCAATTAAAGAGAAGAAATCTTAGTCACTCTTATCCTAGTTGTTTTATTTTATTTGCATGTGGGGGAAGATATGGCCTTCTGGTCATGTCTTACTATTGAATGTAACATTTATTTTTCTGTTATAATTTCTACCAACATAGTTAGTATTTAACTTATAAACAGTCACTACAATTTCACTTCCAACAATGTTTTGATATCAGCATGCCCTTCTCTTTCAATATTCAAATCCATAAAGGCGTAATACATTTCTGATTTGCAAACATACAGAAAGTTGACTCTTATATCTGCATTTCCAGACCTGACTTCTTTATTCAAATTTATAACTCCTATTCTCCTATTCTCTCTTTCTCTACTTCTCCCTCTCTCACTTTCCCTCTCCTTCGACCTCTCTTTTTGTATATAAATGGATACAGATAAATACACAGAGATAAATGTATATATATATATATATATAGACACACATAGATACAAATATAATGTATATCTATTTATAACAAATAATTATAAATAATTGCAAATATGTTATTTATGTAAGACTTGATAACATCTGAAATAGAAAAGACAAAATACAAGAAAATTTCAAATGATGAGATAAAACTAACTGTCATACATCTTAGCAATATCTTATAGATGGAACAAGGGAGTGAGGCAAGGAAAAATATTCCAAAGATCCATATTAATGCAAGGAAAAGGAAAATATGTAGTGAGAAATGAATTTATTGAGAAAGCAATAAGATACCAACCTATTGGTTTGGAAAACATATTAGAGTGAGAAAGAGTTATTATTTACGTCAAAAGATTGACTACAAATACGTGTCTGTTCATGAACACAGAGAAAAGGAAGCTAATCAATCATTAATGGATTGAAAAATACAGTAGGACATCCCAATTAAGAAGGAGAAAAAAACATGATTAACAATTGGTCAACCAGAAAATATAAGGAAAGGGAGATGAGAAAAAAATAATATAAGATAAGCTCAATTCAACAGGAAGATATAACAATTATACACATATATGCATCAGAATACCTAAATATATAAAGCAAACATTGACAGGACTGAAGGGAGATATAGGCAGCAGTACAATAATGATAGGAGGAGACTTTACTATCCCACTTTCAATAACGTATGGAGAAAACAGAAAATCAGCAAAGAAACAGCAGACTTGAACAACCCTATAGACCAAATGCACATAACTTGTGTAAAACATTCCACCCAACAGCAGCAGAATATACATTTTTCTCAAGTGCACAGATAATATTCTCCAGGAGAGATCACATGTTAGGTCACAAAACAAGTCTTAACAAATTTAAGAAGACTGAAATCATACCAAGAATCTTTTCTGACCACATTGGAATGAAAGTAGAAAACAAGAGCAATAAGAAAACTGAAAAATTCACAAATATATGGAAATTAAACAACACACTTTTGAACAACCAATGAGTCAAAGAAGAAATCAAATGAGAAATTAGAAAATAACTTGAGACAAATAAAAATGAAAATACAACAACCAAAACACATGGGATGTAGGAAAAGCAGCACTAAGAGGGAATTTTATAGTAATAAACGTCTATGTTTTAAAAGAAGAAAGAGCTCAAATAAACAACCTAACTTTACACCTCAAGGAACTGTAAAAAGAAGAAGAAACTAAGCTCAAAGTTAGCAGAAGGAAGGCAATAGTAAAGACTAGAGCGGAAACCAATAAAATAGAGAATTAAAATATAGAAAAAAATCAACAAAATTAAGAATTGATTTCTTGAAAAGACAAACATAGGGGTCGGCCCCGTGGCGGAGTGATTAAGTTCGCACGCTCCGCTGCAGCGGCCCAGGGTTTCACTGGTTTGGATCCTGGGCGCGGACATGGCACCGCCAGTCAGGCCACGTTGAGGCGTCCCATATGCCAAAACTAGAAGGACCTACGACTAAGGTATACAACTATGTACCAGGGGGCATTTGGAGAGATAAAACAGAAAAAAAAAAAAAGACAAACATAACTGACGAACCATTAGCTAGACTAAGTATAGAAATGGAGGCTCAAATAAATAAAATCAGAAATGAAAGAGGAGACATTACAATTAATGCCACAAAAATAAAAAGGATGAAAGAGATGACTATGTACAATTATATGCTAATCAACTAGATAACCTAGAAGAAATGAATAAATTCCTAGAAGCATACAACCTACCAAGACTGAATCATGAAGAAATAGAAAGTTGGAGCAGATGTATATGTAATAAGGGTATTGAATTAATAATCAAAAACCTCCCAACAAAGAAAAATCTGGGACCAGATGGCTGCACTGATTATATCAGCCATTTAAAAGAGAATTAATGCCAACTCTTCTCAAACTTTTCAGAAGGTACACGTCCAAACTCATTTTATGAGGCCAGCATTACCCTGATACCAAAACCAGATGAAGATTCCACAAGAAAAGAAAACTACAGGCCAATATCCCTGATGAATTTATGTGTAAAAATGCTCAACAAAAATACTACCAAACCAAATTCAACAAATGCATTAAAAGAATCATTTACCATGATCAAGTGCGATTTATACTTAGGATGCAAGAATGGTTCAACATACACATATCAATTAATGTAATACATCATATTAACAGAATGAAGGGAAAAAATCACATGATCATCCCAATAGCTCAGAAAAAGTGTTTGACAAAATTAAACACCCCTTTATGATAAAAACTCTCAACAAACTAGGTATACAAGAAATGTACCTGAATATGATAGAGGCCATACATGACAAGCCCACAGCTAGCATCATATTCAATGGTGAAAAACTGAAAGCTTTTTCCTCTAAGATTAAGAACAAAGTAAGGGTGCCTCCTCTCACCACTCTATCCAACATAGTACTGAAGGCCCTAGACAGAGCAATTAGTCAAGGAAGGAATAAAAGACATCCAAATTGGAAAGTAATAAGTAAAATTAACTGTTCACAAATAGCATGATCTTATAAGTAGGAAACAAAGAGATGCCACACATGCGAACACAAACTGTCAGAACTAATGAAAAATTCGGTAAAGTTCCAGGGTATAAACTCAACATAGAAAAAAATCAGTTGCATTCCTATACTTTAACAATGTACTATCTGAAAAGAAAATTTAAAAAACAATCCCATTAGCAGTAGTACCAAAAGAAATGAAATACTTGGAGTAAACTTAAGTAAGGAGGTGAAAGACTTGTATACTAAAAGCTACAATTTTGATCAAAGAAATTAAACAAGACACAAACAAAAGTAAAGATCACATATTCATGGCTCGAAAGATTTAATATTGTTAAAATGTCCATACTACCCAAACTGACCTACAAATTCAATGAAACCCCTATTAAAATCCCAATGACATTTTACCCAGAAATAGAAAATAAGAATTCTAAACTTCACATAGAAATACAAAAGACCACAAATAGAGAAAACAACCTTGAGAAAGAACACAGCTAGAGACATCACGCTTTTGGACTTCAAAATATATTACACAACAATTGTAATTAAGAGCGTATCATATCGGCATTAAAAAAGACATATAGACCAATGTAACAGAATACAGAGCCCGGAGGTAAATCCATGCATACACAGTCAATTGATCTTTGACACGATGCCAAGAATACACAATGAAAAAAGATAATCTCTTCAACAAATGGTGTCAGGAAAACTGGATATCCACATGCAAAAGAATGAATTTACACCCATATTGTCCATTATACACAAAAATAAACTCAAAATGAATTAAAGACTTAAAACTAAAACCTGAAACTATAAAATTCCTAGAAGAAAATATAGAGGAAAATTTTCATGACATTGGACTTGGCAACAATTTCATGATTATGACATAAAAGCAAAGGCAACAGGAGAAAAAATGTATAAATGGAACTGTATCAAACTGCAAGCTGCTGCACAGCAAAGGAAACAACAGAGTGAAAACCCAACCTGCTGAATGGAAGAAAAGATTTGCAAACCAAATTTCAGATAAGGAGTTAATTTCCAAAATCGACAAGAAACTTCTACAACTCAATAACAACAACAACAACAAAAGTAATCTAAATTAAAAATGAGCTAAAGATCTAAATAGGCATTTCTTCAAAGAAAACATACAAATGGGCAACAGGTATATGAAAAGATGCTCAATGACACTAATCATCAGGGAAATGCAAATCAAAACCACAATGAGATACCACCTGTTATGATAGTATTATTTTAAAAAAAGATAACAAACGTTGGTGAAGATGTGGAGAAATTGGAACATTTGTGCACTTTTGGTGGGAATGCAAAATGGTAACGCCACTATGGAAAGCAGTATGAAGTTTCTTCAAAATACTTTTTTAAAAGGTCTACCATATGATCTAGTAATCTCACATCTGGGTGTTTATTCAAAAGTTTTGAAATCAGGGTCTTGAAGATGTATTAGCACCCTAATGTTCATTGCAGCACCATTCACAACAGTCAAGATGTGGGGAAAACCTAACAATTTGTTGACTGATGAATGAATGTGGGGAATGAGGTATATATAGACAGTTGAATATCATTCATCCTTTTAAAAGAAGAAAATCCTGCAATATGAGACAACATGAATGGACCTTGAAGACATTATGCTAATCGAAATAAGGAAGTCATAGAAGAACAAATACTGCATGATTCCCCTTATATGAAGTATCCAAAAAAGTCAAATTCATAGAATCAGAGAATATAACGGTAGTTATAAGAGGCAGTGGGGGGAGAAGGAAGTGGAAATTTTCCAGACAACAGACATAAAGTTCCAATTATGCAAGGTGAATATATTCTAGAGATCTGTTGTACAACATTGTGTCTACAGTTAACAATACTGTATTTACACTTAAAATTTTTTTAAGGGGATAAATCTCATGTTAAGTGTTCTTATCATAACAAAATAAAATTTTAAAAATGTACAATAAGTGACAAGAAAATTAGAAGGAATAATAGCATATGTATCATGCATGACACAAAATGTGAACATACTGAATTTTCCCATTAAAAAGTAGAGACGAGAGGCTGGCCCGGTGGCGCAGTGGTTAAGTTCGCAGGTTCCACTTCGGGGGCCCAGAGTTCGCTGGTTCAGATCCTGGGTGCAGACATGGCACCACTTGGCAAGTCATGCCTGTGGTAGACGTCCCACATATAAAGTAGAGGAAGATGGGCAAGGACGTTAGCTCAGGGCCAATCTTCCTCAAAAAAAAAAAAAAGGTCGAGACCATTAGAATAGGTTAAAAAAACTGAAACTAGCTCTGTAGGTCCTTTATGAAAGATATCTAAAATAAAGTGTTAAAGATTAAATAATAAATTTGAGGCAAATGGCCACAAAAATTAAGCAAATGAGGAAATACTAATATCAGAAACTGTGTATTTGAGATTAAATCCATCAAACAAGAAAAGGAAAGTTTATGAGGCTAAAGATAAAATTTTTTAAGGATAGACAACTGCCATGAGCCATTTAAGCCATGTCAAAGAAGTCAAATTACAAGACCAAAAAGAAAAATGAGGACCTGTGGGGACTGATACACATGCAGACACACGCACACACATGCAACATGCAAATTGAGACAGAAAGAATTTTTAATCCACCCCCCAAAAATCTTCTCACTGTGCACGATATATTTATAAAAATCGATGATGCACTTGGCCAAAAATAACACTTAAACAAAATATTTAAAGGTATTATATACCTTATCCCATAATCATAGCCCAATATAATTAGAAAAACATTTAACTAGACAATAGAATTCACAACCACTCAGAAATTAAGAAACTAACGGCCAATTCTCAAATCAAAGAAATAATCTAAAGGAAAGTTTTTAAAAATCCAGAAAACTATTAAGAGGGTAATATTTCATATAACTTCTTGAATTAATTTAGAGAATATTTACTTTAATAAGAATTGATCCAATTAGATCAATTGATTCAATCCTAGCACTTTACTCTTTTGTCATTTTGCCACCTGGTTGCAAATAATAGTCTAATTCAGTCAAAAGGACTTATAGTTGTGACACCATATACTTTCCCATTCCTAATATTGCTAATTTTTCCTTGTAAATGTGATCCAATTCAAGAAATGAAGCAACATAATCTACCATAAAAATTAGAAACACGTAAATAATAGAATAATACCAAAAGATGCTGAAACATCACATTAAAATTCTTCAGTCATTTACATATAAAAATTTCTGAATAAACATGAAAATAATAAAACTACTTAAAGCCACAGACAATATTTTCCACAAATTCAGGCAGTGAATAGTAACAAATTATAAAGCATTAAAATCATATCAATGAAAATCATAATGTGGACATAGAAATGCAAAGTCCTTTGTTCGTCTTAGATCTGAAAGTTTGTTTCCTTGGCAATCTGATAAGGGTGGGATGTGGATTATGTTACTAGGCATCACTGTGATAAACTTGACCTCTAATTTGCATAAGGCATCATCTGGCTCAGGAGGAGCCATAAATATTCGATGGGCAAGATATAGCTTGGGCTTCTGTCAGTATGGTGAGACATATAACTAGCATGTTCCTAGTGGAGATTCTGGAAGCCACTCATGAAGGTTTACCAGAGTTATTGGCTCCTAAAGGGTACAAGATATCTAAACGTGGGCACTTCCTGTACCTGCTCAATGTGAGTTTTAGTCTCCTACCCGTGAGCACTTTCCTGCAAAGACAAATACCTCCTCTACAGCTGTGTGGACTACTTCCATGAGAAGAGAAATGTTTCATATTTCCCTGCTGATCTACTGTGATTGTTGTCCTAAATCTTTCTCAGTATTCTGGTGGGAAGAGTGCCTGTGATAGTCTTCTGAGTCTATGTGGTGTTGGAGAATCCCATTTATAATTAAATGTTTTCTGGGTTTATTTAGTAAATAAGGGAAAAAACGTAAATATTTGGTATGTACTTTAGAGGAGAAAACTGCCTCTTTTGCTAATGAAATTCATATAAAGCTAAAGAAAATCCAAAATATGCTGGCAAAAAAATTTCAAATAGAATTACTGAGAGAATTACATAAAATTGCTGGCTATAGCATAAATATATTAAAAATAGCACGTCTATTTTCTAGCAATGAGAAAAGGATAGGGGAAAATATTCCTTTTCCATTAACAAGAAAACCTTTAAAACACTTAGGGATAAAATTTTTAAAAGATGAATGACATGAATATAACTCTAAAATCATATTGAAAAAATAAAGTTATTCATTTATTCATCAAATACTTACTGAGCATCTACTATAAGCAGGATATTGTTCTAGGTTTACAAGATCAAATATCTAAAAAATAAGTATTGTTGCCTTTGAGGACTTATATGTGGGGTTGAGCCAAACAATTCAAGAATTGAAAAATTAAATCAGAATGGAGAAAAGTGGTAAGTGCTATGGAAAAACAAAATTAGAGTAAATTAAAGGGAATTGGGAGTGAGGCTGTATTAGTTTTTTTTGACACATAACAAATTGCTATGGCTAACAATAACATGCATCTATTGAGTCTGAGCATGGTTTAAGCTGGGTCCTCTGATCTGAGTCTTACAAGTCTACGTCCAAGGTGTCTTGGGCTGCACTGTCATGTGCGGCTTGGGTTTCTCTTCAAGTTCATTGATTGTTGGCTTCATTCAGTTCTTTGCCATTGTAAGATTGAGGCCTTTACTTCTCAAAACCCCCTGCCATTCTCTGCCAAATAGCCTTCTCTGCCACATAGAAGTTTTCATCTTCAACGCCAGCAGAAGATCACCTCTGGTTTAGAATCTCTCTCTTAAAAGAAGGGTTACACCCTGTCTTAGAGAGTTCACATGATTAGATTGATTCTACTCAAGATGATCTCTCCTTTGATTAATTCGATGTTAACCTTATTTCCATGTTAATGGAGAATTTAGTTAACCTGCAAAATCTCTTCACCATTGCTATTTAATCTAAGGTAATCACAGAAGAGGGATCACATCATAATAAAAGTCTGGCTCACATCCAAGGTGAAGAGACAAGAGAGGCAGTGTGCAGCTGGGGGCTGAAATTCTGGGGACCACCTTAGAATCCTGCCTACTGCATGTAAAGAGTGCTTTGCAAAATTCAATGACATGATCGGGCTGAGATGTGTGCAAAGCATCAAAGTAACTGAGGAAGTGAACCAAGGATGCATCTTGGTGAATATTATTCAAGCATGACAGAATAGTCAAGCACACATGACGTGCGGTGTTTTAGGAACATCAGAGAAGTTTGCTTCTCTGGACCAGAGTGTGTAAGAGGAAGCATGTTAGGAGGTGAGTTCAGAAATGAAACAGTCTTGGAAGCTATTGTAAGGACGCCGGACTCATTGACTCTGAGTACAGCAGGGAGACATTTTACTCAGGATTGCAAGGACCGAGTCAGGAGAATAAAGAAGAATATGTTATGTGATTGCCTGGGGATTTCGAAAACCTTCCTGTTGCTCATAGGAGGTCATAAAATTTATACAGAGAACCATCAGCGTGAATGTCTTTTTTCCTCCAGTCCCAATCAACAACATTGGTACAGGGTCAGAGTAGGTGGAGGGGTCGATGCAATCAGGCTTGAGGTAATGCCAAGGGGAATAATGAAATGAGATAATGGCAGAGTAGACATAAGCAGAACAGAAATTAAATACACTGGAGTGATTAAAACAATTAACCATGGATTTTAAGCTGATTGATGAATGACTAAGTGAGACAAAAAGATGAGAGGTAGTCATATAGAGTGATCTGATGTATGAATATGGACTAAAACAGTTATCAAAAAATAGAAACATATGACAGATTTTGGATGTAAAGATTTAAAATGATAAAAATATGAATTTTCTAAAATTAATAACTGTCTCAGATGTAAAAATAATAAAATTAATTAAAATCACAGCAGTATTTTTACTTGGACAAATGGCCTGAAACTTTTATAGGAAAAGAGATACCTTCAACATGTTTAAAAGAGAAGAGTATTGATGGGTTAACTTTTATATCCAGAATCAATATAAAGACACTACAATCAGGTCAGTATTTTATTGGACTAGAAAAAGTTAGATCAGGGACACAGAAGATATTATTTAGAAATAGATAGCATTTATATGATAACATTATGTGCATACAAAAAGATTTTACACATTGGCAACAAGTTGGTAATCAACACAATAGATAAATGAGCCAGGGGTGTGAAAAGATTATTCACATGAGCAAATTTACATGTCTAAGAATGGGTATAAAGATGTTCAAGCTCCTTAGCAGTCATGGAAATGCTAATAAAATCAAAATTAGTTACCCCTGTCTCCCTGACAGGTAGATAAAAACTTAGAATGAGCACATCTATTGCCAGCATTTATTGCTAATACAGATGCACATTACAAAACTATTATTTAAAAACATCTGTACGGTAGCCCTTATATTTATTAAATTAAAAATGCATTTACCCCATAACCCTACTCCTATTTCTAGTCCAAGAAATAAAAGTTCTTAAAGTTATACATGGACAGATATTTGTTACAACATTTTGCACAATCTCAAAAATAAGTAAGCAAAGTAAATACCCAGCAATGAATGAATAGAAAAATAAAATTATGTGAGAGTTAGACCAAGGGATATTGTATAGCCTTTAAAAATGGATGTAAAAAATCCACTTGGACTGGGGAGTATTTTAAGTAAAGCTAATTCTGAAAAACAAAATAATAAAATATATTTTTATATTTAATACATATTTATTGGATACATGTTCTAGATCCACATTGTTCAATAATTTAGCCTATAAAAATGCTAAGAAAAATGTTTACAATGTAATCTAATTTTCAAAAAATAAACACAAAAAATATTCTTAGGGATGAGTATGTATTCATATGTATACCTTTAGATATGCTTTTTTATATCTAAATACACATGGAGAAATGTATCTTTCAACTTGAGTCGCCTGGCTGGGTGAAGGACATTGACAACACAATGTAGAAAGTAGCACATTTGCAAAAGTGGAAAATATTTTTTAATGTACATATCTAAAAATAGCATCATAAAATTATATTTATGCATTTATATAAAATAGTACATTTTATGCAAAAATAAAATGATTTTAGAGAATAAGAAAAAAGAGCACAATGGGATGATTTCCACTTTAGTCTTAATTTATGACAATTTTGGCATGGGAAAGATATGGAAACATATTTTTTCCCAGATAGCTATAAACTGCAAAACAAAAAGCTTAGTTCTGTTACTAATAATACCTATCTCAGAAATTATGAGCATTGTGACTTCATAGGTATATGGGTATTTTTTCTTTTCCATATAGCTGTGAAAAAAATTCAGTTTTTATTTTATGATAATGTAGAAATTATAAGCATGATATTATTTCAGTGAGAGACCATTCATAATGCATGATTTTTAACGTTTAATAGATTTTTATGCCCTGTGGTTTAAAGGGAGTAACCATGCACATTGAGAAAGCAAGGAGAAAGATGCTTTTATTTCAAATGGATAGAAAAAAATGTGATTTCACATATTTCTGTTCAAGAAAAATTAGATACAATAAAGTCTTATTAAAAGGAGCATAGAAGAGCCAGCCATGATGGCCTAGTGGTTAAAGTTTGGCACCACCACTTTCGTGGCCCAGGTTCGATTCTGGGTCGCAGAACCACACCGCCTGTCTGTTAGTTGTCATGCTGTGGTGGCTGCTCACAAAGAAGAACTAGAAGGACTTAAAACCAGGATAAGGGGGCTTTGTGGAGGACAAAAAATAAAAAGAGGAAGATTGGAGAAAACTTGAGAGATGTTTAATTCAAACTACTGCCTCTGAGAGGGGAGGCCTTTGTGACTTATTCTGAAAACAGCATCTCCCTCTTTTATTGAAGATACTGCATTTTCCAAGGGGATTGCAAAAAGTGAGGGTGGTTCCTTCTCATAACAAATCCAAATGCTTACTTTCTAAAGCTCATTTTCGCTGGAGAGTAATCATCCTTCATCTAAATATAAGTCTGCTTTCCAGTACTGGATATAAAGTGGTAGCTTGGTTCAGAGGAAGCCTACCTCTGAGAAAATTGATAAAATCTGAATAACATACAAAATACCACCTTTTGAAAGGATTAAAGCACAGCAATCAAGGCAGCAATGATGGGCATGGTGAGTAGGGATGGGGCACGATGCTGAAGAGGAGTAAAGTGATTTACTGATTGAGACAGCCTGATGTTCTCTGCCAATTTTCCTCTTCAAGAATTTGCCAATGTGTAAGCTCTGAAGGTGTAGAAGTTTAGTAGACAGTGACAGCTCAGAGCCTTTGGCAGTCTCCCCAAAACAGAGAGACAGACATCGGTGTTCAGAGCTATTCAAGCCAGTCAAGAATTAAAGGACCAGGATTTCAAAGAAAAATCTACAGAGAAGTGTACTTCAAATTTGAACCACTTTTTTTCCTTTGAGCATATGCTTAAAAGCAAGTGTCTGAGGAACAAAGAAGAAAGCCACAGATAAGAGACCAAAAATCTAAAAAGAGTTTTCAGTAGTGTTAAGGTATTGAGAAAACAAACAGCAAATGGAGTTTAAATCCTGCCAAGAAAGAAAAGATTGGAGCAAATACAGTATGAATAGTCCTTACAAAAACTGAAATGTAGCTTGGAAACATGCCAGGCCCTGATAAATCAAGATGATTTCCTTTACTCTGTCTTCTGTGTCTATATCTCTAACTATATCTCGACCTATCATCTATCTATCTATCTATCGACCTATCATCTATCTATCTATCTATCTGTCTGTCTATCTAATTTATCTACCTACCTACATGTTTACCTATCTATCTACATACCTACATTCCTCTCTATTTCATTTCTAATATAAGTGAGACACACTTGGGAAAATTGATTAATAAAGAAACTCTAGACCTGTGGTTTCACCATTGAAGTCTTAAAAATTTAGAGATGAAATGGGAGCAACATTTCTAAGACAAAAATACCTAATATTACTATCATTAGTATTATTATCTAAGAGTGATTCATAACTTGGAAGGCATTTTGGGATATCGTAGTACTGGGGAACATCCTTATGAATAATGATTTTGTTATGTAGTTATTTGATCAATTTTTATTTTTGATTCTTTTGAAGTTTTAGTAGTATAAGCCCTGGAAAAATAATAGTTTATTGCTTTACTATGACTAGAGAAGAAATATTCTATGAGAACAATCATTTAATAATTTTGACAGTGGGCTAGTGTTGCGCTGCTATATGTTTAGCATGGCTTTCAGTGTATTCACTAACTCTTTATAAGTTTTAAAATTATAAATTGACTTCTCTTAGTCCTTCACAACTTAAAGGAAAAAAGGGAATTTACATAAATTATTTTGACAGATCTGTGCTTGAGGCATATTATAGAATTGAGAGCTTTGAAAAATGTATATCTATTTGTGCAAAGGAATGTTTATTAACTAGTTACATTGAACTTTATGCTATTTTTAAATTCTAAACAGCAATCTTTTAGGTTTATGAAATAAAGATTTGTCAACCATAATTCAAATATCTATTTTCAGTGGTCTAAAGAAATCTAAGTAGAAAGAAGGCGAGGAAAATGAACAGTCAAATTTTAACACATAAGAATACTCTGCCCTTACTGTTTCGACCATATATATTATCTAACCCGAACACAAGAGTTCTAAATTTGCCAAATAGTAAATTCCTTTTTTCCAAAAGCTTCAAAAACACAGCAGGTTTATGTGGGGAAGGAAGTTAACAGGTCCCATTAAGCTTTTGCCATGAAGTTACATGACTCATGCTCCATGATTACCAATCAGATGCTCCATTCTAGGCCCCTTTACAAAGAAAAAAATCAAAATATTTGAGCACTGACAGCTGAGCTACTAACAAATAAACTTTATTTTTTTCTCTCATGTACAAGATTTCCTTTTTAATTAAAACAATAAAATGTTGGCAATCATCGCAGTTTGGGGAAGCTATTCAGACATTTCTGGTTTGACTGCTGGTAAATATATATGTTAACTTTACATTAAAATTTCATTTTCACTAGGAATCACGGCAAATGTGTGTTAATACTATTATAACTAAAATTATAACACCCCATTTCTTTATTTCTTTAAAAATCCTGAATCAATGTACATTTAGAGATAAAATTAACAAATCTAAGTGTATTTCCAAAAATATATATATATATATAATAATACATACCATATTCAGATGGAAATATGTTTTGTAATGCAATGATTCTCAAGAATTTTTGTTGATTGACTTTCTAAAAGGATGTGTCAGAATCTCTTCTGGGAAAAGCATGTTTAACTTTGAAAACAGTATGGGGCTTTGAGCTATCGAAATGATGGGTTTGTGGACATATTGTTTTAAATAAAAGGTTAACTTTCTCTGAATCAAAGGTGGGTGTGGGTCAAAAGAGAGATTGAGAATAACCGCTGTGAGAAATACTGTTTTACTGATTTGTTACAACTCAGCAAAACACTTTTGAATCCAATGATCTGAAAGGGCTCACTCAGTCTAATATGTACACATAAAAATTTCTCGAAGAACTCCCTAAATTAAAAATTGTAAGTAGAGTGAAAATAATTTGTTCATAACTGGACTGTAGAATGAAAACAATATTCGTTGCATTATTTTTAATATGAACATAAAAATACATAATAAGGCAATAAGTGATGTTCAGTGGAGTCCAATATTAATTTATAGGTCTTCTTCTCCAAGGACAGATAGGAGCCCTCTGGCAAAAAGATTGAAAAAAAAATCAGCTAAGTACCCCACTTTTCAGAGCTTCTTTTTCTTACATTTCTCAGTTTCTCCACTTTCAGCGGATCTTCTGAAGTGTGGACTTGTGGATTTGTTTTTCTTTATATCTACCAGTCTGTGTTGGGAAATTTATATCTATCTGTCTATCTATACTTTTATACATATAATTTTATATATATAACTTTTATTATATTTTATTAATATATTTATTATTATTACATATGTAAATTATATATATTTTTAAATCTAAGTTCCTTGTTATTAACATTACAAAATAATAATTTGATTTTGTTATCTTAACCTTACAAAACAGTAATTAACATTTATTGACCTCTATATGCCAGATCTTCCTAAGCAGTTTACGTAGAAGATTTAATGCTCAGAACAACCCTGTGAGACAGGTATTTTTATTATGATTCCCATTCTATATAAAAGAATTCCTTTACAATCAGTAAAAGAAATTGATCAGACTCACTCTAACTGGAAGCTGGGAGGGGTCACTTACACACCAGCTGTCTGACTCCTGCCCATTATAATCTGCATTACACAGCATTCGTTGACTTGAAATACAGATTTATTTTCTTTGAATTTTGTTCTGTATTTTTCAGATTCTGGCTGCCCTCCAGTGTGCACTACAAATTCCTAGCTCCCTGTTTGACTTGTTGACTGGGTCTGCCTCTCTTTATGCCAGCAATTCTCTGCCTCTGACCTCGCCACCCTTTGCCCGTGTCCATGCACTCTGCTGCACTGTGTTTCCTCTGTTGGCATCATTTTCCACATGAAAGCTTTACAAAAGAAAAACAAGGTCATATCACTGCTGGAGCCTGAACAAAAGAATCACAACCAGTGGCATAGTGGAGTGAAATGTCCTGTTGCACTTCATCTAAATGTTTAATGGTTCTAGTTGTTTATCAGAGGTTTACTCTAAGAGGCTGCAGAAATGCAGCTGACTACGAATTATATTTAATGAAAAACTCAGTAAGACAAAATACTACTATTCTCTCCAAATAGAAAAAACAAGTGGGGGCTGGTGGTAAGAGATGATTAGCTCATTTGTTTTTGCTTTTTGTAAAAATCTCATAAACTTTTTCTACTTTTAAAACAATATTCACTTCATTTTAATTGATATTAATATTTTCAGGGCAAAAATATTTCCATATTATCCAGAATAATATCATGCTAACTTCCATCTTTTGCATAAGTAAAATATAACTTAGCTTTCAATATTCATTTTAATATGGATTATCTTTAAAAATGATTCTGAATAAATTAAAACCAAACAAATGCATTAAAATTATTTGGTAACATCAACAGGTGTACGAAAAGATGCTCAACATCACTAATCATCAGAGAAATGCAAATCAAAACCTCAATGAGATATTTCCTCACACCTGGTGAAATAGCTATCATCAAAAAGTCAAAAGACAAGTATTGGTGAGGATGTGGAGAAAAGCGAACCCTGGTACACTGTTGGGAATGTAAACTGGGACAGCCACTGTGGAAAACACTATGAAGAATCCTCAAAAAATCAGAAATAGAACCATCATATGATGCAGCACTCCCACTTCTGGCATATATCCAAATGAAATCAAATTCCTATCTTGAAAAGATAACTGGACTGCCATGTTCATTGCAGCCTTATTCACAATAGTCAAGATAGGGAAACGACTTATGTGTCCATCAACAGATGAATGGATAAAGAAAATGTGATATTCTATATACATATACATAACGGAATATTATTCAACCTTAAACAAAAGGAACATTTGCAACAACATGTAGGAAACTGGAGGACATTATGCTAAGTGAAATGGGCCAGATACCAAACGACTAATACTGCATGATCTCATTTACATGTGGAATCTAAAAAACAGCAAACTCACAGTAACAGAGAGTAAAAAGGTGGTTTTTAGGGACTGGAGGGTGCAGGCAAAAAGGGAGATGTTAGTCAAAGGGTACAAAGTTTACAAAATGAAGTAGTGCTGGAGACAATGTACAGCATGGTGATTACAGCAAATAATAAGGTACATTTGAAATTTGCTAAGAGAGTAGATCTCAAGTCTTCCCACCACAAACACACGAAGAAAGGGTAACTACCTGAGGTGATGGATATGTTAACTAACTTGATTGTGGTAATCATTTCACAGTGTGTGAGTGTATGTATACATGCATCTACACATTTAGTGCATACATTTAGACTTTAACTCTATAATTTAAATATAGATGCTGAGAATCTGAGTTTCGATTGAGTTTTCCAACAAATGGAATGTTTTATTCGTAGTCCACAGTGAATAGGATGCAACAATTTTCTTCTGTGAAGTCTCTGTCTCGAACATCTGCCAGCCAAGCTTTCATGACACTTTAGTGCAGCTCCATTATTAATCATGTTTAAATCACTAGCTCCTTTCTCGAGGATTCTGATCTCTATCACAGAACCATTGCAGAATAGTTACCAAAATTAAAGAGTAAAATTTACTTGATTTATAAGACAACAACGAAACTTCAAGCTAGGGGCAAAGATAGGCAACAAAAATAAAAGGAAATAAGAAAGGAAAGGAAAGAAGATAAAGAAAAGAGATTAAAAAAGAACACAAATGCCTACCTTCTTTACTTGAAGAACAAATAATTTTCTAGACATGCATGGGATAATTTAATATGGAGTAATATGATTTTAGGATAATTTCCTTAGTTAAGTATTTAATGCTTTATTTTCTTTGGAAAAAAACATCTGGTGTTAAATGCCTTCATTTGATATCTGACTTCAGGTACCTAGTTGTAAATATACAATAATGGCCAGAGCTACCATTGCTCTTCGTATCATTTGATTGCCCATATTGTGATAAATACTCATTTTATTTTTAAATCTGCTTTTTAAAATTCCACTCCTTCCTATATTCTACTAGTTCTCAGATGAAACTAATTATAATCTATAACTAAGCTCAGAGACTGAATACCATTAAATACTACAATGTTGTTGATTTAAAATAAATCATCATTGGGGCCTGCCCAGTGGCTTAGTGGTTAAGTTCGCACACTCTGCTTCAGCGGCCTGGTGTTCACAGGTTCGGATCCTGGGAGCAGACCTAGCACCTCTCATCAAACCATGCTGTGGTGGCATCCCACATAAAATAGAGGAAGATTGGCACAGATGTTAGCTCAGTGACACTCTTCCTCAAGCAAAAAGAGGAAGAATGGCAACAGATGTTAGCTCAGAGCCCATCTTCCTCACCAAAAAAGAAAGAAAGAAAGATTAAATAAAATAAATCACATTATTTTTCCAAAGTGTAAGAAATTCAACTCTTTCCAAATATTCTTTAACCAACACTTTGTCTATTGCCGGGGTCCAGCCCCACCTGGAACAGGGTCTCCTGAGGGGTGGATGGCGTCGGCGAAGGAGGAGGCAGTGAGACAAGGAGTTTGGTGTCCAAGTCTAACTTTATTTTGTGTATGTATATTTTATATAGGGCTCAGGATATGCAAGGATGATTTCATGAAACAGTCCCAGTACATATTTTTGGCTCGCGTAAGCGGGTTTTTGCAAGGTAGACAATAGTCCTAAGAGCAATTGATTGCAAGGTAGACAATAGTCCTAAGAGCAATTGATTGTGTGTAGGTCTGGGGGGAGTCAAGTTTCTGCAATCCTTTACTTCAAGGAGGCCACCCCCAGGAGCCTCCTGACTCAATGAACTGTGGCAACCACCGTCCTCCTAGAGAGATCTGTGGGGGCTACAGATTTCTTTGTTCCCTCTCCACTCCCACCGCTTCACCCGACCAAAGGACGGGTCAGAATGTTCTTTCTCTAGAAGATGTTTTTCCCCAGAACTTTCCCTAGAATATTGCATTGTATCATTCTCATTCCCAGGGCCGGGCTGACTTCCCCTGAAATAATCCCAGGTGCAGAACAGAGTGAGCAGAAGCAGGAAAGTCAGAAGTACCAGCGAGACTTGTTGCAGGGGCAGCCTGGTAGACTCCCTTGAGGGTCTCCGTGCGTCCCCTCATCTCTCTCCCGGACCGTGTCACAAGGCAGAGGCTTAACTTGTAGGCTGACGGCTCCCAGCAGTCTAGGAAAATTTTTGTATTTGCAAATAATATCATTTCTGTCTTATTTTTTAAAAAGAGACTTTGAGAGTGAAATGAGGAAAAAAGAGGAAATGGAGAACTTCTACTTAAAAATAGAAGACAAGTTGAAGCAGCTTTGAACCACCTGGCTATTTCAAATGATGTATCAATATTATGTCATCCAGCCATTGCATGACTCACGTCAGATAAAAGTGTGATCAGAGTTCAATGTTCCTGAAATCGCCTTTCCTCCAAAACCGGGGAAAATTACCACTCACAAGACCAGACTTCTGAGGTGGCATTTGAAGCTGCTGTCCATGTATGTTGAATACTTTTTAAACATTCCTGCAAATGCAGAAGAAAAGTGCTTCATATCACAAATAGATAACAAAAATTAGATAATTATATGTACATCTTTTTTCTCAGTAGTTTCAGTCCAATTGTTTTTCCTGAAAATGAACTGGGTAGATGTTCCTAATGAGACTATGCAAATATTTACAACCTTACTAATGTATTATTATATTTGAATACTTTTATTCTTATTAGCATCTGAATTATATAAATAATATTTATCAGTGTGAGAGAGAAAGATTGAGAAGGAGAATAAGTTTTATCTCATGGATTTTGTGGTTCAGGATTTGAGAAGTGGGTTAGCTGGGTGGGTCTGGCTTGGGATCTCTTTAGCAGTTGCGGCTGAGATGTCAGCCAACACTGGAACATCTACTTCCAAGATGGTTGTGGTGCTAGTTGATGACTGGAGGCCCCAATTCTTTCCCATAAGCGACTCTCCATGGCTACTTGAGCAACCTCAGGATATAGTGGCTGATTTCCCACAGACTGAAAAATCCAGTATTGAGATGCCCAAGTTGCAATGCTTTTATGCCCTAGCCTCAGATCATACAACCATATTCCACAGTCACCTGTTGGTAATAAGGTCAGCCCCATTCAACACGGGAGGGAACTTCAAAGGAGCATGGATATCAGGAGGCTACGATCGTTGGTGGCTACGTTGGAGGCTGGTTTTCACAAAGATAAAGATCTTTGAGGTGAGGAAGAAACCTTCTTAGGGAAGGGAAACAGCATGTAGAAAGGCTATGAAATGGCAGAGGATTTGGCATATTCAAAGTAGATACAAATACAGGAGAGTGAGCACTGAAGAGCAAGGTGTAAGATGAGTTGGGAAGGGAGACGGGGCCAGATCGTGTAGCAACTTGTACACGTGGTAAAAATTTTGGTGCTTATCCTAACTGAAATGGAAATCCATTGAAGTGATGTGATTAAGAGAGTGAGATAATATGAGTTGACCTTTTCAAAGATTCCTTTGATGGCTGAGCAGATACTAAATCATAGGGAATGAGGGGGAAAGCACAAAGACTAAATACAGTCAATATACTACTTACAATAAGAAATCTGAAATGAAGTGTTTCCCTGAAGAAGTAAAATTCTAGTAGTTCATTAAAGACATCTTTATTTCTAAGAGCTAGTATGGCCTCTATACTTATAGGAGTCTCACTGACGTTCATCCCTGAAATTCTTTATGTTTAACTCTCTTTTTGAGGAGAGATGCTAATGCATATATTTAGATTGCAATAAAACAGGGCCAATGTTCCTTACTTCAAATATTACAAAGTAATTTTCCACTCATCTTCTCACTTGCATATAATTACATGAACACAGCTTTCCTAACCTTCCCAATGCTTAGATACATTGATTAAATTTATTTCCTTTGCCCACATGGCTCTTCTTTTCCCTTATATTAAATATACTCAAGATCGGTATCTGCTTCTAAACCTTTGTCAAGTTCTCCTTGAATCCTGTCGAAACTCATAGAGTCTCCACCACTTATCCCTAGATCTTATGACAACATTTTTGTAAAACTAAGTCATTAAATTTATATCGATCTTAGTCTCTGAAAATTAAGGGGTGGAACTGAAAATCTACAGCTATAGAGAAACAACAGAGCTATTAGACAGTAAGAAAAGAAATACGATACTCAACAATTTTTCAGGGGCAGGCCCAGTGGCACAGCGGTTCAGTTCCCACGTTCCCCTTCGGCGGTCTCGGGTTCGCCGGTTCGGATCCCAGGTGCAGACATGGCACCACTTTGCAAGCCATGCTGTGGTAGGCATCCCACCTATAAAGTGGAGGAAGGTGGGCATGAATGTTAGCTCAGGGCCAGTCTTCCTCAGTAAAAAAGAAGAGGATTGGAAGCAGATGTTAGCTCAGGGCTAATCTTCCTCAAAAAAAAATTAATTAAAAAATAAATAAAAAATAAAAACTTTTCAGAAAACTTTAAAAAGCCACTTAGAAATAGTTTGCCTTATGTCATTATATCTCGAAGATTTTGATAAGAACGTTATAGAGAATTCTGTTGTATGATAAAAATACTGTAATAAAACAGCTGGGAAGAAACATTGTCTTTTCTATGCCTACAGCATGTAAACCACAAAAAAGTGTGGCTTATACAATGTGCTTTCAAAGTAGGTATTATCAAATTTCTAGTTTCTTTCTGATTATCTTTTCCGTGTGACCAAAAAAGTTTTCATGTTCGTGCTATCAAATGCATAATTCATATCAAAATGCGTGATTGTTTTCCCAGAATAGCAAAGAGTCATAATCTCAAAGCTTATTGAGGTAATACTAATTTCTTTCAAGCAATGAAGTGAATTTAGATAAGCATTTTCTAAACAAATGATAAGAAAATAATGACAAATATTTATCTCATGTGTCTGTCTTCCTATTAATCACTCTAGATTTTGGTTTGTTCTTCAGTGAAAAATAGAAATAAATTAAAAGACCAACATGCATGTTCCATATAGCTGAAACAGAATTAGAAGATCGTGCCTTGGCAAAAATAAAAGAAACACACATATAGACAAATTTCAGAGGAAGAGTTTTAGTAGTCACGTTTCGAGCATATGTGTGTGTATTTGTGTATGTGTATGTATGTAATATATATAAGCATATATAAATGTGTGTATGTATAAATACAAATGTACATAGATGGATATATATTTATATTTATCATTTATTTATTCACACATACAGCCCAAATCATTTGCTTAGCATATCTTGCCTAAATGTCATCTTTTATTATTCTACAAGTGCTGTCTAGTAGAATTATAATGTAAATAATAAACACAAGTCACAACAAGAAATTTTAAACTTTCTGGTAGTCACAATAATATATAAAAGGTATATAATAATATATAAAAATTACAAAAATGAAGAATTAAGTGCAATGATTTATTTCATTTAATCCACTATATCTAAATATTATTTCGATGTGTAATCATTGTAAAAACTACTATGACATTTCACATTCTTTTCTTCATACTAAGTCTTGCAAATCAGTGTGCATTTTATACCTACAGCACATTTCAAGTGCGGTCAGCAATATTTCAAATATTCAATAGCCGTATGTGGCCAGTGGATGCTATATTGGACATCACAGCCGTGCAATGATTTAAGGAAAATTTAATCCATTTCCAGTCTAAATTGTCTCTTTAACAGAATTATCTTCAACAAATGCTGTATCATCAAAGAACAGTATTAAGGAAAATCCACATATGACTTCTAAGCTGCCTTTATCAAATAAATGTTTTGACTTAAATTTAAAAAACAAAGGATACTATAACTATTACATACTGCTACAGATAAATCAGAGTTGGTGTTCAGGCAAATGAAAGACATCTTTTCTGCGGAAGTATAAATCAGGCCGGCATTCTGAAACTGGATTGAAAACATCTCAGGTGCTTTATTCTGCCCAAAAGATTGACACAGAGCAGGTTAAACGTATCTAGTTAAGGAAAAAAGAAACCAGGTGAAGAGGAGACAGAAAACCCAGGAGGCTTGAGAGCATGGGATGACTAAATCCAGAAGCCTCAAGTGTTTAAACAAGGAGACGAAAGAGATTTGAGCTTGAGGGACTGTGCACGCCACGAGCTATTAAAGCTGCAAAGATTGCGTTCTAAAGCCGTTTACACCTGAAAGTGAGTGGGGAAATCTCATGGCCAAAGGAAAACAGAACTGAATGAGGTTCTGGCGTGTTTTGGGAATAGAGCTATGCTTTTTAGCTCATTTCTCGTGGTGGAAGATGAAAATATGGAGACAAAAATACAAGAGTTTGACTCAGTGATCCAAAAGGGAGAAGGAGGAAGCGAATTTATTTAGAAAGGTCAAAGTTTAACATTGAGAGTTTGTTTTGATGCAACCTGAGTCTGAATTGTTGTTGTGATTAATGAAAATCTTCAACCTACAAAATTGGGTGCCAACTGGAGGAAAAGTTTCTCTCCCGAAACGACCTCCTTTGCATAACTGCTGGCAATGCTTGAAGCACTGTTGATGCATATTCAGGATTTTGATGCTTCTGTTTATATTGCTACTCTATAACTAGTCAAGTAGGCAAGGTTAGTGTTTTTAAAAAGTAATTGTATCATTTTATTTAGTTCAAGAGAATTGGCAGAAAAACCAACTCAAAGTGAGGAAGCAAATGTTTCTTCTCTTTCCAATTCTCAGAGCAGCCCTTCTTAGTGGTATCCTCTGCAGGGTCCATTTTGTATATAAAATTATTTTATAGATTACCCTCTTAGAAGTAGGTGCATTTAAAAATAACAAGTGGAGAAAAGCCAAATAAATTTATTTAATGAAATTGAAAACTTTTTAAAATCTGAGTATAAGGAAACTATTTTGGACAGCTGGGATTTCTCCCATCGCTTTTCAAATTATATCAAATATGCAATTACCCATTCACAATGCAAGCTCAGAACTGACTATCCAAACACTACTAAGTTTGGAGATGGTGGCAGGGGCAACGGAGTGGCAATGGCAACGGCAATGATGGTGGAGGGAAGAAGAAAGTTCAAACATGCTTATTACGTGGAAATACTCATAATTGTAATGCACTAACACTATACATTTTGTTGTTCTAAGTAGTTGAAGTCAACACGCATTTATATAGTAGTTTCTTACAGTGAACACAGGCAATTGTCACCCCTCGTCACTCCCTCTCAAAGTAAAATTAAAAATGTAACAAATATGTATTGTCTCAAGGCAAGTTGGCCACATTCTCCATCATGAAAATAATTTCCAAGACTGCACCCACAAAATATTCATTTCTAATTCTCCTCAATCTTTGTGGTAGCATGCTCTTTTGAAAAGTATCATTGTTTACATATTTTTTCTGCCTGTGGTCATGTGAGCATTCTGCCCTCGTCTCTCTGTACTCTCCTTAAAGAGGAGACCCTTCTTGCCTCACTGACCCTAAAGCTTTCATATTTGCCCTGACTTCTTTTTAAAAATTTATTTATATTACTTCTTATTCAAAGTTCAAAGTACAACTTAATTTGGTATTTGTATCAAGATCAGACATTAAATATGTGTGAAGAAAATCAATACTCAGGCACATTCAATGTTTTGTTCATTCTGCAAAGAAATAAAATTTTAAAATGATATGCCTTGTCAAAGCTGATATTCTAAATGTGTTATAAACCCCATAAATATTTGAATAATTGTGAAAAAATGAACATAATGGGTGCATTTAACTGATGATTAGCGCAAGTTTGCTTTTAATATTTTTTGGTTTGTATAACAATATAGTGTAGAAAGCAAACATAGGAAAGCACCTATCATGGACATTCAATAATATAGAAGGTATTGTTTGAAGTAAAAAAAAGTAAAATATATTACATTTTATGGAAAGATTTAGACAATAAAATTTAGACACATGAGTTCCTAACAGAGAACTGCGCATCTTAGGATATTGCCTTTAGACATCTCTAAAGAGTAGCCAAACCAATTTTCCCCCATTAACATTATTAATTGTGTGTATTACCAAGGCATTCTATTTTTAACCACAGGTTGGATACTGATTCACTTGGCAGGTTTTTAAGCAATCTGTTCCCCTGCTACTTTACACAAAAGCAGGCTTATCCTAGGTGATCAACATATAATTAGGAAAGCAAATTTTGTTTCATTGATTTCATACTATTTCATAAATAAATGTCAGTGTTTAGTTTATTTATCCATATAATAAATACTGATCTTCAGAAAGAAACTTGCCATGGAAGAGAATGAGGAAGATAATATATGGACCAAATAAAGAGTTGAAAAACAATGACCAACAATGTCAGTTCAAAAGTCAATAGAACAACCACCATTTTCCCTGATGATTAGGTAAGAATTTGGATAAGCTGCTGTAAAATTTGCCAACTGTGGGCAAGCATAAGCCAAGGCATCCAAGTATCTAATATAAAAATTGACATATTGTATCTCTAAGCAATTTTGATGCCTTAGAGGAAATTACACAACAGAGGAAAGCTGGCAAAATTCCAACACATGCCAGTCATTAATGATGACTTATTTATATAAAAGATCTAAGAAAGAGAAATCACTGTAAGTCAATTATGGATGCCGTGTTTCTGGAGTGAATGAAGAGGGACCACATTGCTATTCTTTATCATTTCTCAGATATCATAATGCTTTCTGACCTCGTAACATATTGAAATTCCAGGATAATTTTAACTGCCTCATGTCCATAGTGCAAGCCCATGATGAGTTAAGTCAAAAATAGCCATTGTGTGGTCTAATCTTATGAAAAATACTTACACTCTGAAAGTAAATACTAATCATATTTCCGTTAGATTTATAACATTAAAAATTAAAATGTCACACAGAGTTGTGAATTGATAAATGAGTATTTGCTAACAGTACTGCAGGAAAAAAATTAGACAGATATGTGCTCTGTGGTGTAATAAATATATCTTTCATGAACAGTCAGTTGGTGTTAGTATTCAGTAGCGTGTGCATGCCAAATTCATTAATTTTTTTTTAAAGATTTTATTTTTCCTTTTTATCCCCAAAGCCCCCTGGGTACATAGTTGCGTATTTTTAGTTGAGGGTCCTTCTAGTTGTGGCATGCGGGATGCCGCCTCAGCATGGCTTGATGAGCGGTGCCATGTCCATGCCCAGGATTCGAACCAGCGAAACCCTGGGCTGCCAAAGCGGAGCGTGCGAACTTAACTGCTCGACCATGGGGCCGGCCCCCCAAATTCATTAATTCTTGTCGTATTATGCACAATACACTTCCCAAAGGAAGCAGTGATTATTTACAGCAATGCAGTCTCCAGGCTGTTCAATCTGGTAATGGGTTATTATAGCAATAGACTTAATATTAGCACCCATGATAGTAATATTTTGCTTATTTCTTGCTCTAATATAGTGCCATGTATAGAATTATTTCTTTAAATTAATTCCTTTGCAAAATATGCAATTATAAGATCAATCAAAGCTGTCAAATCCAGGTAATCTTGGGCTCAGATTTACCATTAACTCTCTAAACAAATTGGTTTCTTCACCTCTGAGAACTATTTAACTCTTTTTTTAATTTAATTACTTTATTGAGGTCACATTGGCTTATAATATTGTATAATTCCAGGTGTACATTATTATACGTCAGTTTCTATATGGACAGCATCGTGCTCATCCCCAATAGTCTAGTTTTTATCCATCACCGTATATATGTGCCCCTTTACCACTTTAGCCCTCTTGCCCAGCCCCTTCCATCTGGTAACCACTACTCTGTTCTCCTTATCCATGTGTTTGTTTATCTTCCACATATGGGTGAAATCATATAGTGTTTGTCTTTCTCTGTCTGGCTTATTTTGCTTAGCATAATAACCTCAAGGTCCATCCATGTTGTTGCAAATGGCACAGTTTTATCTTTTTATGGCTGAGTAGTATTCCATTGTATACATATACCACTTCTTCTTCGTCCATTCATCTGTTGATAGGCACTTGGTTGCTTCCACGACTTGGCTATTGTGAATAATGCAGAGATATCACCTTATACTGGTCAGAATGGCAATAATTAACAAGACAAAAAATAACATATGTCGGAAAGGATGTGGAGAAAAGGGAACCCTCATACACTGCTGGTGAGAATGCAAACTGGTGCAGCACTATGGAAAACAGTATGGAGATTTCTCAAAAAATTAAAAATAGAAATAACATATGATTCAGTTATCCAAATACTCAGTATTTATCAACAACTCAAAGAGATTTATGCATCCTTCTGTTCGTCTCAGCATTATTCACGATAGCCAAGTCCTGGAAGCAACCCGAGTGCAATTCTTCATGCAGAAAACATGGGAGAGAAACAAGCTGGGGAGAAGTTGACCTTGACTGTTGTTCCCTGTGGACCAGGGACTTAGCCATTTGCTCTGCAACTTCATGTAATTTTCACAGTACTTTTTAGAGTTAGTTATTAATAATTTGGCATAATACATGACACCAGTCTTTTAAAAATGGAAGCTATACCCAGTCATGTAAAATTACTAGCTATAATAAAATAACTGTTGCTGATCCATAGTCATTAGGTAAATATATATACTTACCTACTTATCCTGGAATGATAAGAAAACAAAATAATGATAGGAAAAATAAAGCAATAACTGGGGCCAGACTGATGGCATAGCAGTTGAGTTTGCATGCTCTGCTTTGGTGGCCCGGGGTTCACCAGCTGGGATCCTGGGTGTGCATTTATGCACCACTTATCAAGCCATGTTATGGCAGGTGTTCCACATATAAAGTAGAGGAAGATGGGCACAGATGTTAGCTCAGGGCTAGTCTCCCTCAAAATAAATAAATAAATAAAGCAATAACTACTTGTTATAATTTATAAAGATCCTCACAATTTCCATAGATCATTCATGTGTCATCTTTAATTTTTCATAATTCTGTATATTTTACACAGAGCTTTTTTCATTTTACAATAAAAAAAAATTCCTTTGAAGTGAAATTCTCCAAAACTACCCTGGAAATAACTAGAAGAGCAAGGGCTTAAACCTAGGATTTACATCTCTATATATTATGTTTTTTCTACTTTCAAATGCTGGGCTTTATGTTGGAACTTCACAGACATTCCACATGCAGTCCCCAAATGATCAACAGTATGCTTTGGCAGAGCCATTTAGCTAAGATTAGAGTGCAATTCTACAGATATGAAGAGGCAGTGTATCTCTCTTCATGCAGAGATAGCTCACCACTATAGAATTTTTAGTTTGTTTGTTTGGCCTTATTCACAGCACATTCTCTTTGGCATGGTTAAAAGCCACCCCTCCTAAATGCCTAACATCATAAAACCCCCATGGAGCAATCCTTTCTAAAAACTGCATGTCCCGAATTCAATGTCATTCTTGTTAAGATATCTGCCTGTAATTTTACTCTCTAAATAATAACAAAAATACATAAATCTCACCATGTATTTATATGTATAAACAAACATTATTTGCTTTTCTAGACACACTTGACAATACATAATATTTCAAACTGATTTATTGTTATTCCTTTTGACTATTCCTATTACTAAAGAACACAGAGATACAATACATTACCCAGGTTAAAAAATCTAAGCCTACAGCTTCTAATAATTATTCTAGTATATTTTCCAGTGCTTTCCTGGAAAATATCTGTATATCTTCCTGTTAGATTTAAATTCAAATATTTTGACAAGTAGTAAAAATTAAATACATTTTCAGTTCATGTAGAGAATAATTGACCTAAAAACATAAATCAAAACAATGGCATAATATATGAGACTTTTCCACAGGTGAAAAAGGCTCTTTGAGAGGAGAAACATAAAATTAGATTTTTAGTGAGCTCAGTGTAGAGCTAAGGGTATGGAAACCAGTTAAAAGTCAAAAACATATTATTAACTGTCTAACAAGTCATGCTAATAAAATAACTGAGTGCTATTTATTTCCATAAAATATATGGCAGAAATAGATTTTTCTTCATGCTAAACTGTCACAGATATCTAGATAAATATCTAGATCCTCCAAAGATACATGATAAATAGTTTGGTATAATTTATGGCAAAGAACAAAATTCCCTTATAGATTAATCTCACCACAATTTTTAAAGCCTGAAACTAGAAATCTTAAAACTTCTTATACCTGAGTTTCATCTCCATAAGTAGCAGATTGATTGGGTCTCTATCAGCTCCAGAAATTTTCTTTCTTATCTTTATTAATAGTTTGCTCCTTCAGATCCATGTGGCAAGAAATAGTAAATGGAGTAGCTCAAATAGGTCCAGGTGTCCTGCTGCTGCCGGTTCTCCTTACGTGCTTCACTTACGCTCTCTCCAGAACTGAATGAGTGATTTTATGCACTTCAGGTAGCCTCAATTATAAATTGCAATAACAATGGCCAACCTACCTGTAGCTCTTTACTGATTCTTTTGCATCTATTTTCTAATTTAAATTAAATAGCACTCTTGAGATTTGGGTTATTGATTAATAACCAATTATATGTATTCATCAAGCACCTACTATGTAATAGCACTTATGCTTGAAGCTAGGAAAATAAAGGTCAACAACCACAACAAAAGTTAAACTCCTATACTCACAGAACTTTGACTTGATAGTGAAAACAGGTATTAAACAATCAAATAAGGCAGAATCATCATTCTGATAAGTGCTATGAAGGGAAATTAATGATTATATGAGAGCTGATAATAAGGAGTTTGACCTAGTACTGCAGGTCTTAGAAGGACCCTGAGGGAGGGTTGACAGAATTGAGATCTAAGGATGATGGAAAGTAGTGAATGGGATGGGAAGTATGTTTCAGGCAGTTATGGTAGCTGTAGCACCTGGCCTGGGGCATGTTGTGAGATAAAGAAGATTGATGTGGTTGATAGTGACAGAGCAGGAAGAAGCATGGTAGGAAATGAACATGGAGAGGTAGGTCATATCTTTATTGGCCATGCTAACAATAATTTGAAGTTAAGACAGATGACTAAATATGCATTTGGAAAGATTACACTGGCTTTAGTGTTTTAAATATTTGTGTATGTGTGCACATGGATAGTAGGTGGAGAAGGGAGATGTGGGGATACTAATCATTGCAATCACTTAAATGAGAGACAAAGTGGCCAGAACTAACCATCAACTATGGAGAAGTGGATAGACTCAAGACACAGTTAAGAAGAAAAATGATAGGGCCTAGAGATAAGATCAATCTGACAGCTGCAAAAGGGAGATGTAAAACATTTCTCTCATGTTTCTGAGATTTAGGGTAAACTGGATTTTGTACAACTAGAAGGATGATAATATTCTTCACTGAATTAGAGAGCATTTGATCATGGTTAAGTTTGGGGAAGAACATCAAGAGTTCAAGCTGGTTCACAGTGAGTAGGGGGTGGCTGGGAGATACCCAAGGGGAGATGTGTAGGTAGTTGATTGAGTTCATAAGAGAGGGCTGAGCCAGAGTAATATACTTGGGTGTCAACAGTGTAATATAAAGTAATGGAAGCTTTGCTCTCCATCTAAGCTTACATTTCTAAAATGTGCTTTTAAATTTGGCATAATACTTTGATGGAGCAATAGGAAGATATTACAAAGTTCATGTTTTGCAATTTTATTATAAACAGCAATAACTGTATGACACCTTGGAAAATAAAATTAACTTTTAAAATTACTACAGGGTTGGTTTTATGGGGACTTGGACCAGATAAAACTAGAGAACAAATTCTTCTTTGTTTGCAATTCAATAGATATAATTGACAGGCTGACAGTCTCCACTAACATAGAATTTGAAAATATTGCCAAAAGAAGCTAGTTTAATTATGTGCAAGCTTGTTCTGTGTCAGTGTGTGTGTTCACGTGATTTATCTAACAGACACACACATATATACAGCACTTTAATGTTCCAGGAAATATTTTAGTTGCTTTACTTATTTTAACTGAGTTAGTCCTCAAAAAGAAAAAAAATCCTATGAGATAAATAGTTTTAGTTTTCCCATTTTGCAGATGAGGAAAATGAATCACAAAGGAGCTAAATGTCTTTTTAAGCTCATCCAAATAGCAAAAGAAAAGATTAGGAATCGAACATTGTTGGCCTCTTTCAGTGTCCCTACTCTTGTATAGATGGTACTATTGTTTCACTTATCCCGTTGCCCACCTTCTCTGTCATAAGATTGCTTATCCCCATCCCATTGTCATGACTTGTGTTGATTTCCTATGGGAAGAAGATTCTTCCCTACCTTATTAGATCGTTGACTTGTGTTGATTTCCTATGGGAAGAAGATTCTTCCCTACCTTATTAGATCGTGCTCGGCTGTTTGACTTGCTCTGGCCAAAGGAATGTAAGCAGAAGTAACAGATGCCATTCTAAGCATAAGATTTAAGAATCATCAAGTGCTTTTAGCAGCTCTCTTCCTTTCTGCTTCAACAACCATATGTGACAGATACGGCCTATGCCTTCAGGCTGGGTCCCAGATTAAGTCACATGAGTAGGGACACAAACAACCCACTGCTCCTAATATCAAAATTAAGTAAAAAAGAAACTTGTGGTTGGAAGACATTCATAATGGCTGAAGACAATTTAAATGCAAGTTAATGTCTCTCCTTACAGGAGTGACAATGAATAAAAGGTTGAGAAATACAATTGTAGGACAATGGGATTTTGGAGTTGTCTGTCCCCACAGCTTTAGCTAATGAAGCTTAACTGTTACCAGCTTTTAACTAATATGTAATGATTACTCACAAAAATTCTGTTTATTGGTAAGCAAATAAATAGTACACTCAAGATGTGTTTTAATTCCATAGAATGACATCACCACACATAGCATATTGAAAGGACACATTGCTTTATCAACTCCATTTTTTCATTAAAACCAGAACTTTTGCAATGAGTTTTGAACTGGGAATCATCTGTTTATTTCATTGAGAATCACTTATATAAAATATATTCTAGTATTCCTATAAGTTTGGTGTGTTTAAAATTTAACGTTTTATTTTGCTCAGAGCTTAGCAAGTGGAGAAATCTGAAAGACATCCCTTTAATCAAGTTAACACCACAAGTAGCAAGACATATCGTGCACTTCTTGATGGTACTAAATAGGCCTACCATAACATCTTGGCATTATTGAAAAAAATGCATAACTTCAGTATAATCCTGAAAAACATCATCAGACAAACCCAAATTGAGATGCATGGTACTGACCAGCATTCTTTGAAAGTATTGTGGTCAGGCAAGACATCAAAAGACTGAAGAACTGTCATAGATTGAAGAAATCTAAGGAAACAACAACTGAATGCAGCGTGGGATCTTGGATTCTGAAATGTAAAAAGGAAACTAGCAGAAAAATTGGGTGAAATTATAAAAAAGATCTGTAATATAGTTAATAGTATTGTAGCGATTCTAATTTTCTGGTTTTCTTAATTGTACTGTGCTTATGTAAGTTTTTAACCCTAGGTTAACTGGGTGAAGGGTATACATACACTGTGATCTATCTCGCAACTTTTCTATGAATCTAAACTCATTTTAAAATTTACAAAAATAGTTTTATAACAGCTGAATCTTTTGTTTCTTAAAGCTATAAAATTTAGTAGTAAAAATCTGGATATTTCCATCAAAACATTCTATTGTTATATGACAAGTCATCCAAAATGTACTACCTTAAACTATTTATTTTTTAAGATTCTTTGGATCATTGTTAGTGGTCTGGACCTGCCTAGCTGCTCTTTCTGTTGGGCTTTCTCCTGTCAGCTGGAGGGTTATCTATCAGTTGGATGATCAAATCTTATGGCTGGAGTATACCAGTTTGCTTCCAAGTGACCTTTCATCCTCTAGCAAGCTAGCTCAAGCATTTTTCACATGGCGGGTTTAATGTTCCAAGACTAGAAAGAGGATAGGTTCTGATGTCCAGGAATTGTCTCAACTGTTTTCTTAAATTCTATTTATTAAATCACATAACTTAACCCATCTCTTAATGGGGACAGCTGCAATATCTCTTTGCAAAGTAGGATTCTCAGTTTTCTGTCGTCCTCTGGCTCTCCCAGACATAAGTGCTGCTAGTTTTCAAAGCCAGACATTACGGGGGCTCATCTTCCTGGTTCAGGTTCCCTGGATTGTGGAGCCTGATGTGGGGTTCAGGGCTCTCACTCGTCTGGGAGGACCTCCACAGCTGTGATATTCCTCCTGCTTGTGGGTCACTGCACTGGGGGTGTGGGTCCTGACTCGACAGTGTCTGCTACTTCTACCTGTCTCAACGTGGGTTTTTTTCCTTTATATCCACATTTGTGGAGAATCTGCCCTGCTAGTCTGCAGGCATTCTCAGTGACAGCTCTTCTAGACGTGGTGTAGTGTTGGTGTGTCTGTGGGAGGAGGAGAGCTACAGAGCTTCCTACTCTGCCTTCTTGATCTGCTCCCTCATATATTTTTCTTATACTTTTGAAGAGCATTAGAGGAGCACTAACTGAGGAGAGCTGTACTTTTGGCACCTCTCTGAGAGCAGTAAAATATATGTTAAAGGCTAGCTCTTGTCCCCTCTTTCTTTGGGGTCTCCATATATCCTCTATTTCTTGTAAAGAAAATCCATAAGGAGAGTAGTCACTTGTTAGTACTTTGTTTTTACGGGAGGTGAGAACATGATTCTTTTACCTTACCTTACAAATGCACCAGGCCTTTGCATATTTAAGAAAAAATAAATAAAAAGAACTCTAAACTTAAAGAAAAATATGAGAAACAGAGAGAAAGAGAATCTAATTTACTTTTCCTTTATCTCTGTTTTTCTTCTTCATTTATTTTCTACAACAAATCCATTCCTCAACAATCGATAATAACACTTGAATTAACACTCTCTCTCTAATCAAGTTGTGAAAATAATAGATGTTCAGCTGTTGTTTTCATTTCCTATTTCTAGAATCATCAGCATTCTCTTCCTGAATAAAGCAAGCAAGTCATCAATTAGTATAAACAGTGGTTACCCTGAAAATCAACAAGAGTCCAGTAGGCAATCAGAACCAGCCATCTACATGGAATACAACCTATAATCAGGACAGAGCCCTGTGCATAGCAAGTAAGAGATAAGTATAGCAGAAATTTGTCAGGCCACAGTAATCTAAGATTGTAGAGCATAAACTTTCTTTTAGGCAAACCAGTCCAGTTAGAGCCGCAAAGTCAAAGCTACCATATTATTTACGTGATAAGCAATCTGTAGAACAGTGTAGGTAAAGAGCACTCAGCCATTTCCCAAGATATCCCTATGTTCTGTGGATCCACCCCAGGGTGTTTCATAACAGCAGGAAGTTTATTTGACAAATGGCTCATCCCTTTGCTTTGCAACTCTCATCAATATAAAGCAGTTCTTGAAACTATGTGTTTCTTTTCTGAAGCTTATCATCTCCTATATTTTCCTTCTGCAATTTGATTTTACCTGCATGGTAGATTTGTTTTATATTGAAACAGATCTGCAAAATTATAGAGGACTAAAAGCATTGGGTTTATGAATTGTCTTGGATGAATTCTTCTTTGCTTCTTTTGAATAATAATAACAATAGAAGATTCAGCTCAATAGAATAAAACCTACTAAGTTATATTAACCCTCTCACTATTCATAATTCTATATTTCATAAGTAAAACATGACATCTCATTTCTTTATATGTATAGCAATCTAGTTAATAATTTTACATCTTTATCTATGACAAGAAAAGTAATGATCAACACTAAGTAAGTCAGGGAAAAGCCATATGACCTATACATTAAAAAATTCTAATATTAACACATCATGGACTTTGGGATAAAAACTACAAGAAGCTGGTATCTATAGACCAGAAAAATATAGAGAAAATGCTCACATATTTTGCACTAAATATTTTAGTGTACCTTGAATAAATAACAAGGGGAGAAGAGGCAGAAATGTTTACGTTTCTTTTACCTCCTGATAAGTGTCAATGACGATTTGATTTATTGCTTTTTCATTATCATGACCATCATCACCAAGTTTATAGTTGGAGACCACATTATATTTCTCATTCTTGAGAAACCTAATGCCTCCAATTTGTCTTACATTCTCAGGAGATGTTCCTGGGAATACGAAGTAAAAATTGCAATACTGACTTCTCCAGCATTTTCCTCCATATGTCCTAAACAACCTGTGATGCATTCAGATCCCTCCATGGGAGTTATTTTCTCAGATGTCACCACCACTGCTCAGTAAAAAGTCTCATAGCATGATGGTACATTGTTGATAATTTTCTTTCTCATTATTATGCATTTTCCCATGTTGAGCAAATTTGATTTCTTAAACTTCCTCTTTCTTTAGCTTCTTCTGTACTACATAATTCTTGTTCTATTTCCGCTCCTCCAAAGCCACTCACAGCTATATTCCCCTTATCCCTCAAATAAGTATTTATTAAGTTTTACTCTCTTCTCTTCACCTCTCTTTCACCATTAGGATCCTTAAATATTTCATCTCTTGAATTTATAGCTTACCAAATCTATATCTTATTTCTATTCTTAAGCCTCATATAGTCTGCACTATTTCTATCTCATACATACCCAAGTTCCTGAGACCCCTTCATTCTATCCTCTGGAATCCATAATCAGTCTTCTCCAAAACTCCCCATATCTTCAACCTCTTCTCTGAGCATTTCTTTAGCTTTTCTTCTTATCTGACAGAAATCTGACTCTCCCCTGAAGATACTGATTCCCTGAAGTACTCTTAGAGGTGGCTACTTTTATTTTCCTTCCATAGCCATCCTCCACTGGACCTGGAGCTAGAAGTGTCATTGCTCCTCACTTCCCCTGCCAAAACATTTTCCCTCCTGCCTTCCTAAACACTCAGCTTTAAATCTCATGTTATCAGACTAGATTACCATGACGCTTCATTGCCTCTGTCTTTTACCGACACTATATTTTTCCTTTATTTATGACAATTTCAGCCCCTAGTTTACACTCTCCCCAGTATAACTGGTTTTAATTATGATCATTTCAAAATGCACCTAGAAAGTGTTTCCCATACTCTGGAGTCTCTTGATTTCTCTCCAAGCATTATCTTAATCTCAAAATTATGTCAGCTGTTCACTCTGTAGGAGTGGAAGATATTTCCTCGACCTGCTCTGGGTTCTTCTGGCCGGGGAAACAAATTAAATTCACATGAGACAGAATAACAGGAGAAAATTAAACAAAGCTTTATAACATGTATACATGGGAGAGGCTCAGGCAACCTGAGAAACTCACAAAAATGACGGAAGTTCTTACCTTAAATATCACCCTCAGGCAGAGAGAAAGGAGGATGTTCGGGATGGGGTGAGTTGATTATGGGAGGTTACCGAAAAAGTACAGTAAACAAGAGTAAGGTTATTATGCAGATCTAAGTCCTTGCCTTCCACATTGATTAAAAGTTTCTAGAGATAAGGCCATCCCTCCTTCTTCCTGGTACAGAGAGGAAGATACCTTTACAGATGGAGATTTCCCTTACAAATGTAAATGTCTCTTAATAAAGGGTAAGTAAATTCTACTTTTCAGAGTTTCTTTCCTGTCTGCAGTTTTCAAAAGTAACCAGACAAAAATAATCCTCATGCCGAAGATATGCCAAAGAGGCATATCTTGGGGTGGCCAATTCCAGTCTCCCACAACTCCTATGATCATTTGTCAGTTTTGTTGTTAGGGGTGGCATGTATCTGTTTTGAAATCACCAATTCTACAATTCTTCTGTACTCTTAATTACAGGGATTCACTCTCTGTCCATCAATTCCTATATTTCCATCTCATTTCTTCTAGAATATTGACTCCAATAATTCTACAACTCCATGAGGACCTCCAGTTTCTTGATCTTACCAACTTTTCCTTGTCTCTCACCCTCTAAATGCTCTTATGCCATTACTTGCTCAGAATAAATATTTCCTGGACTCCGTTTCCTTGCCTTGTTTTATTTTATTTCCTTGGCAAAACCACTTTATATTTATTTTGAACCTGCACACATGCCAGCAAGACTGAAGGAGAAAACACAATCGTGCTAATTGGATTAACACCAAATTCACAGCCACCAAACTTAAGGATGCTCTTGATACTGTTAAATCTTTCCCTTGTCTTAGGCCCTTCACTTTCTCAGTCTGCTCAATTACAGATGCTCCTTGACTTACAATGGGATTACATCTTGCTAAACCCATCGCAAGTTGAAAATATCATAAGTTGCAAGTGCATTTAATACATTCAACCTACCAAACATCATAGCTTAGGCTCGCCTATCTTAAACATGAACAGAACATTTACATTAAGAAAAAAGCTCAGAACACTTAGATTAGGCCACTGTTGGGCAAAATCATCTGACACAAAGCCTATTTTATAATAAAGTGTTGAATATCTCATGTAATGTATTGAATACTGCACTGAAAGTGAATAGAGAATGGTTGTCTGGGTACAGAATGGGTATAAGTGTATCAGTTTACCCTCCTGATGGTATGGATGACAGCAGGCTGCCAGTGAAAGAGTATAGTACTGTGTATTGCTACCTCAGGAAAAGATCAAAATTCCAAATTTGAAGTATGGTTTCTACTGCATGTGTACCGCTTTCACATTGTTGGAAAATCAAAAAATTGTAAGTTGAAGCCTCATAAGTCAGGAACTGTCTGCGCTTCACACTTTTCGTCTCTTCTTAAGCCTCCTCGTTACTTTCATTTTCAGTTGATTATCTTGATTTGTACTTTCTCAGAAAGTTGAGCAATCAGTAGAAAACTTCACAAATTTCCACCCCCCTCACACACATGGATACACACCATCTTTTGTCTCACATATTCTGTTTTCCTGCCAGTTACTGTAGATAAGCTATCCATACTTCTGCCCGTATCCAATCCTTCCATTTGGACACTAAATTCCATCCCCTTTTGTATGATTCTACCCCTCTTTGCTATATCACCAAATTTCCCCACTCTCCTACAACATCCCAGGTAGTCATTTTCATTGTCACACATACAACTTTGACTTTAGGAAGCGATATATTGTCTTCAGATTTTTAAAAATGGTGTTACTCTTAAGTGAGTGGTCTGTACACAGATGTTAGTTTTATTTATTTTTGTTATCATTAAATATGTATGCAGTCATGCATTGTTTAAGGATGAGGATATATTCTGAGAAATGCATCATTAGGCAATTTCTTCATTGTGCAAATAGTATAGAGTGTACTGACACAAACCTAGATCGTATAGCCTACACACACTTACACTATAAGATACCAGTCTTGTGGGACCACTGTCATATATGTGGTCCATTGACTGAAATATTATTATGAGGTGCATGACTATATATACTATATGCACTCACATATATATACACACACACTCACATATATATATCACTCTTTTGTTTGTATAACAACTCACAATAATACATTTAAAAGAAAGAAAATGAAGGACAAATATGCTATTTAGAGGGTGACCAATTTCATTTTGTCAGTGGGACAAATTTCCATTAAAAATTGCTTCAAACATTCAAGCCACTTGTACACACACACCCACACACAAACACACGCACAGGCACATTCATACATGCACACACAAACATATGAAAGATTTCAAATTATACCTGAGTCAGTTCAGAGGCAACCATAACCAGGTTTGCAGGATGGCGAGAATGGGGAAGCTCCTGTGTTCAGGAGACCAGAAAGTACAACAGCCAATAGACTTCAAAGTCAAGGCACTTCCCAGGGCACTCCTCTCTCAGATAGAGTACATATAATTTCCCCATTCTCTTTGCTCCCAGTTTTCCTCATTTCCCACTGATTCAACAATTATATGTACATATACATGTGTATGCACATGGGTGAATATATATTTGTGTGTGTGTTATGTGAGGGAATGTGTGGATATAATTCCACACATTGGCTAGATTTTGAATTACTTAACCAAATGAGTAGTTAATTGGTCTTTGCCTCCCTGTGCCTTGTAGCTATTTAAATCAAAGCTTTAATAAATTGAATGAAATTATAAGAAGTTTCCCCCAATTTTTATTTCCACTTACACGGTTTTACTCTTGCCTCATTTTCATGAAAATATAACTTTTGGCTGGTCTATCAAATCTACTTTCTATGATGGATTCCCTGACAATTATAATCTAAACTAATCTCTTCTTTTTCTCTGAAATATTACTATATTAAAATGTGTACGTCAAAACTGAGCTTAAATATATATGACAGGTAATGGTCAGAAGAGATTATTTCTCCCTCCACATGGATGCCAGCAGTTGATAAGAAATCTTAGCATATTCTCTCAAGATGTTTCCTAAGCCCAAAACAAGTTCAAGAGTCAAGAAAACTGACCATACAACAGATTGTTTGGGGGCTATTCTAACTGGGTATGAATTAAGAGTCTTGGCTCAAAACTTCCTCTTATTCTTAATGAACAGATTGGCTAGAAGCAAATATTTATTGCAATATTGTTTCAGAAGCACCCAATTTTTTCATGGAGAAAGTAAGTCTCAGGAAAGCTCAGTAGTAGCCTTCATTCCTCCTCAAACACTCAGACGCAGCTTACTCTTCCAACTCTACCATTCATACGAATGCATTCAAAAATAAGCTAGGATATATTTTGTTGCCTAATCCATTATCTAATGTTCTTTACACTCATCTTGACTTTTAAGACTTTAAAAGTAGCCTTTCGTAATATTCTCTTGAGTGTTTATTGCTCTTAACCCCTATAATAATCTTTTGTATTTTATTTTTCAACGTTTGTTTCAAACTTAGGTTCATTGTTTCACATTTACAGGATATTTACTTATTTTGTCTGATAAGAGAAGCAACAATCCAAAGAGACATTATTTCTTAACAAGAGACTCTAAAATTACCCACTATAACAAGTCACTAAATAGAAAAGTATTATCACTACATCACAATCATTTTGCAGTAATTTGTAGTTGAAAAACTCAGGCTTTCTATTCCCACAAGTTTCTCTTCTGTCCCCAGTTTTAGTCTAATATCTAAAAAACGAAGGGGAAAACAGCCCTTTGGTCATTTCAGAAGCCACAACCACTTGCAGAAGAGCTGATCCCTGAAGTCAGATCTTAGCAAGTAAAGAGCAAAAGCAATCTGTTCATTTTTAAAAGCTAAAAAATAATCACAATTTTTACGTGCTTTTCCCTTTTTACTGCGATTTCATATATAATATGCTAGTAATTTCAGTAGGAAGCATGCACTTTATGAAGATTTTATTTTTTTTGTTTTCCCATAATGTTCCTTCTATTACTAACCTCTGATGTTATTAAATCCCACTGTGATATTTTTCCTGCAACAGAGCCCATGAAAAGTACAATTCTTCAGAAATTTCATTAAGACCAGCCCGTGAACTGCTTCCTGACTTATTCCTGCCTGAACAGTGGTTACTTTCATCTTCCCTCCTCATGGCACTCACCCTCCATTATGACTTAGGAAAGAAATCAGATTTGCAATTTTCTGAGCCATGAGGAGGGGATTTCTATTTTTCAAGAGCCTAAAATCCTAAGCATTATTTACACAAGGTTGAATTAATATAGGTTGCCAGCAGAAAAGGTTTTAAAGTTTTTTTTGACCATGGGGAATACTGAACAATTTTTTACATTAAAAAAAACATGGACCTGTCATGACTGCTATATTCCACAACGAAATTGAGAAATAAAGGCTCTATTGACTTTATCTATCTACTTTTGGAAAAAAGATTGAAGTGGCAAAAAATTCTGTGTGTTGCTTTTTAAAAAAAATCTTTATAAAATAAACATAGTAAAAATCACTTTTCATTTTACTTTATATAGAAAATCAGCCTCCAGTATTAAAATATTATGGTTTCCTTCGTCTAAACTATCCCTCAGTTTTTCTATTATTATCGGAAGCAAAATGTTTTTGAAGTCTAGGTCAAGAGTATCTAAAGCTCCTGCTTATTTCCTTAAAGCAAAATGACAATTTTCTTTTGTGCTTTTTTTTGGTTATGGTTTGTTTCCTGAGGGAACTTTTGCGACTGTTTCCAGTATCCAGCTTCCCTTTGGCATCCCACTAGCCTAAAAGGTTGCTACTCAACCCAGCTCACAGACCACCTGGTCTTTATACCTTATTGGACAATGAAGGACCTGTGGGAGTCCCGCTGTTTGACAAGTGTACTCCCCCCATTCTTTCTGAAATGACAAAACTAGAAAAATGGAGCACACAATAGTGGTTGGCAGGGATGTGGGGGATGAGAGGGACTTGAATGTGGTTCTAAAATAACATCATAAGGAATTCTTTGCCTGACGCGGTCCTGCAACTGCTGCAGCCCAGTGACACAGTCGGGGCACACGAAGCACGGGAGTTTGCAAAGCAACCCCTGCAGGAATGGCCCAGGGTCCTCCTTGCTCAATCTGCTGTTGCTAGTTGCTGTATTGGCTCTTTTCATGACGCTTGTGCTTACCCAGGGGAATCTGCTGGGAAAGGTGAATCCCACTGTAATAGACAAGAAAGACCCTCTTCTGACTAACACTCCTTCAACATCCCCAGGGCCCTGCCGAAGAAAGAGGGTTAAAGGGTCAGCTGTCTCAGTGTGGGAGTTATATAAGAGGATGTGGGGACCCGTACGTGCCTGGTCTAAACGTACCTTGGCTCACCTTTGCCCCAAGGCTTGTTCTGTCCTCCAGCATAACCCGAGTCTCGCCCCCTGCAAAGAATACTGTAGAGATCTATAAATATTAACTGCACTTACCCAGAAAATGAAAAGAACAGCTCTTTCCCAAGACTAAATAAGGGAAGTAACCTTTAGAAATTGCTGATGACCCAAATAAATTAAGGAAGTAAAACGATATCACGGGGAAAAACCAAGCTACTTCAGGGGAGAAAATAGATGTACCCCAGACATTTATGTAATCCTCAAAAAATATATAAATGCACGCTTGACAATAAAGACTTCAGACTTGCTTTCACCAACTTGGTGTGCAGTCTCATTCCCTTCCTTTCGCCCACGCCATTCATCCCTCAGGAACCTGGACTCAGCTGGAGCTGGACTCCCGCAATTCTTGAGGTCACGGAACTGTTCTGTATCTTGAATGTGTGGTGGCCATGTGAATCTATACATGCGATGAATTTATATAGAACCAAGCACACACACACACACACACACAAACATGAATAAAAGTAAAGCCGGGGAAATCTGAATAACATATATGGATCACATCAATGTCAGTTATCTGGTTGTGATATTGTTTACGATATCTCACTGTAGCATACAGTATCACATTGCATACAGTATCACATTGGGGGAAATTAGGTAAAAGCTATGAGGAATCTCTCTGTGTTATTTCTGGTAACTGCATGAAAATCTATAATTACATCAAAATGAAAATTGGAATTAAAAAATAAATAAATAAACTTGACAAAGAGGCATGGTGCACTGTCTCCCTGATGAGATGTAGAGTATTCACCCACAAATTTAGGATAAACACTACAGAGCTACTGTAATTGGTAATAGTATTATTTAGGAAAACAGACTACAATTTCCATCCTCCTATTTTGTGTGAAATTTCAAGAAAAACATACTCTATTTAGATGGATCAGAAATATAAGATTCTCCTGATTTGTAAACTTGGGAACTTCAGAAATGGAAGAGGAAATATTAATAATGTAGATGTTACCATCAATTAATGCACACAATAAAACATATTTGCTTTATCTATCAGAATTGGAATGACAGCAGCAATACCAGTAACAATAAAAATAATTCAACAACAGGTCCAGCCCGGTAGCGTAGTGGTTAAGTTCGCATGTTCTGTTTCTCGGAGGCCCCGGATTTGCCGGTTCAGATCCCAGGTGCGGACATGGCACGCTTGGCAAAAGCCATGCTGTGGTAGGCATCCCACATATAAGGTAGAGGAAGATGGCATGCATGTTAGCTCAGGGCCAGTCTTCCTCAGCAAAAAGAGGAGGATTGGCAGTAGTTAGCTCAGGGCTAATCTTCCTCAAAAAAAAGAAAAAAAATCAACAACTAGCAAAATTCTACTCTTCAGAAACATGAGAAAGTGGGAGAAACCTTATGGAAATTTGAAAGCTCAGATGGATATGCAAGCATGCCATAAACAGGCACTTAAACGTCATTCAATCCTTCTTTCTATTCTATTATTTTGTTCCTAAAATAAGGCATGATTTCAATGTGCCCTTTCACTTGTTTCTAGATTTACCTTTCCATATCTGGTAAGCATTTGACACAGCTCCTGGATGCTTGAAATTGACTATATTTAGATTGCTATAGCTTTCCTAGCTGCCAATAATTAAAAGAAAATCAAACTTTATTATTTTAAATTTATATCACACATCTCGTTCTTCATTGAAAATAAATAAAAATGTGTTAAATTTCTCATAATGACCATAATATCACACAAATGATGACAAATAGTCATATGTTCTTCATTTGGTAACAATCTCAACAATGCTTGGATTAAATATTTTCCAAAACAATATCATTAACTTTTTAAAATATTTGCAGTCTTCTTACATACTATCATGATTTTAAAAAAAGTTTATGCATTTGTCTTTTATAAATTTTTATTTTTCCTCACTAATAACAGGAAGTGGACAATTTAATTTTAAAATGCCCTCAAATATTTGGCTAATACATAGAAACAAGTAAAAGGTAAGCATATCTTCATTAAATATTTTTTTAGTGAAATCAAAAACTACTCTGGGCCAAATTTACATGAATACAACTATAGGCACTCAAAAGGAATAAAACACTATGAGAAACACAAAAGACAACACAGCACCATAATTTTGAGCCTGATGTTCTCAGCACCGTATCACAGAGACATGTAAAATATGATGGATAAAATGTTTCTGAAGTTCAAAAAATTCCATCTAAATTCTCTTAATGTTTTGTTTATTAATAAGCCAAGATGCCCAAATATTTGTGATTTTCTATTAAGCCAATGACTAAGAAACTTAAGGTTAACTTAACTACTCTAATACGTACTTAATAGAGTTTGAGTCTTATTAGTTTGCTATAGTCCTTATTAGGTTGTTATATTAGTTTAATATAACTAAGTACCACAAACTGAGTGGTCCTGGCTTAACATAAATTTATTTTCTCACAGTTCTGGAGGTTATAAATCCAAGATCAAGATGTCAGAAGGGTTGGTTTCTTCTGAGGCCTCGCTCCTCTGCTTGTGGATAACTCTTTTCTCCTCGTGCCTTCCCTCTGTACGTGCTGGTGTCCAAATTTCCTTTTCTTATGAGGACACCAACCATTGGATTGGAACCCACCTTAATAGGCTCATTTTAACTTAATTACCTCTTTAAAAATCCTATCTCTGAATTTAGTCCCATTCTGAGGTATTGGGGTTAGGACTTCACTATATGAATTTGGGGGGGGGGGGGGGGGGGCACAAAATAGCCCCTAAAAGAGCCCAGCACCATTTTCGTTTGACTTTCCTACAAAACCTTCAACTGCTGTGATCTTCGTGAGACACCCTCCATTTATCTGAGATTCCAGTTTCCCTATATCCGACGACTCAGTTATGCCATAATTACCACCTCTTGAACTACAACTTATAAAAATGTTGGTGCTTTGGGAAAGGAACATGATATTTACCTTATAACTTATGACTTGAAACTTTATATTTATTTTTACTTTTTGAGGAAGAGTTGCCCTGAGCTAACATCTGCTACCAATCCTCCTCTTTTTTATTGCTGAGGAAGACTGGCCCTGAGCTAACATCCATGCCCATCTTCCTCTACTTTATATGTGGGATGCCTGCCACAGCATGACTCGACAAGCTGCGTATATCCACACCCAGGATCAGAACTGGTGAACCACGGGCCGCTCAAGTGAAACATGCAAACTTAACTGCTGCACCACCTGGCTGGCCCCAACTTGGAAATTTTTAAATGGTCCAATTTTATGTCTTTATGATTTTTATCACTAATAAAAAGCTATAGTGAACATAATATTATATTACGAAATATTGTATTTTTTACCTGTAAACCTTGAAGAGAATGTAAATTTCCCCATTGCATGACATTTTATGATTGTTTATTTGATTGAAAGAAGAAACAAGTTGTCAAACAGGCCCCGTCCTATGAGGAATTCTGTGAGCTGTGTATATTCCAACAAGGGATGAAATACATAGGTTTCCTTAATAAGCTTCTGATAAACTGTTTCAGAAAGAATACTAAATATGGCTTCTCTCTTAATATCAGTAATTTGGCAATGGGGACAGTTCTATTAAAACAAAAAAGAGGTATGCAACAGCAGAATAGAGCTGACAAAGGCAAGTATGATGCAAGCTGCCAATTTAGTAGGCACTGAGAACAATCTAATTTAAATATGAAATCAGAACAGCTGCATGAAATGCAAAAACACCTTTATTTATTAGTTGCTTGTTGCTACTGTAACAAATTGCTGCAAACTTATTGGTTTAAACAATGAAAATGTACTCTCTTTGCTTCTGGAGGTCAGAAGTCCAAAATAAGTCTGAAGAGGCCAAATCAAGGTGTCAGCAGGGCTGCATCATTCTGGAGGGTCCAGAGGAGAATCCATCCCCGCCAGCTCATAGAGGAGGCTGGCCCACCTCAGCCTGTGGCCCCAGCTCTCTAATCTCTGCTGCCTTCCTTATATTGCTTTCTTCCTCTTCTCTAGTCCAGTATTCCCCTCTTATAAGGACACTTGTGATTATATTTAGGGCCCACGTGGATAATCAAGGATAATTTCCCCTACTCAAATCCTTAATTTTATCACATCCACAAATTCCCTTGAGCCACATAAGGCAATAGTCATAGTTTCCAGCCATAGTTTCCATCCCAAAGATGACTGGGCCATCTTTGAGGGCCATGATTCGGCCTACCACAACCTGTATGTCCTCCAATTTCTTAAGCGTGACTTCACAGAAAACTTAAAACTCATAAACCTACAGTATTTTTAGCAGAGTATTTGGCAGCTTGGTTGGCATGTCAAATTAAAGGCCCATCGAAGCGTATGCAGGAAGCCCTAGACTTCCTGTGGAGCACGAAGCAGGGAGGCACATATGGCTATTTCTCACCCAGGTTAGTCCTTTTTCACACTTTAAGAATCTAATGTCTATATATAGAGCTCTAGACCTTGCTGGTTATTCATGAGCATGCTTAAAATTCTTATAGATCTCAAAATATAAATAGAATCCCTTGCATTTGAAAATCTTTTTCAGATTAAATTAGCCTCAGTGAATTAGTCTTTTCATATGGGTTATCTTATTAGGGATGTTCCTAGAAAATACTATTCTATCATATACTTAGATGCATCACTTTAAAATAATTGTCAGGTTATTTTACACACATTGTTTCTACAGCTAGATTGAAAAGTCCTTAAGGAATAGACCAAGTGTTCTATTTCATATGCATTCTGCAGCTGCAACAGCCTATTTCCATTCTTAAAGACAGTCCTCAAGGATCCTTCTCTTTTCCCACAGCTGAGAGACCCATCTCTTATATTGGAATGCAGTATTTGCGGTTCAATAGCACATGAAATTCACAACTTCCTTTCTATGGTGTTGACTTGGAGTTGACAGCTTTGAAGGATATTTTAGGTCAGCATTTCCCGACATTTCTCTGAGGACACTTATTCATGTGTGACGAAATTTTTATAATCCAAGAAAATGCAAGAACATAAAGACAATGCAATAATTTTTTATGAAACAAAATATATTTAATGTACAATTTTTTTGTTTTAATTTTAACATTATGTTCACCCAAGCATGGTTTTAGTATAAACCAATAATGCATATCAGCCAATGTCTGTTCTGACCGGTCAGTCGCTTGTATCATGCCTGTAAATATTGTGAATACCACCTTAACTTTGATTTATTTTTTGGGGGTCTTTAAAAGTTATTTTGTTTTCTCTAAAATGGTGATAATAGTAGATTTTGATTGTTTTCTGTAGTTTTTTAATACAGTCATACTTATCAAAATAAACATTTGAAAACTTTGTCAGTTCTCTCTAAATATTTATGTATTACATTATTTATTTATTAATAATATTTATTCATTTATAATTATTTATTAACATTTTATAATTCAAGAAATCCAAAATCCTGCTAACAAATAGATTATTTCAGTACTTCATGGACAGCTCTTCCTTAAGAGGGGTCTAAACTGAGATTTTCATTCACTAGACAAAACAGTTTCTTTTATTTCACTAACAGAGGACTTTTGAAGAATTGTTTTACGAGAGACCAAAATGTTATTATTATAATTTTTTAATTGTATGTTGCCTTAGATAGCAAATAAGAAAAAACGTTTTAGCTCAATTTCTTTTTAAATTCTATAATGCACAGAATTTGAAATAGGAAATATGCCAAGGAACAAGATTAAAAGAAACTCATAAACTTAAAAGAAACTCAATATAAAACTCTACTCTCATTTATAAACACATTGCTTTAAAGGTGATAGCAAATGTGCTAAATGTGACAGACAGTGAGGTACGATGAACAGCGTGTTCAGTGCAGCCTCCAGATACTTACAAGAATAGCTATGCAGGGGTAATTTAGGATGTAGTTTTTGGTATGTTGAAATATAAATTTTAGAATCTTAAGATCTTAAACTTGTAGTAAAAATCTCCAAGACCCTCTAGTCAAATGCCATTTCCTGTAGAAATAGCTCCTAATGTTCCTAATCACTATTCATGTTGTTTTTTTTTAGAACTTGCAAGATTCAAAAGCTTTCTACCCCAGCCTATTGTCGTTATGAGAAGCATCAAGTGTTCTACAGGTCTTTCTGAAATGGCACATGGTTCTTCAATTATTAATTTATCTCCTGTTCTTGTTTTATGTGTGACCTCAGAAAGACTGCCTAACTTCTATTTAAAACATAATAAGAATTTAAACAGCTTAAAAATCATCAAATATCTTAAGTTCTCTCTACTCAAATTTACAATGTTCACTTTATCCTACTTTCAGTCACGGGGTTTAATCTCTGATCTTTAGACACACAAAGAACTGAGAGAATTATTTATTTTATCCATTTTTAAAATTAACCAATTTATTTTTTATTTTAATTTTTGTGCTGAAGAAGATTTGCTCTGAGCTAACATTTATTGCCAATCTTCCTCTTTTTTCTTTTTTGCTTGAGGAAGATTCACCATGAGCTAACATCTATGCCAGTCTTTCTCTATTTTGTGTGTGGGTCGCTGCCACGCCACAGCACAGCCACCAATGAGTGGTGTAGGTTCATGCCTGGGAACCAAACCTGGGCTGCCAGAGGGGAATGTACTGAACTTAACCACTAGGCCACAGGGCTGGCCTCTTATTTATTTTTTAAAGAAAATTTTATATGCAAAGGATGCTTACATCTTAAATATACAGTTTGATGAATTTTGACCTGCTTGCCCCATGTAACCACTAACCAAAACAAGATATGGAATGGTTGCTTTGCTGCCAAAAGTTCCTTCATACCACTTTCCAGTCACTTCTCATCCCTGAGAGGCAACCACTGATCTGCTCTCCGTCACAATAATAAAGAGGTAACATTTTGACATCTCTCAGGAAGGGAGGAAAAACTCCAAAATTTTGGCAGTGTTTAAGATATGTAGATAGGGAAAATAAATCCCTTATTAGATATCCAAAAGGTGATATGGGAGGGAAAAAAAGCACACAAACAAAAACTGCTTGCTACAGGTATTTCTACATGCAACATATCATTTTTCCTAAGATGAACCTGTAGTTGTTAATTACTGCACAATCATTACAAAAAGGAGTTTGACAAGAATGCTTGATTTTCCTTTCCTTTTAGCACTCAACATTGCTCCAGCTCACCGTTCCTCTCTTCACAGGCTTAATTAGAAGATGACTAGTGCCTCTGTCACTGTCTTTGTGCAGTGTCTTTGATAAAATTGTCCAGCTCCTCTCTTTTTAGAGACTATATCTCTCTTTCACTCCACTCCTACATCTCGTTTTCACTAATTTTATTGTGCAAGGCATTTAGCTTTCTACTCCCTGTTTGTTCTTGGTCTTCCTTCCTTTCTTCACTATCCAAGACTAATTAATATGTTCTTCTGTGGCTCATCCACTCCAGGTTCTACTCTTCAGCTGTAAACAATTAGCAGTGACTTGGGAATTTCTAATGTTCCCTTCTTGCCTCTATTAATGCTCCGTGGTGAAAGGGAATAGAAGTATAGGTATTTCTCTCCCATTGAGAGGAATTATGCCATAGCCTACACCTACCCACGTACCTCATCATATACACAGAGGTAGAAGCAGTTAATATCAAGTTTGTTTCAAAGAACATCTCCCTACCCCTGCCCCCTTCATTACTGTTGGTGTTAGAAATTAACCAGTCTTGACAAGGACTTGAGAGATGAACTTATCAGACAGAGAGATGACAAAAATAGAGATATTTTTGTAAAATATAGTAAAAACTTAGCTGCATATAGGCTATAATTTTGTACTGTTAATTTAAGAATACCACCATTTTATTAAAATATATTCTTAATGTATATAATTACTAATCAGCTGGATAAACAAAGTTTGGTCTCCTGTCTTTATAAAGCTGTTACTATTAGGAATCAAGTAAGCAAAGAGTGTTTGTTCTAGCTTAGAGAGGGTCAGAGAGAAGCAAATAATACTATGAGTTTTTTTTTTCAGCAAATAAAGTGAAAAGCAGGGACATGTTAATTAGCAATACTATGGCGCAAAGAAAGTAGTTAAGAAAAAGCTAAGGAAATACTAAGTTTTGTGTGTTCTCTGGGTATCATATCACTATTTCCTCAGGTGTTAGTTTGGGTAATGTGAACTGATAGAAAAAACAGACCTAGCAACTTACAATGCTCCAGCACAGTAGAAGTTCTCACTCACCTGTCTAAATGAGATTTTCTTGGTTCATGGGCAAATTCTCTCCATGATCCAAAGAACTAGGTTTTGTCCATCTTGTAGTTTTCTATCTTTTTCGGCCATTTGTTATTTGCATCTTGCTAGTGGAAGGAAAGAGAGACATTTTGCAGTGGCAATTCTAAACATGTCAGTGGTAAAATATTCTTCCTTGGCTGAGTGGAGCTCAATCACCACCATGCCCTCGGTACCCTACCAGGGGCACATCCATTCCTTAAAAGTCTTCACATAACAATAACACATAGGACTTGACTCACATTCCATTGGCTAGAACTCAGTCATGTGGCCAAAGCTAACTGCAAGGGAGACTGGAAAATACAGGCTAGCTGTATACTGAAGAAGAAGATAAAGTGGACGTTTTGACTGAATACTAGCAATTTCTATTGCATGGGGACCGTGGATATGAATATTTAAATATGTAACTCTTTCTAAAGATGTATTTGCAACTTTTGTTTTTAGGTTTAAGTTTGTTCTTGAATTAAATTCTAAGATAGGGAAGTAAGCTCATCATTTCTATGTGTGATGATTTTAAATGTACACATTTTATCAGTGTAGATTAGATTCAAGTGACTTGTCTTGCTTGTAAATTTGGGTAATCCCACAGGGAAAAAAATTTCTTCCTTGTTTTATTTCCAGACATATTCATCTATTTATATGTAACGGTTTTAAGAGCTACAATTATAAAAAGAAAAAAAGGTAAATTTCTTTATATCTCCTTACAAGACTTGTTTTACGCAGTTACTATTTCTAAAGACTTGGATATCATTTTAACAATTTCTCTTTGGAAAGCCATTTAAAGCCAATATAGAATCCATTGAAGTTCTGTTATTGCTTCCAGTAAAGCAACATTCGTCATGCTTCTACAAATGTCAGTCATGGTGCTACATGTTGATAGCATAATGATAAAAGACAGGGTTTTTTCTTTGCCCCACATATTTATATTCTAGTATGGTAAAACATTAGCTGTCAGTTGAGCACTTATTTTCACTTAAACCTCAAAAATAAAACAGGTGTTATTACTTCTACTTTGTAAGTGAGATCTCATATTCAGAAAGAAGTAGCTTGTCTAAGGCGTCACAATCTGTAAGAGTAAAGATGGAACCCAAACGCCAAGGTGAGAGTTGGTACCACTCCATTCCCTTTATATTACATATAGGTGTGGTATTTTTTATATAACTATGACTGTGTTATAAAACGATCTGTTTCTGCAATTTCAGTGGAAAGAAAGTATACACTAAGATTTAGTTTTCCATAATTAATTTTCAATTATTTTTCTATTCTAATTTTCAAATAAAGTATGCTTTATGCCGTGTATCTCACCTCCATTTTCCAATGGCAGATAGCTTCTTAAAGTTTCACAGGTAACTTAAAATTTCTTTTTTATTCAAAGTGGAGAGACAATTTGTTGATATTCTTTTAAACGATGAATAAACAGTGCCATCTTCTGTTGATGTTTTACTCAACAATTGGGAATAAAGAATTGAAAGACTGGGTTAATAGAGATCAGCGAAAGGAAGCAAATAACTTGGAGATTTTAGTATCCTGGCATCATGTACGACATTTTTGAACACTTGCAAAAAGGCTAATTACTTGAAAGACCTCTTGGGGCTAAGACATGTTTAAAACAGTTCTGTGTGATTAATTATCCAAAACCTTTGAATATCTATTCAAACAATGGAGGGAAGAGAAAGGAGGCAGAAGGAGACAAGTGACAGAAACAGGTGGCAAGTGTTTGTAACAATTTAGTGTTAGCAGTACTGTAGGAATAAAAATAAGCAATTTTCCTGTTTTTATACCATTAATTAACACCCTCATTCATCTATATCTTTACAAATATATGCTTGATGGTGGAAAATTCTCCAATTATTTATTCACCAGAAGAGAAAGATGGAAAGATAGAGGGGGATTTTTTAAACAAGCTTTTAAGTTTCAATGTTTGTGAATATTTTTTTTTTATCTACATGTGGTTCATAGATTTCAAACTCAAGGCAAGAGAAGTAATTAACATAAATAAAAATTATTTCAGATTTATCATTTGCCTTAGAAAACATATTTCTTAAACACCTTAATATTTGAAAAATATATTTTCAAGTCCCACTTATTTTCATCCATTGCTGCCTTCTCAAAGAAGAAAAACAATGAAAAAACAAACAAAATCTGTATTAAAAAAGTCTATATATCTGACCAAGATTGCATGAAGACATTTGAGCCGCTTTTAAAGCTTTTTATTAATAATGTATCTAGATAAGATTTAAGTTTTATGACTAGTGGTATTTTCAGAAACACATCACAAATCATATTTAAAAATCCAGGCGAGGAAATTTTCTTTTAATGAATTTCAAACCATCAAAGGCAAATCAATGAGAATTAGTGGATTGAAGTCCTCTTATTCATAAGACTTCAAAGGGATAAAAACAAGAACATAAATAAAAGACAGCTTCATTCCGTGCTTTAAAAAAAACTTGACTTTTGTGAGGTTGCTTGCTGTGTATGAGCATTTTGCATATTCGGAGATGAGTAACTGGCAGGAACAGGTAAACGTGTGGGTGAAATTCAGAGTGGTGATATGTGATCAGCAGCCTTCACATACCTCAGTGGGAAACGGTCCTTTGTTTTTTGACTAAATTATTTACAGTGCATTTTTTTGTATAATTCTATTTCTTTAACAGTTATTTTAATGATTTAAAGTGGATTCTGTTACCCATCCTCCCTAGATTAATTGCCATTCTTCTGAAGAATCTCTCCAAAGTTTCTCCAAATCCCCAAAGCACATTGTAATTGATTTAAATGATGTTGCATGATGTTAGAGGAATCAGTGCTGGAGAGAGATGGTAGGCATTGCATGAAATTAATGAGGCAACTGACCATGACTCCAAGAATGCTAGATACCTGAGATCTGAAAGATCACTGGTATTAAGATAAGACTCTTCAACTCGTTTCTGAGACCTTCATGTGAGAGTCCTCAGTCTGCTTGAGTGTGTGCTAATATCCACACTCTATTCTATATTATCTCAGGATATTATACGTTGATTTTAAAATATGAAACACTGTAGAAAAACCTAAGTTCATATTAATTCACTTTGTTCAATTTAAAAAGTCAACAGTGTACAAAAAGGTCGTGAAGACTAATAAAACTAGACTTGGGAAGATTGGAAAATAGGCATCTGCAATCGTATATACAAGTTATTAAACTAAATGTTATGTATAACCTTATGAAATAGAGAATTTTGTCAGTGAAAAATAGTCAAATATTGGCAAATTCAAATGATTCAAATAAGTTAGTAGAAGGAGAAATGACTCTAGTCTTTACCCAAAACTGTTCAATAGACAATCAGTAGATTTGAGAAATATAGCTCAGATTAATAAAATAAAACATTATAATAATTTATAGGAGCCAAGAATAAGCATTTGTAAAAGAAAACTTTGAAATAAGTCAAAATATTAACCATTCCCCAAGGAGGGGAGATACTTCAGACCATTGAGAGGACATCATAGCCATCTTCTATGGAGTACGTACATATTTGATGTCCATAAGCTGTGGGGTGATCAAGGCTTTTGCAGTTCTATGATGGTTTTAATACATTTTTGCTTGTGGAAAAAAATAAAATTATTCATATCTGCAGGAAAACTTCACAAGCCTAGAATGAATAAGTTAGTAATGTCTAATTAACGTGAAATATGAAAGAAAAAATTAAAAGACTAATGCAGTATGTTTAAAAATCTCATGGTTCACCAATTTAATAGTGATATTTGGTAGAAAGAATTTGATATGTTACTGATGAATGTGGTACCGAGAATTTTTCTGTTTGTGGAAAAATACAGTGGGAGTAGGCTATGGATTTAGTGAAACTAATGTTTAGGGTTCATTCTTTGGATTTCAAGGAACATGATGGAAAAATATAAAAATATTTTCCCTACACTGACTTGGAAAGGATAGCCATCTTAACAGGCACAAAAAAAATTATCTGAGAACAGGAATGATGTTATATTAATAAAGACCAGCTAGAATGATAAAAACAATTCAAAATCATTGATAAGCAAAGAGGATCACTATATTTAAAGTTACAAAGAGTAAGATTTATAGAAATGAGCATTTAGATTTTCCAAAATCTTCTCAGAGATTTGAATAATTTTTTTAGGCAGCGTAAGCAATTGTACCAAACTTATGTACTATGGAGGTCACTTATTAGTTTGTGAGCCAGGGACGTGGCTTGATTACATCTTGCAGGTTTAGAAAATAACGCTGATGTCAAATTGACTGACGGAGTGACCTCTGAGGCAGAAATGATTTCAATAGCCCGGTCAAGAAATTATGAATACCTACCCCAATAATGTTACAGTCAATGGAGTGGAAGCAGTGGATGCAAGTGACATGATAGAATATCCTTTGGACTTGGCCATATGTTAAACAAGGAATGCAGGAAATGGAAGAATTGGAGAAGACGCTGAGATTTCTAACTGGGATAGCTGAGCAGGTGGTGACACTGTTAACCTAGAGAAGGGAAATGAAATGAAATGAAAGGTCATTCTTAGTTTCCTATTGCCATGGGAACAAATTACATATACTTAGTGTCTTAAAATAACACAATTTATCATCTTACACTTCTGGAGGTAAGATGTCCAAAATGGGTCTTACTGGGCTAAAATAAAGGTAATTGCAAGACTGCATTCCTCCTGGAGGCTCTAGCATAGAATCTGTTTCCTCGCCTTTTCCAACTTCTAGAGTCTGTCTGCATTCCTTGGCCCATAACCCTCTTCCATCTTCAAAGCCAGCAGTAACAGATGGAGTCTTTCTTTCTCATGATGCTGTTGCTTTGATCTTGACTCTTATGTTCCCTTCTTTTCCATTTTGATTACATTGGGTTAGGCCAGACAATCCAGGAAAATCTTATTTTAAAATAAATTGAATAGTAACCATAATTACATTTGAAACCTTCATTCTCCTTTATAATATAACATGACTTATTCAAAAGTTCCAGAGATTAGGTTATGGATATCTTTTGTGGTGGGGGGCGTCTATTTTCCTACCTATAGTGTAGCCCATGAAGGATAGCAAAACAGAGAGAGCAGCTTTCAAACCTGCTGAGTCTGAAATTCTGGCTCTATGGCCACATAAAAATGTCTAGGATTCAATAAGAAACTTGTATAAACTCAGCATTAGAATTTCTCCAAACTCTTTAAATAGGCTTGTCCTGCCCGTCTATAGATGCTGCTATAATTACACAAATGCATAGCTTTCAGAATGGGCCATTTTTATTCTCTAGTCTATGAGTATTAGTTTTCTATTGCTGCATAAAAGTTTACCAAGAACTTAGCACTTTAAAATAATGCACAATTATTAGCTCATGGCTTGGTCCAAAGCTTAGTGCTGTGTGGCTTTGTTTTCTGCTCAGGGTTTCATGAGACTAAAATCAAAGTGTCAGCCAGAGTGAATTCTCATTTTTAGGCTATATGGAAAAATGTGCATCCAAGCTCATTTTTTAGGCAGAATGCAGTTCCTTCCAGTTATAGGACTGTGTTCCTCATTTCCATGCTCGCTGCTAAGTGAGTGCTGTCCTCATATCCTAGACACCGTTCACATCTCTTGCCATGTGGTCCCATTCATCTTCAAGCCACCAACAACAAGTCAAATCCTTCTCCTGATTTTAGTATCTGTCTTTCTTTCTGCAACTAGCAGGAGAAAACTCTATGCTTATAAAGGGCTATGTGATTAAGCCAGATTCACCTGGATAATCTCTTTATCTTAAGGTCAATAGTACCATATAGGTTGATAATCATGCAAGTAAAATTCATCAGATTCAGAGTTCAAGGGACTATACAAGATGGAGTGGAAATGCTGGAGACCATCCTAGAATTCTACCTACCTTACTAATCTTCTTTTGTCTTAGAACTCTCTCTAACTTTCCACCTGAAATCTTGATTCTTATCTCCACCTTGACCCATTGCTCTCTCCCATAATACAAATTGATAACTTCCTTCTAACTCTATCAACCACATCTGTGAGCAAGACATTCTCCTGCCTTCCACTGTGTCCCTTCATAGCACACAATGCTTGACCAACTCTCTTTTACAGGACAAAGAAAGATTGCATTTTATTGACAGAGTCTTGGGTTATAGCCCCATGTTTGGTGGTGTTGGAACAGTGTTCTTGGGACATATAAGTAAAAACAAGGGAATGAAAGAGATGTGAAGTTTTCTTTGGAAAAAGTATAGAGAAAAAAGGAGGAAAAAGTGAAGGAAACGAAGGTAGGAGTCAAAGAGCAAAAGACAATGAAGAAGACAGAGAAGATGGACAAGGAGGAGGAGGAGAAGAAGAAGAAAAGGGATCTGGAGGAGGAAGAGAAGAAGAGTTGGAGCAGGAGGAGGCGAAGAAGAAGAGACGTCGGAGGAGGAGGAGGGGCAGAAGGAGAAATTCTATAACCATGTCTGATGACAGGTGTTGACTAGACTTATTGTGGTGATCATTTTGCAATATACAAACATACAAATGGTTCAATATACAAATCTACAAATATTGAATCACTATGTTGTACACCTGAAACTAGCATAATGTTATATGTCAATTTTAATTAATTATATCTCAATTTTAAAAAGAGACAATTTGTAGCTTCTCCCGTAGGAGAAGGGACTGGTCCACTAGGACTGTCTTTCAGAAAGGATATAGGCTGTTCCAGCTGCAGAGTACACATAAAGAGGAAGAGGAGGATGAGGAAGAGGAGGATGAGGAGGAAAATAAGGGAAAGGGGAGGTAAAAGAAGCAGATCAAACAACGTACTAGCTTAACAATTTTTTAAGTAAAAAAAATAATAATTGCTTATAGAGTTTGCTTCTTTAAAACTGAAAAATAAAATAACAAATCTGAACACATCTATTTACAAGTGCAGTAAAAAACTGACTGACACTCTCATTCATTAGAGAGCACATTGTTGTGTTTTCAGAGTTGGACTACTTGGAGAGGATTACTCAGGGAGGCATTTCCTAAGATGAGGCTGAGTGAGGCAGGGCAGAGGCCTTTGTTCTGAGAATGATGATGAATATCTGTGTGCAAAATATTCAGAGTTTTATTGAAAAAGAGAAATCATGTGGGGACAAAACATGGAGATGGAAATAAGTAAATGAGTGAAGGGGGGTCAAAAGAATGAACGAATTAAGAGTCAGTTTTCTATTCCCCATGACAGTATCTTGCCAAGATATGAGGATATTCTTTTATTAGGAATTCAGACAACCTATTTCCTTCTTTAATGAGAAAGTTTGTCAGAGTCAGGCTGAATAACAGTTTTAATTAGTCAAAAAAAAGAAAGAAATTACAAATACCATGGGGAATATAGTTGCCTTTAGGTAGTCATGAAAGGGAGAATTCCGGCTTTTATACCAAGTACATATACAATTGAATCAATCCAGGCCAAAATAAATGACAAGTTCAAAAATATCTTGACTGATATAGGTGAAGAAAAATGCAAGCAATACAAATAACTTTCAGAAATGTTAATGAACTAGCTTTTATCTTGTTTTCGTTTAAACATTTAACTTTATAAGTGGCATAAACCTGATGATTGATTCATAATTATCCATTTAGTTACGTTTGTGAAAAGAGTATGATTATTCTATAAAATAATTCTTGAACTGGAGAAGGACAGAGAAAGTAATGAGAAAATGGGAAGAATGTAGGAACTTAGTGTCCTGTTGAAACAAAAGCAAAGCTTACTCTTCTCCTGACGGTACAAACATTTTTATGTCACAGGTGAACAGCTACGTAGCTTGGGCAGCTTTATTACTTAATGAAATTGGGGAAGGAAAGGGGGCCTGGCTGGCTTCAGCCTGAGATAGGCCAATAAGAGGCAATGAAGAGAAAGAGAGACTTGATTATACGGGTCATAAAAGTGTTCACTACCACCGTCCCACATTTGTTTAAAAGTGTGTCTCACTTTCCACTGGGATGACCTGAAATTAAACAGTGGCTCTTCAGAAACAAGGAGGATTTTACGACTCAGGCAGAAACCCTATAAAGACCACCAGGAGATTTGCCTGGGACTATTAGGAAGGGGCTTCATCAGAGAAGATCTGCAAAGCCCAGCATCAAGTACCCAGGGGAGCCAATTTACTCCTTATAATATCTCTGAAAAGGAAATTCCCAGAATCCTGGAAGAAGAAATTCTCTTGTTTAAATAGCTTTTAATAAACTGCAAATATCCATGGGTCTTTTCTGATCACAGTAGAAAGGGGAAGTTGGAGCAGCAGAGGTGTTTGGTCGCGCATGGCAGCCTCCTCCAGGATTGCTTTGCTCTCGTGTTAGAATTATTTCCCGCGATGAATGATGAATGATCATTTTTTTTAAATCCCCACAGGGGGTCTTTCCTCACTCACCAAGAAATAGCATTAGTTAGAGTTACATTTACATGCACTTATTTTGTACTGTTTATGTGCAGTCAAATCTGTTAGAAAATATGCATTAGTTGCTCTGTGAAGTGTGACTTGATGAAGCTTTGGTTCTTTACATTTGCAACCGTATTTGGAGCAGAGGAAAGAGACAAAGCAAGCCCAGTTATCTGGTTTTAAGACCTATTGCATGTCATTCTGTGGCCCCTAAACCTGATTAACTTGTTGGCAACTGTATTGGAAGAAAGGACTGCTTCTAGAAGAGAAATCATTTAAACGTTGACAGATGGATACAGAAGCCATGTGAAACCAGTAGATGTGATTGTATTGTCTCTAGCAAAGAAATCTTGTGGTTTTGGATAATATTGATATAAAATTTTTCTTTTATCTTTATTTCAGTCAGGCGCTACCACATCAAACAAAAAGCATAGAGTTTTTGTGGCCAGCTTTGGTGGCATATTGACCTTCAGCTATTCCTACTGTGCTACACGTGTTGTGTGTTCACAAGGCTATGAACCAATTTTGCTTTGGAAGTTGACTTTTGCTAGTAATGACAACCCACAAAAGCAAGTAAAAAAAGAAAATGTGTTTTTCTCACATTCTGAGAAAAATTAGCAGAATATTTGAAGTCTTTGTCTTATTTGTGAATCTCATCACACGATTCTGATGAGCATGTCTGTGAGGCTAAAATCATAGCCTAAGGGGTAAAGTCATGTATTACCAATTTAAAAAGAGAATTATAATCATTTATTTATGAGCTGCTCCATTTTCATATGTAACACATTTAATATATAATGGCTTTTTAATTTATAAATTTATAATACTTGCTCTATTCTTAATTTTTAAATTTTCTATAAATTGCAAAAATTCGTAACTTGCAAATCTTTAATAATGAAAGTGTTTTGAAGTGCTGGCATTAGGTGTAGACAAAATTTTGCCAGCATGGGAAGTGTTGACATTTCTATAAAATAAAATTAAAATGCATGCACTTACAAAGATTTTTGGGGAAAGAAATATGCGTTATGACATTTATATCATCAAAAGTCACTTGCAATAAATTATTCTTCAGGTATTAGAGTGAGAAAAATAAAGTACTTTTGCTTTAAATTAAGAAATCAAAAATAATTTACCAAGTATATTAGAGATTAGAGGGCACAATCATAAAAAATAAATGGCTCTGACTTTAATATTCTGAAACTAAATATGTGAAGAGGTCTACCTTGAAATTTTTTAGACATACTAAAATAAGGAGCAAATATTTACTGGGCACCTACTCTATTAATCTAAGTCCGCTTAGAAGCAGATGCTAATAGGGGATTAAATATGTGAGAGTTTTATTAGGGAAATAACTTGGTGAAGGAAGACAGGGAGAGACTCACGGAAAGCTGGGAGATCCAACAGATTCCAAAGCAAGTCTGCCCCCTAGTGAAGAAGAGAGGGAGAGAATGTGAGTCAGAAACATGGCAGACTGCCATGCGCTCTAATGAATATTCAACAAATATGTCACAGATTTATTGAGCCAAAGTCAGCTGACAATGGATACGACGTTTCCCAGGAAAGGCTCTACCTTAGTTTCTCTGCCACACTCTCTTACTAACATGGAGCAACCTGTGGGAGGAAACGCCTTGGCTCACACTCAGGGCTGACTTTCAAAGCAAAGCAGCTAGGGCTCCATGTCAATTATGCTCTCTGTAGCAGGAAGTCCGAGAAGCTCATTCTCATGGTCAACATGAGAATATTCTAGGTGGGATATGGAAAAACAAATAAGAGTTAGCAAAAGAATATGTTGCCTGTCTACAGGAACCTAGAATCAACTTTGTTACCTGCTCTGATATTTCCCACTAATAAATAAATAAATAAATAAATAAATAAATAAATAAAAACCTTTCTATTCCCATCCAATTACCATCTGTTTCTCTACTCACTTTGCAAAATGTAGCCCATATGCCCATCTTTGATACCAGGAACTACAGCTTTCCCTCTGTACTACCAGTGAAAGCAGAATGTTCCCTAAATTTTAGCATGATTTTTGGACCAGTAGGAAAAGGACGGATGAGGTAAATATTTTCGGACTCCAATAATCTTTTAACTGTCTACATCTTCTTAGAAGTGATTTTTGGGGGGATTATTTATAACTCAATTGCTTTAACTGCATAATAGTCCTGGCCTCTGTATGTGGGAAAGAAGACCTCATAGCATAAGGTTTTGACTCTATACAAGCCAACTCTCTTTATATGTGTGGGATATTCGTAAATCAAGCGTTTGCAAGTTGCACACACAGGAAGCCTCCTGTTACCGTGTACTTGTCCTTCCCAAGTCTGTACTCTCACCACTTCCTCTCTTAACTCATACTTTCTGTCTTAGGATTATACATGGAACAATGTGTTTGTTTGGGTTGGGAAAAGTTGTGGAGGGGGACTGAGGAATGTGACAGAATCATGTGTCATTGCATTGCTGAATATAAAGCTGATCAGTGAAAAGGGAGTCACACAGAACTTGAGAAAAGTCAGAGTAGAAAAGGAGTTACAGAAAGGAAAGAAGTATTCAGTATTAAGAAAAAGTCCTAAAATAGGCATTAAAACATCTAGTTCTAATCCACCTTGAGTATTTACTAGCTGTGTGGTTGTCATCAAAAACTAAACTAGTTAACACTTGTGTTAAATTATTCAGAGAATAAATGTGAAATACAATGAACAAATACTTGTAAAATATCTGAAAACTGTAAGCTCTACACAAAGTACACAAAGGTACTATAAATTATCACATAATAAGTATTTAAACATATTATTATTGTTTACAAATTTATATTCCCAAAAATTCCATGACTTAATTATTTGGTTAATAATATAAATAATTTGGTTTGGGTAAACTTATTCACCCATGCGTATTACTGAAACCCAACTCAAACTAACTTAAAATTATTAGCTCATGTATCAAGGGGTTTATTTCAGGTTGATAGAATCGGAGTTAAAGGAATATTGTCATGGCTCTGCTTCCATTTCTCAGTTCAGCTTATCTGTGCCTCTTTTTTCACACAGGCCTTTGCATTCTTGCTGCAGATAAGCTTTTTGCCCAACCAAGAAGGATGACTCCTGCGTATCATACTCTATTTGTTTAGAGCTAATGATTCAAAATCAAGACAGTATTTCCCATCATTCCCAGCAGGGAAATTCACAGGATGAATCTCATTGGTCTACCTGAGGCCTGCTGCCCTTCTTTGAATTGATTACTCTTCCTACAGGGATGCAATGTTATAATTGGCCTAGCTTGGCTTAAAGGCTCAACCCTGTTGCCACGTAGAACAAAATACAAAGAACGACCATCCCACAGGACCACAAATGAGATAAATTCCAAATAACCAGTGAAAGAAGGCTGAGGAATCTATAACTTAGTCTGAATTGTTGAAAATAAGGAAATACATACCAAACTATGATATTTATAGTGTTGGAATTAGAAGGAGAGAATTGCAAATTTGGTTTGGTAGAGCAAATTCTGCCAGAAATCTGTACAAGTACTGGGAATCTGGCAGAAAAAGGAAAAGAAAGGAAGTTGGGAAGGCATTCATGCATAGGAAGTCATAAGGGAGCCTTACATTGAAACTGTGCCTCCAATTTAAGTACCAATTGACATCTGATGTTTCACTAAAAATGTCTTTATTAATTAGGGATGCAATAAAATCCAACCTAGTTTTCCCAACTCAGGCAATCCCACCCCAGCTCAGGTAGAGTTTCTCTTATCAAATTCCACTCCTCTGTGGGAGGATATGAAGAGAAACAAAGAAAAATCAAGAAGAAATATAGACGCACTCATGTGAAATCCCATGTCCTATTTCTACTACCGGTTCCTCTATATTTTCAAAAATATTTTTCTTTAAATCTCTATTTACAATGTATTTAAAATTGCCTGGAATTTTTCAATGCTCACTTTTCTTGAAAAATATAAATAAGCCGATAAAAATAACGAGGGACACAACTGCTTGAAAAAAGACCACTCAGTACTTTCTAAAGTGCGAAGGTAGATAGAGCTGTTTCTTTTGACAAACTCTTATCTTTTGTTCCTTCCTCTCCTGGCATAGTTCAGGGCGCATTTCTAGAGTGACGAGTGTGTTATATACCTTAAGGTAGTTTCAACTCTAATCAAAGAAGTGGGAGTGATCCAAGCAAGAAATTACAGTAAATCTTAAGTATATGTTAGTCCTTACCAGCATGCTCACTCATCCACTCGGGGAACTAACTACTCATTTTGATGTATTTTTCAAATTTGCCCTTTTAAAGCAACTAAATTGTAATAATTTTACACATGTTTCTTTTCTAAAGTACTCATTACCTTAGCTGGAAATGAAACACTTACAGACACCAGTAGAGGAGAGTCTTGCATTTTAAATGTAAGTAATTATCGAAGTTTGAAATAGAAATACTTCACCAATTTACCACTTCATTTGCTGATTAATTACTGGAGATTTTGGGTAGCATCAGACCACAGAGAAAAGCTCTATTTGCTAAATAAAACAAATCTTATTTTCATATTTCAAATTTTTTTTATAAGTTCTGAGTTTTTCCTTGAAAAAGAGGTAACGTTTAATGTTAGGGTAGAGTGGTACCAAAGTCTTTATTTGGATTTGCTGTGAAAGGCAATCTAAAACATTAACACATTGGAAAATAGATTAAATGGTTTTAGTGAGGCATGTCTTGAAGAATGGATGGATTAATGAATCAATGCGTTGATGAATCAAGGGATCAATGAGAAAAACTGTCTGTCTTGCTCCCCCAAGGTCCTTTTGGGTTTTTTCCATAAGGCTGCCTGGGACCTCTTGATCAAATGGCAAACTAAACTAATCCTCTCCTTTCAGAAGCTTTACTTCTCTGTCTCGGGCTCAACTCTCATCTTTCTCAACAGGTGGACTCTGTGCATCTCACTCTGCCCTGCGTCTCAAGAGAGCACAGAGGACAGATACTGGCAGTTCTCACACAAGAGTCTGACCTTCCTTAAGCCCCAGTAACATTTACTCAAAGAAGGTGCTGATCCATTGGGTTTGCTTTTAAATTTCATAGGACCATCAATCATCAAAGCAAACCAATGAACCGTTATCCTGTCTGTCGTAATTAGTATGGTAAGTATACAAATTTCAATTGTTGTGCTATGTGTATGAAAGATGGGGATAATCCAAATAGTAGATAAACCAAAATTTGAGCTACCTTCTAATCTGGTCATTCTCTAGAAGATTTATTTTTATTATAGTCTTCCTGGGCTAATTAGCCACATAGAATGATTCATTTTGACCTGATTTTTAAGGAGGTGAATAAATTTTAAACAAACGTGGTGTCAACTACTGAGCCCAAAATATTTAGTTGTGATTTAATATTTAGTCTATCTTGCTGCATATCTAAATTAAAGTATGTAAAAGAAAATTTTAGCAATATAAAATAAAAAGGTTAAAATAGGGAATGGTTATGGGGTATGTAATTGTGCATAGACAGTATTAAAGCCAGTTTATGTTCTATAACTGATGCTATACTGTTATAGAATAGTCTACATTATATACACTGTTATATAGTTACATGTAGCCTACAAATGTGTCTGATACCAGGACAAAACTATATCAATATTTGTTATGGATGATATATAAAATGACAAACCTAAGCAAGATGACTGCATATGACTATACCTTAGGAACGATCATTATCATCACCATCAGCAGCAGCAGCAGCAGCCAATCACAGTTATTATGCCCTAACTCACAATATACACTACTGTATTTCATTTAATATTATCAATAACTCTTTGATTTATGTTTAATTAACCCCATTCTAAATATAAGAACACAGTTATCGGAGAGCTTAAGTAACTTGTTTCAAGACGCACAGCTAGAAAAGAGCATGAGCCAGGAATTGAAAACAGGTCTCTCTTGTTCTAGATTTCTTATCAATCACTACCCTACATTCCACAACTTCTCTTAGGCACTCACTTGACAATCAAGACATTTACTTGATTTTCCTGGCATATTTCACATGACCCTGTTGTTTTCCTTGCATAGATGGCCTCCATGGAAATTCTCTAATTCCCACTTCTAGAGTTAACTGTTTTTCTCAGTTGTATATGAAATGTAGTTTCTGAATTCCTCACTCTGTCGACTTAGCTGACTCTGATAGCACAGTTTTGGCACCTAAGTTTTACTTTTTCTATCTTTTCAGTGTCATTCTTGCCACATCATAAATGGAGTTTTATTCCTTACCTTATGCAAATTATCACAACTGAAGTCCAATATATTAGAAGACTTAGAAATAAAATACTGCCTAGGACTTTGAGATATGAGAGTGAGTTAAATTTTCCCTGCACAGTACCCATTCTCCAGAGGCCATGTCACTTCCAGATCACTTAGATCCTGTTACTAAAATATATGAACTGAAAGAGAGACAAAATCAGGAAAAAGCTGGTTCAAGATGTACAAAGGACAAACCTCATTAGAAGGATTTACAGTCCAATTATATAAGTTCTAAGAGACTGGGCAAGTTACTGAGGTTATTCATATTATTTTACTAGAGCAGAATGTCACTTATGGAATAAAGGAATTATTAGCTAGACCTTGAAAGAACAGTTAGAGATCTTTGTTCTAATATGATTTGACTTGTTTACAAAGTATTTCTTGAACAATTGTCATGGTTTGTTATAATAATGTTTCCCTTTTTTCTTTAAATTCCAATCTTAAAGTAGACTTGTGAATAAATATGGGTAGGATTAATGTCAATATCTTTGCTGAGTAAGGATATCATGCATTTTTATTTTTAATTGTCTTAATGATTAACATTATCTAAATAGGAAAAACCCTCCAAAATATTATTTTACAACTAGCTATCATTTACTGAATAAAGCATAAATAATGAAGAACTCAAATTATAACGTTTTGTTGCAAATCATCAACTAGCTAAGCTGCTCTTTTCCTTGCTGTTCTGACTAAAACCTATATAAGGTAGGAAGTAAAATGGAGAAAGCAAGATGAGAAAAACTTTGGAGATTACATGTAGCGTTTTTCACTTTAAGCTTCAAAGTTTCTCTTTCATTTGAACTAACAGCTCTCAAGTTCAGCAAAAAATAGAAGGGGTGGAGGAGTTGGTGAGGGAGGGTAGTTAAATCTTTTAAGAACCTGTGTAGACATGTCTCCTGAGAAATTAGAGCATATTATATATGGAAATGCTTGACTTCTAATCAGAACTGTGCACAGTTCTGAAATAAAGCCTAGATAAGATGTCTAAATCTCCAGTTTCTATTCTCTGTCAACCTCTGACTTTTTATGCAAATTTGAGGATTCTCCTTAATGCTTTCTTATGAGTCCTTTCTCTAATTTCACTGACAAAGAATTAACTCTCTTAATTTTTTTTTTAGTAAAAATGTTGATTAGTTTCATATGCACGCTGCGTCATTCATTCAAAAATGTGTTTATCTAAGTGTCCGTGAGATACCAGTCCTTCTAAGTTCTCACGTACAGCATTGAGCCTGACAGTCAAGATCTTTGTTCTCAGAGAAGCTTAGGGAGAGGCAGAGAGAAAAACAATAAATGAGAAAACGATGCAATGATGATTTCAGATTGTGATGAGTTGGAAATAAATCAGGATTTTGAAATAGAATGACTGGAAGCTATTATATTCCATTGTTAGGAAAGGTCTTTCTGAGAAGTTGACAATTGAGAAAAGACATGAATTTTAGAAAGGATCCAGCAAGCTCCTAAATGGAGAACAAAGTTCACCAAAGGAAGATAGTAGGGATAGGCTTCGAATGTTCAAGAAACACATTCAACTTGGCTAATAAACATTCCCATGTATGCTGCTTTCTGCAGTTCTACAGTCTATATATATGCCCCAGCAATGTCCACTTTGAAAGTTGCCTGTTGAAGTCGGCAGAGGCAGGACTTCAAAGGGCTTGGGTTACTTAATCACCATTGAGAGTGAGCTGCAAAATAACCAAGAAGATTGTTTGTAGACTTTATGTGAGCAAGAAATAAACATTTACTATATTATACCACTGCAATTTTGAGATGTATCCGTTACATGAGCCAGAATTACCTAAATAAATACAGTCAAGAATTTGAAGTTGAAGTCCCGTGAGAATGTGTTTACAGATTCCAAGCAGGGACAGTGATGCAATTTGCTTTATGTTGTTAAACTACCACTCTGTCTGCTGTGTGGAGAATGGCTTGTGAAGGAACAGGGCAAGAACCAATCAGGAGTAGAACAATCACAAGCTAATGGTGGTTTGAATAGGATGGTGGTCAAAGAGACAGAAAGAAGTGAACACATACGGATATGATTGAAGGTAAATATGAAAGACCTGGAAGATGGACAGGATATGGAGGTGATGTACAGAGAGCAGTAAAGGATCTCTTGACTCTAATTTTATGTTTTGAGTAATGAGATAAATGTTTTAAATAGGAAGGCAGCAGAAGAACCTAGTAAAAAATTATTATTTGAAGCGTATTTGTGATCTCTTGGGCCAGGAAGTTAGAGCAGTAACATTTCTGTATTGCGCTCCATCCATAGACATTTCTGTGAACTCTGTGGTTAAGGGGCCTGGTGTAAGAAGAAAATCTTTGAGAGAAAAACAACTAAAGGTTAAGTAAGATGAGACCTAATGCTTTTCTTAATTTAGTGAATATAGTGAAACGCAAAATATTTGTATACATTGCCCTTAATAAGGACAATAGAAAATTAGAAAGTGTAATTATTTAAGAACTGACTGAAGGAGACACTGGTTAAGACTCAAGTTCAAGACTCCATTCTAAGTCTAGCCTATGATATCCACTAGTTTTCTATCCTTACGTCATTTATCGTCTCTGATCAAGTTTATTTATCTGTAAACAGAACCAAACATAACTGACCTATTTCTCTCAATAAGCTTATTATGATCATCAGAAAAAAAACTAATTTGTGAGAAAACACTATGTAAATTATAAAAGACTATAAAAAGTAAGTTAAAATTTCTATTATTAATGTTTTCAAAATAAATATGTCAGAGTAACTTCAAATTTCAAAAATAACATATTGCATTTTTTGGCTAAAATAACATTTTGGCCATGAAAAAATTGTGTAGAAAACAGAACATGAACAATGAATATAAACATGAAGTTAATTTCTAAAGGAGAAAAATTAACCATGGTATTTCCCAAACCAATTCCTTTGGAAGCAGAAATTTCCAGAATTAATATTTTTGAAACATTGGAAAAGCTTCAAGAAGATAATTAATTCTATGCCTAATTCCCAATTTTACCAAAAAGCAAATCATGTCTTATAATTGACACGAAGAATGTAAGTAATATAAAAATTTAAAAATAGGAAAAAATGCATACAATCTATTTTCAAACTACCTGGGGAAAAATTACAATTGATTGAATTTTCAAAAACTTCCTAATGCTATTGACATAACTAAGAAGTGTGAATAATGATATGCATGCTGGGTTTGAAGAAGTTAAATACTAATTTTGTTCGCTGTCTGGTAAAGACAGAGTCAAACAAACACAATGTGGGTAAATGAACGTGGTTGTTGTGACAGCACAATGTCAGGCTGGAATCCAAAGCAGATTTCAAAACGATATGCTGGCATGCTGCAGAAGCGACACTCTTATAATCAGTATTTTTTTCCAGAAAAAAAAATGTTAGAGGTTTATAGTTTGATTTACAGGCATATACTATATATCTGAAAGTTGAGCTGTGGAGAGTTCATCTATTAGAGAGTGAGGAGAAATGGACAAATTGAACAAAACAAAATAACTGACCTGTCTTAGAATCTAAAATGACCCCCAAAACTGCACTGATATTCACATCCTTGAGTAAGCTTCTCTCCTGGAGTGTGGGCTGGACCTAGAGACTCACAGCTAACAAATAAAACACATCAAAAGTAATGAGATGTCACCTCCAAGATTAGATTACAAAAATAATTGAGACTTCCATCTCTTGCTCTCTTTCTGAGCCCTGCCTGTGGGTGAAGCCAGCTGTCACGTTGTGAGAGGCCATGAGACAAGGAACTGATGTCTTCCTGCAGCCACCAACCAGCACGGGCCTGAGGCCAGCCAACAGTCACATGAGTGAGTTCAGAAAGCCGTCCTCCCCTAGCTGAGCCTAGACGGCTGCATCTTTTCCCCGGAGAAATCTTAAATCCGAGGCATGCAGAGAAGATAAACCTGGGTTTCCGACCCAAGAAATCCATAGAAATAATAAATAATTATTGTTTTAAGTCATTATGTTTTGGGGTAACTTATTACCTACTAATAGATAACTAATACAGAGCCTTTTCAGCTAACATTCAGTAGAAATATTGAGCATCACCCCACTTTACTTAAAATCATCCAATTTATTGAAAAAATTTGGTTTTTTAAATGTTCTTCACAAAAATGCTTTAAAAAATTCATAAGTCTATATAAAACTTATTTTACACCGTTATGCTTTTTTCTTCATCAAAGTCTGAAAACTAAACCAACTATTTTTGTGAAAGAGAAGAAAATTTCATCATTATATGAGGGAAAAATGGGTAAGCATCTAGAGGTAAGATTCCATGGCTACAGTCATCTGTTTAAGGTTTTAAAATTATTTTTTAAAGAGTGATTTTTTCCTTTAAGTTTCACACTACTTAAGGCTGTGAGGATAAAACGATTTCTGAAACTAAAGCATCGACACGTAAATACTAACAGAGCTTTTAAATGCAAAGAGGAAAAAGTTATGACTATAGGATTACGGCAGTAGTATGATGTACTTGCAAATTCTAAAGCAGCGTTCTGATCTAAATTTAGGGAGGCTGGCAGTGGATCTGAGAAAACAATTGTTTTAGACACATATATGAGCCAGGGAAGTGCTGGCAAGATTACCCTCCATGCAAAACTATCAAAAATAGAAGGAAACAAAAAGATTCCTGACATTTGGACCAGTTAGAGAGAATATTTTGTGAACAAGTAACTCCAAATAAATATTTTTAAGCAATTCAATGATGATTACTAGACAAGTCTGCTCTTGAAAGAAACTGATTTTTCCTCTGGGTACTAGCCCTTCGATTTGGCTTACTTCCTTGGATCCAGACTGGGGGACTTTCTAGCGTAAACCCTGACCTGATATGGGGATAAGCTATAAAAACAGTTTCCAGAAAGGGTAATTCCAGAGGTCTAATGTGAAACATTGGAGGATAGCTACTTAGCCCACAGTCATTGTTTTCCCTTCCATAACTATTCTTTTCATATACATACATTTATATATACACACATATACATATATACGCACACATATGCATATATATACACACATATACTTATATATACAAATATACATATATGTGTATATATATTTATATGCATAAAATAACTTTAATGGAAAGAGTGAGTAAGATGAGAGATATGAACTAGGTTTTCCCTCTTGGCTGCTATTTTGGAAAGACAAAAGTAGACAGATGATTACTAGATTGCTGTAATAGAATGCCAAGAACAGCCCCAAGATCATGTCTGAAATAAACACATAATAAACATGCTCTTCGACACTGTGGGGTGGTTATTATTCAATAAATAGGGATGGAATAATGGGTTAAGTATTGGGAGGTAGTTAATTTTACAGAAGTTAAGAAAACACTGTACTCAGCTTACTTTTGAGATTTGTCTTTGACACTCACTAGGTCTGTGTCTTTGGGGAAATTGTTTAAACTGCTTTCATCTTAGTTATTTCATCTGTAAAATGAAAAAAGTGATATCCAAAAAGTTATTGAAAATATTTTCTCATGTAATAGAGATAAATAGTTTACAAGAGTGACTGCTCTCTACTAAGCGCTCAACCAATTTGAAATACTGTGAGTGTTAGCACAATAAATTTAGAACATTATATCATATAGATGGATTTATGATATTCTAAAAGAAAGTACATCCAAAGTTTTATGTTATCTCAAAGTGAATATACTGGCTAACTATTGCTGCATATCAAACCACCTCAACACTCAGTGGTTTAAAATATAAATCATTTGTCATAACTCGTGTCTGCAGGTTCTGATTAGAGGTTCAACTAATCTAAGCTGAACTTTGAACAGCTGACAGTGGGAGTCAGCAAATGGAGGCTGGACACAGCAGGCCTGGCTCTGTTCCACATGCCTCTCATCTCCCTCCGCCATCACACTAACCCGGGGATGCTCACAGTGACGGCAGAGGCAAAAGCTAGCAAGGAAAATCCCACATAGCCTCTAAGTCTTAGGCATGATATTGGCACACACTTCGTTCTACCTCAATCCACTGGTTAGAACAGGTCACGTTACTGAACACAAAGCACAAGGTGGACAATCATAACCTGCTGTGTTGTTGGAAAAAACTGCAAAGTCTCACAGTAATGGATAGGAATACAGGGAGAGTGAAATTTGGGGCCAATAATGCAATCTACCTATCACCAAGAGAAAAGTCCTTGCAAGGACATTATGAAATGAAGAATAATATCAATTTAATGTCCAGGTATAAAAAATAGCAAGCAAAATAAAGACAAATAAGAAAATGAAATTATTTACCACAAAATGCAAATGAAGTTGTCACATTTCAATTTAAAAAGATAAGAGAGTCCAATAGAAAAATGTGGAAAAGGAGATGAAAATATGGAGAAATAGACACAGATCTTTCTAGATGGGGTCAAAATAGGTGCAAACGTTCTAATGGTCATTTTTTCACTGTTATTCAAGTCACTAAAATTATTTATATTATGCCTATTATTGTTATAATAAATCATATTCTAGAAATCTTACCTGAGGGGGATCACAGATGTGCATAAATATTGATGTTTAATATCATGAATTAAAATTTACAATAGTAGAATTCTTGGAAATAGGTACCATTTTATTTAAATAGGATGTGGCGAAATACATCACAGGTAACCAAATAATTTTAATAGAAACAGAAAATTCTTCACAGTGTTTTGTTAAGTTGAGATTTTTCAAAGTATATCAAAATTGAGGGATGATATTAAGTATAAACACTACTCTTTAGATGATCATTTTACATATGAATCTATTAAATGATCTGAAAAGTTACGCAGTGGGAAAAAAAAATTTCCTAAGGCTATTTGGCATCATAATCACCAAATTAGTTCAGTAACACCTATTAACATCTAATGAATTACTGCAAGTTATAAAAGTTACTGCAAGTTATAAAACAAATTGTAAGTAGACTTATACATGACCACATGGCGATTCTTAACCACAGAATACTGAATTGAAACAGTGATAAACAATGATGTTTCTGTACAATATAATTTATATGTGTATTTAAAATACATAATATGGCTTTATCATATGTGTGTGTGTGAAAAGGGCCTGAGAGAGAGAAGGAGAGAGACAGATAAATATATATGATAAGGAAGCTTCATATGACAGTTAAAATTCAACCTCTGGAGTTGGGACAACCAATCTCAGCCCCACCACAAAGTAACAATTACTTTCTTTACAATTTAGAAGTTTTCTGGTTTTCTGCAACAAATGTGCATTATTTATAAGATCAGAAATTGACAATTACAAATGTAAAAATACACAGATTTGGAACATCTATCTTTCTAAATGGAATTTATAAATAAAATATAGCCATGGAAAACAATGTTAGCAGTTCCCAGAATTCAACTAAACCAGCTTATGCATTGGTGAAAATAAAAATGATAATAATAATATAAAATGACCCCATGGAACATTTCTTATTTAGAGATTGAGCTTTTGAGTCGAACTCTCATCTTTATTTATTATCTCACCTTTACAAAAGTGTTCTTGAGTATGTTTTTAAAATTCTTTTTAGATTTTGTCAATATCTATGTTTATTCCTGTAATTTATCCAGGGACAATAATCTCCAATTTGTCTGAATTACTCCTCAATAATAGTCATTCGGGTTTAAAATCATTATCTTTACCATGGTTAAATCATTTAAAATACAATATTCTGAGGTTTTCATATGTGAAAAAATACAGTAACAGAGATTTGTGGGAATTCATACAAATAGAAAAAATGAGGATGTTAGCCAGCTTTGTTAAAAACTTAAGTGTTTAGGTTCTTTCTTATGCTATTGTTCTCCCATGCTATATAACTCCATAGCTGTTTCATAAAGTTTTACCTGGACAAGGTGGTGAAGACAAGGCCAATAGCCCGAATCTTGATGCAGAGCTCAACAAGGCCAAATGTGAGGAGAGAGAAAGAAACTAAAAGCTTGTGATGCACTGTGCTGAGTGGGAAATTTGTGTTGTCTCTTGTTTTAATGCTCTTCAGTGCAACAAGGCTCACTCTAGAATAACTTAAAGTGGTAAATTGATATAAACAGCATTCTAAAAAAAATTTATGTTTGCATTTTATATCTGAGATTATTCCTTTATTTGTTTAATAAAAATATTCAAATGTCAACCATGTGGTCAACACTGTGCAAAAAGCTCTTGAAGGGGAGTGAATCTCTTTCACTTTTAAGTTGTAGAAGCAAGAAGTGGTTGACTGCAGGGTGTTTATTCACTAATGCCTTATGAATAAGAATAAATATTTTGGAAGGTAAACCATAGTGAAGCTAAGATGTTTCTTCAGTAACAGGGATGTATGAACCTAGTTTTATGAACAGATAAGGAGTTGGCTCCTGACTCATGTAATAAAGAGGAAAGGGAGAAAAACAATGGCAATATGTAGGAAAGAAGCTGTTATCCATGCCAGAAGCTGACTTTCCAGTAATTGCGAGAACACAACTTGAGACTGAAACAGCTTGTATTGAAGTATTCATTTGAGCACCTGGAAGAACAGAGAGCCAACTGAAGTTGGTACCAAAGCCTGGAAGCTATGAGTTCAGAAGTGTTCCAGGACCGGCATGTTCATCAAGACAAGATGACTTCTTGTCCCTGTGACAATCCTGAACCGTGAAATTGGATATGTAAAAGATTATATTTTTAACAATTTGCAGTTTCCATATCCACTCTACAGATTAAATTCTTATTAATTTTTCCCTTATAACTTTAAGTTGGGAGGTACACAAGTAAGGAGCATCTGGATGTCCAATAAATATTTTTTGGGATGTGATTCTTGTGACTATAGCCAAGGGAATGTTCTCGATGAACTATTTGAGAAGTGACAAAGGCATGTTTTAGTGGTTCTATTGTTAGTGGTGATAATTACCTCTCAGAATTTCTCCTTCTCCTTCAATTTCTCTGGAATCCAGCTTACTTTAAAATAAATATAATTTTAAATTTCATTACATATATTAGGTTGAGTGTGCTAGTCACTTTTCAGGAAATACAAGATTTCTGGCATTTATAAGTTTTAAGTATCTTTACATATATGCAGGTAATGTATTTGCCTAGTTATTATTAAATTCAGTTTTTTTAAGCAGAAATGACCTTAAAATAAGGGAAACATTTGTTCATTCTCTAGTAAACTTTCCATGCCCTGTTATGTTCTCCTTTTAATAATCCTTTAATATTTTTTTTGAAGTGTCCAATAAGGTCAAGTTTGTCAGACACCACAAACTTCACTAAATTTACTAGTGATGACACCACAAACATCATGCTACTGGAAATGACAGACACTCAGGGCTTTTTATCTCCCTGGTCCCATGTCTTGGATTCCTCCTTCAACCCTGCCCTAAATTGTCCATTCTTCACTTCATTCCATGACTCTGTCCAGCTCTTGGATGAGTAATTTATGTTTATTGCTTTGAATTCATCTTGATGTCGAGGGTTATTCATCCTGGCTTGAATAGAGCAGTAACTGTTTGTTTAATCTTGGCTTAACCCATGTTGGCTTCTTGCTTCTGTGGCTGGCCACAATCTCTTACTGGAAAGCTTCCTGGCTAGATGTTATCTGCCAAGTTCAGCTCTATCTTTCCCAAGTGCTAGGATGTTTGTCTCCTGACTATATAGTACTTTCTTTCAGTGCTACACTTTACCTGAGATAGCCCTTGCTACAAGCAAAATCAGTTTCTCCAGCGTTCCATTTCTTCTTGGTCCTGATTGTACCTAAGAGGTGGAATTCTTAGTTAAGGTCCTAATTAATGCATACAGGATCATAGAATTTGGGAGTCCTAATGGACCTTAGAGTTCCCCAGCTTCAGTTGATTCCTTCCAGAGAAGTGGAGATGTTAAGCTACTTGTTCTCAGTTATACAACTGATTACTACTAAAAGTATATCTAAAAAGTAGGCCATGTGGTTTCAGTCTAATTCTATTTTTCTGGAATTATTCCACTGAAGTAATATGTTCAGTTAATTTGATGGTCACATTCACTTTCCAAAATGGTGAATATTAAATTAAAGCATATAGGAATTTCCTACATAGGGGCTTATTCAGTGAAGTCTGCTTTCCGCTCTCCAAAGATCTGGGTGAACCCCAGTCTCTTCATTTTTCAAATGCTCCCAAGTATCTTAGTTCAGGTACCTGTAACATGGGTCAGCCCTAAGCAAAATAATAAAGTCAAAAAGAATTATCTTTGCTGCCTTATCACTGTTGTGTGCCCAGTACCTCTTTGTCCTCTAGTCATTCCCTTTAATGAAACTATTATCAGGCAAAAACTTGATCTCAATCATGCATATCTCGAGAAAGGAAATAAAGCAGCCCCTGATTGTTGTCGGATAGGAGCAGGTCTGATAACAGACTAATAACAGGATCATTTGTTCTCCTGTTGAACATAATATCACAGAGTACTAATGTCATCAAAGCCACTATGCGTGGGTGACGACCGAGAGGGAAATATTGCTCCATAATTACATTTGATCGCCCAGCCACCCCGCTGAAAACACCGTCTAAACCAAAGAAGTGACCAAATATCTCCCTCTCTTGGCCAACATGGGGAACTGCTCCTTATTTACCAATTAGGGTTTTAGCCCAAGCCCCTTTCTGTTCCTCTTTCTTCTCCGATAAAAATTGACACAAAATCATAGAATTGCTTCCATTTTATGACAGCAACAAATACAGAACAAACCCACAGTTCTTTGAAACCTTCCCCAAATATCCTATCACATGCTCAAATCCTATGATAAGCCCCTTCTAACATCACTTACTAAGATGCCCCAGAATCACCCATGATGTGGGTTCTCCCTCAATAGAAAGAGTCAATAAACCCAACTTTGTCCAACTACAGGTGTTCAGGAAGTCTTCAGAGGAGGGTGATGGCAATCTTACAGTGAAATTCAAAAAGTTACATCTGTAAGAGTTATTTGTATTTAAAACCACAATAAATGTCCAAAGATACACACTAATCATAAAATAGAAGAAAGTACTTGGGAAAAAAGAAGTTTAATATCCCTGAAATGAGTCCTACCAGGCATTGTCCTATACTGCCTACCAATTAGTGGAATGTCCTGTTGTGTGAGGATTCTGTCTAAACAATAATTCTTTACATACATTATGCATAAAAAAGTCTAGATTTTAAACAAATACCTATTGTGAATAACGGTTGTTTATTTTCCTATGTAACTAATATTTATCAACTGCTTGTTAAGCATGAGGTATTTGTAGCAGATTGGATTCTGCAGTAACAGACATTGAGAAGAGATATTTGTTAGGCATCAACACTTGTAAAAGGAATGTGAAGAAAGTAAGATTGGCCAGAAGAAGATATTGAACTACATTGCAGGATGACAGAGTCTTGGCCAGTTGGTGTGCAGCTCTGGAACAAATATTATCCATTAGAGTGTCCTGCATTGGCCAGAAATGTTCACCCTTTATACTCCATTTCTCCCAGTCACTGTGATTTTGTGAGCCACATGTCACCTCAGACAAGGTGACAGAAGCTGTAGGATAGCATACCCTAAAAGATATGACAGCTAGAAAGTGTCTGATGACCACACTTTCTATAACTGGGCAGCAAGTCCTTCCTTACAGGAGGGACTGACTGACTCAACATGTCTCATTATACACATATTATCATATGTGAGTTACTCAATCAAAATGGACATCGAACTAGAGAGCAATTAAGAAAATATTGAGAATTAAAAAGAAATACCCTAAATAAGCTGGTAAATTAACATGCAAGTAAATTTAAAAATTATTATTTTTTTGACCTATTTCCTCAATAAAGGCTACTGTATATTGCAGGGATTTCTTCATCTCTCTCTGTAGAACTGCAATAGTCTGTTAGCTAATTACTTGGTTCTCCACTCACTTTTATTTATTTCGAGATAGCCATTGTTGATTTGTTAATTCCTTTCTTTGTCACTCTTAATCCCACTGTGATTAAGCATATCTCAAATTTATGGGCAATTTTCATTCTGTTTAGCTGCCTCAGAATTAAATTGTCCTGGGTATTAAAATCCATGACACAAATAATCAAAAGTAAGAGAGTAGAGAGTCCTCAGATGTCACCAACAAGAAAAGAAGCAAGTAAAATCTGTGACAGGATTTTGACATTTACAAAGCACTGGGAAACTATATATCAGAATTTGCATAAGTATCTCAATGACCTGTCACTGGCTTTTTTTCTGGAGATTGAATTATTTATTCATAGTATTATAGCAAAAGGAGATGTTTTAGTCTCTTTTCTTTAAAACTACAAAAAGCATCCGTTACAAGGAAACACAAAGACCCACACACAAATACTCACATAAACACATACTAACACAGACACTCACTCCAGATACTCTGCCTACGGGCAGTTGGAGTATGCTTATAAACAAATTATTCAGGGAGAATATAAAGAAGAAGAAAGTATGTCTTGGTGGTTGAGTGGTCCAAGAGAGAAGAAAAATGCAAAAGGAAGCTGGGCTGATAGGGACATATTTATTGGACTCTGACTAGGGACCTGACCTTGTCCTTGGCACTGCATATAGGTTCTTTCTTTTTTTTCAGTTTTATTGTGTTGTACTTAAGATATAAAAAATTGCACATATTTAATGTATTCGTTTTGAGGAATTCAGACATAAGCATACACCTATGAGACCATCAACACAATCAAAGCAATAAACACATCCATCACCTCCAAAAGAGTCATCATATCCTTTGCTTTTTGTTGTTGTTGGTAAGAATATTTAGCATGAGCTCTACCCTCTTAACAAGTTTTTAAGTGCACTACACCATGCTGTTACTGACAGGTGCTACGCTGTGCAGCAGCTCTCTAGAACTTACTCACCTTGTGTAACTGTAACCTCATACCCATTGAACAAGAACTCCCCAATTGCCTCTGCCCCCATCCCCTGGCATCCACCATTCTATTCACTGCTTCTATGAGTTTCATTATTTTAGGTACTGCATGTAAATAGAATCATGCAATATTTGTCCTTCTGTGTCTGGCTTATTTCACTTAGCATAACGTCTTTCAGTTCCATTCATGTTGTCGCAAATGGGAAAATTTCCTTCTTTTCTAAGGATAAATAATATTCCATTGCATGTAGATACTACATTTGCTTTATCAGTTCATCTGGCCGTAGACATTTGGGTTGTTTCCATATCTTGGCTTTGTAAATAATGCTGCAATAAGCATGGGAGTGCAGATATTTCTTTGAGATTATGATTCAATTCTTTTGGATATATACCCAGGAATGAGATTGGTGGATCATATGTAGTTATATTTTTAAATTTTTGAGGAACCATCATACAGTTTTCCATAGTAGCTTCCTCATTTTACATTCCTACCAAGAGTTTACAAGGTTTTCAAATTCTCCACTTCCTTGCCAACCTATCTTTTGCTTGTTTTGATAACAGCTACCTTGATAACTATTATTATTTAATATATTAGTTACCTAATGTGGTGACATCTCCTTGTGATTTGATTTGCATTTCTTTGATGATTAATGATGTTGAGCACCTTTTCATATACCTGTTAGCCATTTATATGTCCTCTTCGGAGAAATGTCTATACAAATCCTTCACTCATTTTTTGAATGGGTTATTTGTCTTTTTGCTATTAAGTTGCAGAAGTTTCTTATATATTTTGGAAATTAACCTCTTATCGTACATATATGGTTTGCAAACATATGCTCTCACTTCATAGTTTGCATTTTGATTCTGTCAATTGTTTCCTGTGCTGTGAAAAAGAGTTTTAGTTTGATGTAGTTCCAGTTGTCCAGTTTTACTTTTCTTGCTTTTGCTTTTGGTGTCACATCCACGAAGTCATTGCCAAGACCACTGTCATGAAACTCTCCCTTTATTGACAAACCATTAGCTAGACTAAGAAAAAAAGAGAGAAAACTCAAATAAAATTAGAATGAAAGACAAGACATTACACCTGGTGGCATAGAAATACAAAGAATCATAAAAGAAATTGGTGAACAATTATACTCCTAGCAACTGGATAACCTGGAAGAAATGGATAAATTCCTAGAAACATACATCCTCCCAAGACTGAATCATGAAGAAATGGAAAATCTGAACAGACCAATTGCTAGTAAAGAGATTGAAAGAGTAAATCAAAAACTTCCAACACAGAGAAGCCCAGGGCCAGATAGATTATTTCATTTAATTCTCAATCATAAATTTATTAAGTATATATTATTATTTCTGTTTTACAGATAAAAAAGCTGAATAGCAGAGATATCAAACAACACAGAGCCAGGATACCCCAGACACAGATTATCTGACTCCAAAAACATACCCTTCCTACTACCATGTTGATTCTAAAGATACTACAGGTTATATGTTGCCTAACTGACTGAGTTTCAACCTTAAATTTTCAAATTTAAAATTTGTTGAAGGATGGTGCCTCACCACTATGTTAGCTCAAATTCGTCTTCTTATGTTTCTCTGAGATTCCCTTAAGGAATGTCCCTAAAGATTTTGTCTGTGACTCTCCTATTTGCATTTATTCACTCTCCATCAAAGGCTTGCCCACATCTGTGGAGCTAGCTGCCTTTCAAAGCACAGCCTCAGGGGCCGGCCTCGGGGCGCAGCGGATAAGTGCACACGTTCCACTTCAGAGTCCCATGGTTCGCCAGTCTGGATCCCGGGTGCGGACATGGCATCGCTTTAGCAAGCCGTGCTGTGGTAGGTGTCCCATGTATAAAATGGAGGAAGATGGGCACAGATGTTAGCTCAGGGCCAACCTTTCTCAAAAAGAAAAAAAAAAAAGCACAGCTTCAAATTCTTTACAGATTCTCATTCTGACTTACTAACATTCTGTCTCTAATATGTGTCTTGCAAATTACTCAAATTTGATGTGTCCAAGTTTGTGCTCATAAATACTCTAACCAAATCAATTTTTCCCATTGGCTGTTCCTGTCTGGTTGCAACACCATGTTCTTCTACAGATGAAGATTTGGGCTCTTCTCTACCTTGACTGTTTCTCGACTTTTCCTTCTTTAGGCAATTAGTTTGGCATTAAAAGAAAGATACATTTCAAGTATCAGTTGGATTTTCCCTTCTTTTCCATTTTTACACACATCATCACAGTTAATCCATTATTATATGTTAACAAGACTATTGAAAGAAATCTTTTTCTAGTCACTCTTTATCCAATTCATTTTACTCAACCTGGCCAGATTGGTAGGTCTAAATATATGATAGACAAGTAGGATAGTCCTGTTCAGAAACTGAGATTCCTCATTGCCTAAAATAATTCCAAATCTCCTATGCTGGCGTTAAAGACCTTTCAGTATTATTCATGGCATTTTTCCCACCCAGAATGTTGTGCCTCCGCCATTACCAACCAATGCTTCCCACCCACCCACGTGCTCCATCCCCTTCCTGTCCTGCCCAGTCAGGAATGATCTGTTTTTATTCTGCTATAATGCAAACTTTGTTCAAACCTTTTTGAAATATTTGTCAAATGTTTCCTTTGAGAATAGATGCCGGCTTCAACTCTGCTACATACTTAAGGGCAGAGTGGATACCATTCTTCACTCTTGCTTGGTCAGCCTTTCTCAAAGGAATTTTACCTTCATCTTGTCATTAACACTAACTGTGCTGTATTATATTGCGTTCACTAGAAACAGAACCTAGAAAAATGATGTATTGATGGAACACTTTCGGATCAAGGGAGAAAAATTAGTAAACATGGTTGTTTCAACGGAAGATTAGATTCCATCTGATCTCACAGGGACCCCTGGAGTACAAAACACACTAGAGAGTTCCTCCCACCTTATGGCAAGGAAGATGGACTTTTGGTTAATTCATCATTGGCCTGAAGCTTCCTCCCACTCCTGGAGTCAGGAGTGTGTAATCTCCTGGATGTGAGGCACCTCCTATTGGCATGTAGGCAATCTCTAGAGAAGATGCTAGCTGTGCATCCTTGGCAGCAGCTAGAGGATGCGTGCATAAACCTGAGAAGGTGATGTAAACAGGGCCTCACCATGACTACTACATTCTTGCACCATCTAGATCAACTTTCTTCTCTCACTAAGTTTCAATTTCTTTCTTTCTTTAAGGTTACTTCATAGAGGCACTGTTTCTTCAGGATTTTAGTTAATCACAACTTATGGGAAAAATTGCAAGAGGAGAGTGAGACAAAGTAAACTCCTTGCGGCTGCATTTGATCTTGAATTTGTAAATGATACTCATCATCTCCCTTCCACTGTTCATTCTAGATTTCCCTCCTCTTCGCTAGCACTTCTGCAGGTCTTCCAGCATGATGGGCACAAAGTGCTCAAGTGGCTGTCATAGATGTAAGTTTAATGGAAATCTTACTATGTCAGTTAGTGGAAGTGTCTTCCTATGAGCACCAAGACCTTCAAATTACTGGAACAGGGAACAGGAATACGCCAAGTGGATCATTGAGAGTGATGATGAATCTAACACTTTCACCCATAGCCCTTAGTTTCCAAAGCTATGTATTCTACCTCCTGGGGAACTAGCGTGATGTAATGATTGCTTTTAAGGTGGTATCTTCAAGTAACCATCAAAAAAGTGCCTTTAACACATCATTCCACTTTTCTGTCAGGCTGGAAGTTTGTAGATAAATGCAGGAAAGTTAACTACCCCTCCAGGAGCTTGGACCAAATACAGTCATCTCTGACTCCTGAATTTCTTTCACACATTCCATCCTTTCAATCATCACATACTATTGGGCCATCAAACTGGGTTTTCTTTATTTTACCTTTGTGTCACCACCAGCTACACTGTTGGTATCAGATTTGATCCTTTCTAAAACATACAACTTTCTAAAACAGTCCATATCACTCTCTGCTCAAACTCTGCTAATGGCTTTCCTTCTTGCTCACCATAAAATCTAAAATTTCTTATGAAAATCTACAAGGCAGACTTTGTAACCAAACAACTTACATTTCAACCACTCATGTGTGTCTTATTATTTGTGTGAAATAGGAAAGCTAATAGAATTATTTGTGTCTTAGTACAGAACTGAGAGAATTATGTCAGTTGGTTTTATAATAATACACTTATAACTGGGTCTGGTGCTGAAATAGCATTACATAAAGTATTATGTAATATTTTTGTTATTTCTAGACTTGTTATTACTGGTGCATTTCTTGCCTATTTTTTAACTGATTATTTAAACATAAATATTTTTCATGTCATATAGTTCTCAAAAACATGATAGTTGATAGCTACATAATATTCCATCCACTATCACGCCATCTTCATTTCTGTCATCTATTCATTCATTCACTTGCTCTAATCTGGGTATTACAGTAGATGATTGGAGTCACTTTGATGAAAATAAGTTTGTATGAGACAGAAAGCAATAAGACAAAACAAAAAAAATCTGCATAAACTATGTGATTATGTCCATTATTCTCTGACAATCCCACCAAAGGATAGACTTTTTCTCCCTGATATCTTGCTTAAATACTTAATGCTGTAGTAAAAATATTCTAATGAGAGACTTCTGCAAATATGAGGAACACCATGAAGAAAGTCTTAACCACTCCTTTCTTTCATGGAATATGCTGAGCTTGAGGAGAGAATTGGGTCTAAGTAGAGGTTAAATTTTAGTTCCTTCTATACAACTTTTACATGTGTCAAGGGTGCTATATGCAGATATAATGCCACTGTCCAGTCACTTCTCAATTATCAGTACTCATAATTAAAGAGTAAATTGCATGAAACTCACAAGACATCAGAGACTAATATATATGAAGGATATCAATAGCATATATTCCACTGATCAGGTCATAACATGGAAACAGAAAGACAATATTTCCCAGAATGAAACTTCCAGTAAATCATAGTAAAATGAATGCATATTTATGTTTTGAATCTTAAAATACATTGTCTTTTAAATAATTTTATTTTTAATTTTAACAGCTAATTTTCTTTAATATCAAAGAAAAATTAAATTTTATCTTCATGACCACTTTCTCATCCATGCCATCCATTTATCTCTTTGGCATTCAGTCAGTGCAAAATGCTCACCATGTTAAATGATGTACTCCAGGTGTGTAGCTGCAGAAATTTAAAAAAAAAGAAAACTATAATATTTAAAAAGTATAACATAGATTTCTTCTTCTTTTTTTTAGTCTCATAATTTTATCTAAAAGTTCTACTGGCTTTCCCCCAGGCTCAAAGATTCTTTAGGCTGCCGCCTCCAGCTGAATTGAGAAGTTGAGGAAAAAAGGTTTTATATTTTTGCAAGCCTATCATGTTACGTTTATTTTCTGTACAACATTTTCTTAGAAATTTTACATATATTTACATATGTAAATTATTCCCTTGAAAACCAAGGAATTAGAGCCAAAAGGAAGACAGATATTTTACATTCTCTGGCCTAATGTAAGACTTTCTTCTGAGCCTGGAGAAAGGACTAACAAATGTGAGCTAAGCAAGCTGAAAGATCTTGCCTTCAGAAAAGAATCTGTAAATAAGATTAATAAGCGGTGGGGCTGGCCCTGTGGCCGAGTGGTTAAGTTCATGCGCTCTGCTGCAGACGGCCCAGTGTTTCCTTGGTTCTAATCCTGGGTGTGGACATGGCACTGCTCATCAGACCACGCTGAGGCAGCGTCCCACATGCCACAACTAGAAGGACCCACAACAAAGAGTATACAACTATGTACTGGGGGGCTTTGGGGAAAAAAATTTAAAAAATCTTAAAAACCAAAAAAGAGATTAATAAGTTGCCAGAGAACAGTCCCTAGAGAGTCATTCTTGCCCCATTCTTGCTCTTTATGGTCTCCCATGTCACCATCTGTAACTAGGACTGGAAACTTGAGTCAGGTAACTTACATTTTTCTCATCACAAGAAAAAAGGTTTAGGTCTCCACTAAGCTCTGCCATCCATTTGTACCCAACCTCCAGTAAGCATGATCACACATGCACACACACACACGCGCACACACGTTTACCTAAACCTTCTGAAACTTGGTCTCTGAGAAACCAAGTTTCAGAGGAATATTATTCATCACGTCTCTACCAACATTCATATGGGAGATTTTCTTATCTTTTTTATTCTCATAAGGAGAACAAAAGGTCTTATTAATTTTTACTCAGGATAAAAGATTATTTGGGCCCCAACTCCCACCAGACTGAGAGAAGAATTTCTATTTCATTATGGCCTACCACTACTCCCTGAGGAGGTGACAGACGTCTTTGGAACTTCTACCAACTGAGCTCCATGGTTCATGAAGAGTAGATCTTTCCCCACTCAGTTGTTCTGATGTGAAAAAATGGAATTAAAATGAAGGAAATCGTGGGAAGAATAGCAAAAGTGAGGACAATTTCAATTAATGTGTTTACGAAAATAAAAAAAATATTAGTTACTTTTCCCCCATTAAATAAACTATTTCTGGAGTAACTGCATATCCTCTGCCTGAATCTCACCTACTCAGAATCCTTTTTCTTTTCTGTTTCAGGAATTAGTTTCGAACTTTAATTCAAATTTTAGCTAATACACTGTGCACATATTATTGTAACAGAATCAAAAAGGCTCCATTTTGGGGAGAAAAGCAGTAGTATAATAGTTCTGAAGACATCTTAAACATCAAGACGATCTTGGTAAACAAATTTTTTGATGAAAGAAATATAAATAGAGGGAATTCAAAGCCAATAAATTAGGTATGAATTGTAAAATTAAGCCATCAAACTCTCAGAAGTGGTATAAAATTAAGTTTTGAGATTCTCTGGTATATTTACTAGACAAAAATTTTTGTTTCAATTTTTAACATTTTAAAAGTGCTCAATTCTTAGGCAGCACAATATCAGGATATAGATAAGTGTGTTACAGCCAAGCATATTAGAGCACACTACAACTTTAAAAGAAGGCAGAGAGCTCAGAAAATATTCTTGTCCTGTAATCTAAATTAAAAGTGCCTATAACAAGCTCAGATTCTTATATCACCTTAGTAATTTCTTGGCAATTTTCCCAGATATGTGCTTTATATAGATGAATCTCTTCACTTGGCTCATACTTTACATTATATAAATTATTTTAAGCTATTAATTTTCCATTATGTACGTGAATATGGTTCACTAAATATGCTGAGATCTCAATACATTACCTGCTTCTGAGGAAAGTATAACATGCACTGACTTTTGCAAAGAGGATTTAGGTATTAATGCCTTATGGACTCCTAGGTATGTATACTTCCTAAGGTGGTTCCAATACCTGTAGACTCTCATTAACCCTCCATGATAATTTGGCTCAACCACACCTGTAGTCTTATCCTATTCTGATCTCATTTACACAGTCAATGCTCTAAGCCTGTTGGATTCTCACTGTTTCCAAACATGCCTTCTACACTTTCCATCCTTCTTGCTTTTGTCTGTATCTGCCATTCTCAACAATGTTGGCCTCAGGGAACATATATCCTCTTAAAAATCATTGAGAATCCCCAAAAAACTTTTGTTTATGTAGGATGACTCTATTAACACTATGCTATAAATTAAATTTAAAAATTGTTAAGTTTATTAACACTTTTAAACATAACGATAAATCTATTAAATTTTTACATAACATGCATTTATGATAACAACTGTATTTTAAAAATTAGTGAGCGAGAAGCATTATTTTACATTTTTGCAAGTCTCTTTAATATCTAGTTTAAGAGAAGACAGTTGACTACTAATATTGCTTCTGTATTCAATCTGTTATAATATGACGTTTTGGTGAAAGCATATAATGAAAACCAGGCATCACACAGAAAAGCATTAGAAAAGACAGACAAATCTTTAAAATCTTTTCAGATAATTGTGAATATTCTTTTTCGATACTACACCAAAACTTCAAAATTTACAATGTGAAATCTGAAACAATATCATTGACTTCTTTTCACTCTAATATAATCCATTGTTTTCTCTTGTGCTTTGAATAGGTCTTTTGCCCACACATGATTTTGTGCTGTCATGCACTGGGCATTTGGAAAATATTGGTTCACTACACTATGAAGATCCTGCAAATGTTGATATATTATTTTTTTAAAAGATTCATATTCATTAATATTATCACCAGTATTATCAAAATTATCTTTGTGTTCAGAAGCTGTTGAAGTCATAGTGGCAGGATAGAAGTTTTCCAAAATTCTAATTCTTTCTTGAAAGCATAAATTTTATTATTTGCAACAAATAGTGTTAATTTTCTTTGAAGTAACAGTGAATATGCAATCTTTGAGTCTCAGAAATCAGTCTTTGATCTCTTTTCTTCTCTATTCCCACTCTTGACGTAATATTACCTACCCTTTTGTTTTAAATGCAATCCATACGCTAATAATTTTTAAATGTATATTTTCAGAGCACCTCATTAATTTTTGAGGACATATCTTATGTTACCCAGACCATAGCTTACATGTTTGTCATTCTTCCAAACAAAAATGTTTCTTGAACAAAATGTCTTGGTCAACTCACCACTCAAAAGACCATAGAACTGCTTTCACTCCAAGAAATGAAAGAAAACTTTATTGTGTAGCATAACTGCTTAAATATGCTTCCCAACTGGTCAAACAGAATATTGAAGAACTACGTACTCAAGACCAGAGATTGAATAATATAATTTTTATTTTTACTGTTTTATTTAGGTCATTGTTAACTCCTCATTTTGTTATGTTTTATTTTTAACGTGTGGTAGTTAAGAATGCAATGACAATGAGTACATTTTGGTGTCACTGCCTTGATTGGTGTTATGTCACTACCTGCTTTACCCACCATTGCATTTGCACCATCATATCAAATGTCAACACAGTGAAAAGGTCATATAACAGCTTAGCATTATTGTGAAAATAATTTTGACTTTGCAAACTTCCTGAAAGAATCTTGGGGATCACATTAGTGTCCATGGAACACACTATGAGAACTGGGCTTACATCATTTTCTCTGCCTAGAATGCCCTCGCACTCCATCTTTTCCAATCCAAATTATCCTCATCTTTGAATTTTAAGGTCAGTTCAAATACAGCTTCCATTGTAAAATCCTTCCAGATCCTTCAAGTTAATAGTAATGTCTTTTGTACCCCAATGCATCAACATTTATACTTGTTCTCCAGAAACAAGAAGAAAAATGAAAAGTTATGTTTTCTACCCTGATGATGTCATATTCTACTATGGGATATTCGTTTCTGACACAATAACTCACAACAAAATGTGGTGTGAGTGCAGACCCAGATACACAAAGTTCACTAATGGAGCATGAAGACACGGTTTGGAAGGTGCCAGTCATAAAGAAATTACTGTGCAAAGTAAGTAACATTTGAGACAGATGGGCTTGTGGTGGGGAGAAGGAAAGCCACACACATTAAAGAGAATATCCAAAGCTACAGAAGCAAAAATACCAGTAATGCAATCCGTGGGTTTAGTATAAGATGTGAGGGTTAGGGCAGGTTGGGGCCAACTGCTAATGAAACAGTTTTTAGAAAAAAGTTAAAGTCACTAAGGGAGGGATAGGCGCCCTTAGAATTCAAAATCAATGATGATATTTCTTAAAGCATCTCACATACGGGGATAAAAATTTAATATTCACCAATCATTAGAAAAATCACTACTGAATTATGGACTCCGAGCAGTAGCACCCGACTACTGAGCATTTGAGTTGCTACTCATTCCCTGTATTGCTATAGACAGAGAGCACTGGGGGCATTATTTGATTTCTGGTGAGGTGGGTCATATCATCTGAACATCGCAATTAATTGTAAAATGATTTTTGTATAAAATCTAAAAGTGTGTTTAATTGTTTCATTCACTGTCCTAAGATGCCAATGAAGAATGATTTTTGTTTATCTGTTTGTTTGGTTGGTTGGTTCTCAGGGCTTGGATTTTCCAGAACTCTTTTGTGGGTATGTGTGTGTAACAATTTATTTTAATACTTTATTGAGGTATAATTAGAGGCAACAAACTATATGTATATGGTATGTACAACTTGATAAGTTTTAAAATATATATCTCTCGATGGTGATAGAATATCTTTAAAAAGAGGCCCCCACTTAAGAAAATGCAACAGTCATCTTTTCCTTCTGTTTTCTTTCTACATAACTCTCATATTTTAATTTGTGCATATTATATCAGAATAACTACTTCTTTGATTTCTAGATAGTACAAGACTCCTTAGCACATTGTCCTATCCAGAGAATTAAATATGTGATACTAGTTCTTCCAAATTGCTTTCTCTTGCAGAAGTTTAACTTAGACTTTTGGCTTTGTCCATCTTATAAACAGAGTATAATCTCTATGCAAAACACTATGTATCCGGTGACTTCATGTGACACTAACTTCAACATAGCAGTAACTTTAATTTATATTAATTTCTTATTGAAAAAGAAAATGTGTGATCTCACTTCTTTGTTTAAAATATTTTACTGTTTAAAACAAATATATTATTCCAATGCTACATTGGAAAGCTTCATAGAAAAGAATCTGAAGAAATACTATCACAATTCCATAGTCTGAAATTTGTTTTATATATGTTATCAAAGTAATATTTCTTACATATGACTTTGAATATTCACAAATAGTTGGAAAAGTAAATTCCACATGGCATCCTATGTCTACTTTTTGAGGAAAATAAAACATATTAATATTAATTAACTTTATACATCTAGACCATATATTTTGGTAAAATATTGTTTAGCTTTTCCTTATGAACCTAAACGTAGAAAGAGAATTTTTGGCAATTTCTTGTTCTGTTGATTTGCAATACCTTTTTTTTTTTAGATGAGATGCGTTGCAGTAGTAGGGCAAAGTGAGCCATATGGGGACTTGATAAGCAAAGTGATTTGACTTCTTGCCATATTATTTATTTCAGTTTTATCCTTCACGGTTCTACTTCTGTTACTGAGATGTCTTCCTAAACAGACTGCCATGGAGACTATCTTTGACATAGTACTAAAAGAGAGCCCACCCATCAATCAAGGGGAAAACTTTGGCTCTCTCTACTACTGGTCTATATAGGTGATCTTCCTCGATCCCAACCACCAAGACTTCCTTCAAGGCTTGTGTGTGTCTATTCAAGGAGACTGATTTCCTGTTCTCCTGCTGGAAAATATCCTATCGACATCTAACTGGCTACTCACTGCAAAATTAAAACACATGAGGACATTGGATAGAACAAAATAAAAACATATCAAAAAATATGAAGAAAATATCAATATATGCATAACCTAGTTGCCATGCTTGGCCATTATATTTAGTTAACTGCATTCTGAAAGCCTGAATGAAAATGGAAACATGACAGATTATGTAATTCTCATTATCTGATAAAAAGGAGCTTACACTAATTATTTAAAGGAACTCATTTTTCCTGATACTAAATGATAAAGGCAATTTATCAACCTAATGGACATTTTACTATTCAAGTGAATTGTTAAGACACACTATGATGGTTTTTTGAGGGGATCTATCATATGGAAATTAAACTATGGAATTGGGGTCACATCACAGTGTGTTAGTCTACTTGAGGACACACAAGCAGACCTTGTGATTCAAGACAACTCATTTTGCAAGTGGTTATTTAATGAAAAGAATTAATGTGTGTTCATTATTGGAAAAAAAAATAGAAGTAGAATGCATGAAGTAGCCTCCTTCAAGAGTGTAATCTAAATTCCCCACAATAACAGTTCCTCTTTCATTATTTATTTATTATTTTTAAAAATTGCAACCTTTAATTTACTTGGGCTTTCACCATTTGTTCATAATTTAATTCAGGAAACATTTCTAAGCATTAACCAGATTTACAAGACACTTTTCTGGGACCCGAGGAAACAGAGTTTAAGTACTATTCATTTTTATCAGAGTTGTGAAGCTGGTCTTGGGTTGCCCTGTGTGGTGACACTCCTACAGTGACACTGTCATCTTCTGCCAAGAGCAGTTTCTGCTGAAGGACTCACTGTGCGGCATAATTGCCAAGTGGGGGATTAAAAATGTATTTCATCGATCAAAAAAGTAGTAAGCACTTTTAATAAATGTAGGCGCAGTCTAGGAGACTAAGCTATATTGTATATTTCCTTTTTTAATTTTATTTCCAAGTAAGAAGTATATTCACGAAAATGCCAATTTGACATTCCGAGTATGACATTTACACAGACTTCACATGGCTTTTCTCTTTCCTACAGGACTCAAGTATATCTGAGATCTATCAGAGTGAACATTTCTAAACTCAGAGCACAATATCCTCAATATTTTCCGAGTGCTCCGGTGCACAGCTGGATACATCACTCATTTCTCTGTCTCAAGAATCACTTCATCTAAACTAGTTGTTTCAGTGTATCAACATCAGCCATCCTTAATCCGCTGAAGATAACATTGGGAAGAATAAAATAAAATGGAGGCTCAAATCCCTCTGTCTTTTATATTTCTATTTTGAGAGTAGGCGATCACTTGATACCACATGTTCTACTCGGAATATCACTGAGTAGCTGTAGCATGAAAATATACATTTCTGATCTGTAAAGAGTAACAAGTGAACTCATATTCTGTGAATTTCCTGCCATAGCACTCAGTATTCTCTTCTTCATGCAGCCGGTTTATTCTAATTCCCTTTTAGCACAGCTTCCAAGAATATCAATCTGTCATTTGGAGCTGAGTAACATGAAGATACACCACCGTTCTGGACAATTGGATCTTGGTAACATTGCCACATTTCCTGAATGGGATGCCAATAAATTATCTTTAAATGACTTTAAAGTTGCTGATTGGCTTCAGCTCACTTAGAGGTGTGCCTTCTGCTATGATTGAGTGCTACCCTCAAGCTTTAAATTGGCAGCCTGTGCACTTGGTCTCCAGGGCTGGCCTGCGACAAGATTCCACTTAAGTTAGATAGAGTTATTTATTGCATATAAAGAATTTTTACCAAAGAATGGCAGGCAAAGGAAGAATCCTCTCCTGACGGCTCCCCAACACCCCCCAAAAAAGTACCTGACTAACTCTGGATAAGAAAATTCCACTTAATGTTATATTTCCATCTAATTATGTTGATTTGAGCTCTGCATATCCAGATGTCTAATGTGTCAGTTCATTTAACTGGCCAAATGTCTTTGGAAGTGAAATTTTCTATCATTACAATGAAATCAGGAAAAAAATGCCTTTACTGATTTGAATTCGCACACTCATTGTAAAATATTTATCAATTCTTACCCCGTGTCAGGCACTGCACTTCTTATCTTCTAGATATTCAAAGATGAATGAATGAGTTTCCTATCATCCACTGTTTTGCAGTTTAGCAGAGGAGATCTATATACAAACCAGTACATCAGAGGGATGTGCTCTACAACAGAGGTTTGCATTAGGAGAATGTTGATGCACACAAAGGAAGAACCTCTTCTACTTTAGAACATGTAGAGGCCTTCCCAGAGGAGGTGATGTCAGCTTCAAAATGCATTATTCATTTATCCATTCATTTATAATAGAAGTTATTATCCACTGCAGTTGCGCTATCTTCCTTAATTGCATTTCTTTGCAGTGCCTTATTTCTAAGGCTGAGGCTTGAGGTTTAGTTTTCCTCCAGGTAGGAGGAGAGGGAAAGTCTGACTCAAAATATCTGTCACTGGTCAGCTTTGAGTCTCAAAGAAGACATTCCTGACCTTTTCAGCAAGATGGCAGCATTGAAAATCTATGGGGGAGAGAAGGGAGATTTACTTAAGTTAATATGTCAATAGCAAGTTCGAGAAATTAGGTAGCAATGTTATGTAAACCCAGGATAGAAAGAGGAAGAAGGATAGCAGGGGTAGAAATAAGGTGAAACCTTGGGGTCCTCATGTATCCCTCCACCCCCAGCCACACTTGGGGTTGAGCGTCAAGAGAGGAGTCATTTGAAATATCCAGATAGGTGTCTGTAGGAAGCTGGGTCAAACATATTTGGGAGGGAACAACTGGAGTCATGCATGCTGGGGATTAAAAGGAAAAAGCCACCAGACTGTGCAAATAAGTCACAATTGAATAGATAGAGCAGAAGCTACGGAGAAAGACAGAGGGGCCTCAGAAAGAGCCCTGAGTTCCCTAGGGTTTTCAGAAAGCCTGGAGGCATCTGAATATTTGAGTGGAAGTACACAGGTTTCCAAGAAGGCGGGGAAATTCTCAGAGGCCTGGGGTCATAACAAAGAGGACATCATCAATAAGACCTTTCCAACTGGGAGCAAATAGCTGAGACCAGGAGATTTAGCTGTGGGAGCAAACTTAATCAGTTCCCAAGACCATTTAGGACAAACCTATGTCAACCAGACAGGAAATGCATCAGATCAGTCACTCTTCTGAGAAGATTGGAACCAAAGGTCACCCTTATAGTCCAGAAGATAGCCTTTTCTGGAGTGCTTAGGGGAATGAAAACTGTTTACACAACTAGCCAGCATTGTGCGGAGGAGATGGCAGAACAGGATATGCATGGAATGAAGACAATGAGTAATTTGAAAGACCCTATTCAAACCAGCTCTGATAAGGCATTGGATACTAAACAGACTGAGGACTTATACTTAAAATATGATTGAGAAATTCTTCAAATAAGAGCTTAAATCTGGCTGTCAACCAGTGGAATAGTAGCTCTTAAGGGAAATCAGAACAGTCATAAAAGGTAAAGAAGACAAACATTTTTTTATTGATCTGAAGATAGTGTGAATGAATCTGTGTTATCACTTCACACCAATGAATATGTAGGGCACAATTCTAACAGCTAGAGATACAACGGGTAGATAAGATAAACTAAACCCTGTTTCTCAGGGATCTCACATTGAGGGGCTCACATATATAGACTTTTACAAACATGATATTAAAATAAAGTATGAGACTTTCTATGTTAGAAGGAGAGTGTCTTATGAGACTGCCGAGGTGAGGCACCTAACCAAATGAGTTTGAGTGAGGACTGGCTTGGAAAAACTCCCAGAAAAATTCATTTCTGAGAGGAGACATAGAGAATGAGTCAAGACACCATCAGTCGGATTGGCCTCAGAATTTTGAGAACAGACGTAGATTGCCATGTCTCATGTGTAGTCATTTCAAAGGCATTGACCCTGTCCACAAACTTTCTCAGTTATGGGCAGGGTCTCAAGCCATTTCTCCAGACTGTAATTTTTCCTCATTTATCTGAACAGGGCCTAGACGAAAGCAGATCAGACACACTGGATTGAACTGTCTAATTTATTATTCTGTCACAGAGGAAGATGTCAGCTAGCTGGAGGTCTTGCATGTGAAGACACAGAGTTCTCTCCTTGGACCCGTCCAGTTCAATGTGTTCATCAATAATCACGAGGAAGATATAAAGGGCATGCTATTCAATTCATGCCACGCACAAGGCTGAGGGATAGTAAATACAGTAAAAGACAGAGTTCAGATCCAAAGAGTTTTAATAGCCTCAAGCCATTTTATAGCCATAAATAGTTCCTGAACTTTCATCCAAAAACATACAACTCTACAAGTATAAATATCACAAGATAAATCTTAGCAATACTATATGTGGGAAAAGAATTAGAACAAAAATAGAGGTTAAAGATTAAATCAATAGTATATGCAATGAAAGCCAACACTGTGACTCCTATCAGATTAATTCAATGGAATCTTCTAGGTATTGTTAATAGAAATATAATATCTACAAGAAAAGAATCAAAAGTCTTTTTATGCACTCTATTTTCAGGTCACATTTGGAATATTAGGTGTGTCTGAGCTCTGTTCTTCATTTATACAAACTGGAATATCTGTTCTGTCAATATTTCATGGATGCTTACTATGTACTCTTGATTGAAGATAAACAATCTCTTGGTCTTCAGGAGAGCACATTAATAGTCTTCATTGATAGGTAACAGGGAAACTCAGTTATATTGGGCTGGTAAATGAAGAAGAGATCGGCAGAGAATAAAGGTCTGTGAAATATCACAGTTCCAATGGAAGATTACTGCGATCTGGAAATAAGGCAGAACTTTGTGAGGTAAAGAAAGTGAAGGACAATAGGAAGCCATTTAAGGATTTAAGCATAGGACTAGCATGATATTTATTTTTAAAAAATTAGTCTGGTTATAAATGTAATACTTTCTTTTCCTTCATGTCCAAAGTTCTTCCTAAGAGAACCATTTTCTCTAACATTAGAAAATTCATTCACACCGCATTGAACACACTTCTTATTTGCCTTCAGTTCCAGGTGAACTGGTAGGATTTGACTTTAATGCTGTGAGACAAAGGAGCGAAGAAAGCCTAGCAAAGAAGTATTTGTGAGTTATGCAAAACATAAATATCCAGCAAATTCCAAAGGCTCGGTTTACCTCTTTCAAGCATCAATAAGTCAAGAGAACTCACTCAGTGACCTTACATCTTAGATAAAATTTCCCCAGTACCACTTGACAAAGCAAAACTTCCAATTTTAAAAGATATTATATTATTCTTTCTTGAGTGTAGAAGATTTGATTGCAGTTTTCTGGTGTTATTTTTCTAACACTATTTCAGCAAAATTCACGGAGCAAAATTAAATGCCAGTAACTTTGTGAGCAACTTTTGATACAAAGATAATAAACCAGTCTCTACCCTTAAAGAGACCATATCTTAGTTCCGGGACACCCTCATGACCTCAAATGATTACAATATAACATGATAAATGCCAAATGAGAGCTATACCTAAGCTGTTAGCACAGTATAGAGAAGATTGATTATTTGTTCTGCTTGTAAGATTTGGGGAAACTTCACCAAAAGGGTGAGAGATTCACATAGAAATATGAGGGAAATAAAAGCCTCTAAAGAGACACAGATGATGTATCTAGAGTAGGATTTCAAATTCTTATCAAAGGGACTTTAGTCCAATTCAACAAACATATATTTAGTGCTTACCATGTTCGAGGCACTGTTCTAGGAATGTGAATGAGCCAATTAAAATTATTTATGTATTTTTATTGCTAATTACTATCAACTAAACATGTTCTAGGTGCTTTACAAGTATTATACATTTAATCTCCACAAAAACAAGCTTAAGAATAGATGATTTTCTTCAGCCTATGGAATATGAAGTCTAGTGATGGGAGGAAGCCATGTATGGATATAATTTCAATATCATATTAGTCAATTTGGGCTAATATAAGAAAAATACCATAGCCTGGGTGACCTAGACAACAAATGTTTATTTCTTACAGTTCTGGAGGCTGGGAAGTCTAAGATCAAGGCACTGGCAGATTCAGCATCTGATGAGAGCTCACTTCCTGGTTCATAGACTGCTGGCTTCTTGCTGTGTCCTCACATGGCTAGAGAGCTCTCTGAGGTTTCCTATATAAGGGCACTAATCACATTCATAGGGGTTCCATCCTTACAACTTAATTACCTCTCAAAGCCCCCACCTCCTAATACCATCACATTGGGGATTAGACTTTCAACATATGAATTTCAGGGAGACATGAATAATCCATAATAAATATCTCATAGTTAGTGCAATGATGGATGAACACACAGGGTAACACTATAAAAACACCAAGAATAGGATTTTGCCCAATCTCAGCAGGAAAGTTAGGATAGGGAGTTGTAAGAAATATTTCATGTTAGCCTTCATAAAGGAGATGATTCCCAAGCTCTCCTCAGTGATGGATAAAATACTGGATAGAAGCCAAGGGTAGTAGCATAAGAGGTAGGGAGAGATGATTCTGGAAAAAGCATGAGACGACCCCAGACTTTGGGAAGTAAAGAAACGCATTTAAAGCCACACAGCTAATACGTGGTGGAACAGGGTTGTCTGAGAAAAAAAATAACTTTTAAATTTTATATTTGGGTCATAATTAATCAAACTAATGAGTTGATGTCTAGGTCAAAACATTTGTATTTAATAAGGAAGAAATTCTTACTTACTAACCTCCACCTCCTCTTTGTGCATGGTCTATTGCAAACTATCTTCTACCTTGAGCCCAACAGTGTACATGCCATTCACACTTAAATAGGGATGGTCATTTAGAACTTTCTATAGGGAAATTCTGTACAGAGATTGATTTATTGTTTCTTGGGTAAAGGGCTTAATTAGTTCCTTTTATCATTTAATGAGGAATCCAACAAAAGAATAGGTAAAAACACCTTGATAGATAATAATGACAGCTAGTCTCCCTTAGCTCTTTTCTATGTTATTGGATTGCTCCAAAATCCAAGAGACAGAGAGAACAGAGTAGATTTCATGGCCCTGTTCTGTGCATAAGGAAATGCAGACATAGAGAAGTGATTTAAACTCCTTGAGCGGCACATTGACTCTCAATTCAGTACTCTAAGCAGCACACCCAGACTTCTTGTGAGATGATGTTGGACACTTGTTATGGAAACCTAATTTGTCTCACCTATGTTAATTTTTGAGATGAGTATGCAAGACAATTTGGATATTTATAGTCTATTTCAGTTTATCATTTCCATTATAAAAGTAGCTATTTGAAATGGAACCCTGCTTATTTTGGCTACTTATGATGAATTGTTTTTATCATGAGGTCATAGTTTTTTGGTAATTTTTTTCCAAAACTAACAAATCAACTAAATTAGTTAAGCTATAAATAAAAGTCAGTGTGAAAGGAGCCATCATTCCAGCCATTAAGAATAATGAATTCATACAACCAAAGAGTAGAGGCTGCTTTCTTTGATTTTTTTAAGATAACACAATTTATATTAAGAATTTTTTTTGTTTATCTTATTTATTTAAACCACCTCTCAAGTGAAATTATGAGCTTCTTACTATGGAGAGACAGCAAGGAAGGAAAAACCTTATCTGGGAGCCGAAATACAATGCACAGAAAAATGCCTAAAAGATTTCAACCTCAAATTAATAGAGCACTGAAGGAGAAGGAGTATACCATGATGACCTCTGATCAATCTCTCTTAGACCTTTCCACGCCTATCCATAAGAGCCATGTGGCTTAGGAAAGACAAGTCAGCAGTGTCTTTAAACTCTAGAAGGTATTCTCTACTCTCCATGTCCCTTTACTGAATCGGCAGAGAATGTCATCAATTGTGTATTCATTTTTTCAGCATTCTTAAATTCTATGGTGTACCAATGCTTTCCTAGGTATTGGAAATGCAAAGAAGAATACAATGGTCCTTGCCATTAAATATTTCACAGATTTGTATTCAGGGAAGTAAACAATTATGATATAAATTCCAAAGTACAAGTGCATGCATTCCATAGCACAAGTAAAGATAGGAAATCGTAGAAGAGCATCTAACTAAATGAGAAGAATGATCAAAGAGTGTTTTCTGGAAGCTATGACATAACTTGAATCTGGAAGAGTAGGAGTTATCCTGGAGGAACTGGCGAAGGAGTCCCTGTTGATAGCACAGAAACACAAAGTCACAGATGCAGATAGATAGCTAAATACTATGTCTCAAGGTATTGGTTCTGGACTCACAAAATTTGTCTCAGTCAAGTCAAGATTGAGTGTAGAGACCAAAATATGGCTGATGCTACACATGGAAGTTAAGTATCAGAGGTGCAAAGAAAGGAAGGATGCATATCCTGGAAATCAGACAGAGACTGAAGTTGATGGTATGACAACCACTGGTGTATTTTGTTTGTTTTTTGTATCTTTGTAGTGGGTTTTTACATAACTATAATACTCCAGAGCAGAGTTTCAAAATGGCAGGGATTAGTGAGTGAAGGATGATCTATATACTTTTTATAAAACTTGCTTAAAATTTCCATAATGCAAAAGAAGAGGAAATGATGGAATTTATTCTCATATAAAAGAGTAATATTCCCATACCAATATCTCATTTTTCAACTACCAGGGTTGTTTCTGCCTTTCCCCTTTTATTTATGTAAAAAGAAATGCAGAGACTGCAGAAGTGGGTAAAGAAAACCTTGTTAAACTTTTTCAACAATCTCTGCTATAATGTTCGAAGCAATTACTTTTGCTGTCAGCAGGAATAAAATTTACTACCATCAGAGAGTGCAAAGAATCAAATGTATTGCTAAGAATTACAACATAAGCTGCATGCAAATAACCCCACAAGTTCCAAGGGCTTGTCTTCCTCTATTTGTACAGCTGAGGCTTCAGTCATAGGTTGTGGAGTCTTTTTTCTTTTATTTTCCTGGAAGCCAGAGTAGAATTTTCTCATTAATTTCAGTGAAAAACAAGAGTCTGCTAATGCCTACCATCTTCAGGGGAAATATTATTGGTGCACTTTTATAAAAGAACAATTTTTCTTGCTAAACACACCACAGAGTAAGCACATTGTGCTATCACAAACAATGGAAATTACACCAACAATAATCCTTTTTCAGACAAATATTTGGACTTGACGCTCATAGGCAAGCTTGAGTGTAAACTTTAGTCTACTGCTCCCTAAGGACATGCAGACCTTTCAGTGAAAACGCTTAACATTATGCACAGCTGATTTCTGGAAGAGAGTATTATAGAATGCTGAAACAATGAGCTTGGCTCCCTGATATTAATTACAGTCTCTACCACTGGAACCATTTGACCCCCTGGTCAAAGCTCAGCCATTCTTTTAATGTCAGTGCTGGCAAATAATGATACATGTACTTGGTGTAACAAGCATTATAATTCTTCAATAATTATTAAACAACAGGCAACAATCCTCTGTGCTATCTGTCTCCACCAGATAGAACACTTTTAGCAGGTTCATCTCATACTTATGTCTACCTTTCATAAATATCTTGTATTTGGTCAGGAAAACAGAATCCAGTCTACATATTCCATATGAATATTTTAATACAGGAAATCAGAGGCTTACATAATTTTTAGCCTAGGAATCAACAGTTTGGAAAGTGGATCCAAAATATCTTGTCCTGCAACATGGAAGTGAGTAGTTTTCAAGAGAGCTCCCTAAAGCCACTGCAAACCTCAAGCCCCTCTAGAAAGCATTCATCTGACTGCCTCAATCTGCGGTACCAGGACTGGTGATTCTCTAGTGCCCCGCTGAAAAGCTGGTAGACTTCAATTGTGTCCTGATATTAAGACCACTACTTTTTCTTTATATGGGTAAGGAGATTCTAGAAAATGTAGTTGTAGGCTTCTTCTGTGCAAAACAGACTTTAGAATGCACTTATGAGTATGTAAAAGTAATATGCTTATAAATGTTTCTATTCTTTACATCTTTTCCTGAAGTTAATAATTGCTACTTTTTTTCAGTTGCTTAAGTTTCTGGAATTACCACACGTGGTGTTCTTACACACTTCCCAGCAGTATTTTCTACATGCTCAATTCCATTGGATAATTTACCACTTCCAATCCCTAATCATGGAAAGTTCTACTGGTGCCCTCTTGCTCCTGTCTGGAATATTAGCTCTCCTGGCCTGATGGAAGGCTTTCTATCCTTCTTCTGTTCTGGATTCCCCACCTCCTTCTAGATTCTGCCTTCCCTTTATTGTCTGCTCCTTTGTTTTGATGAAGGATATTCTCTAGTAGTTTTCTGAGTGCAGGAGAGGTTAGCATTTTACTCTTCATATATCTCAACATACCTTTAATCTCCCTGACCGTTGATTAAATTGTAGCTTTATATAGACTTCTAGGCTGGAAATCACTTTCCCTCAGGATTCAGTAAGCATTGCCCTATTGTATTTAAGCTCTATATGTCATTCTTTGGAAGGCACAGGAATTTTTTTTCCTGATTATTTTTTGTGATCTTGTTAGTGTTGTTTTGTTAATTTTTTTATCTTCTCTCACAGAATGTAGGATTTCCTCCTTATTGCTGGTATTTCATAATTTCACAGGCATACGCCTTGATGTAAGAGTGTTTAGGAATGTTTGGCAAGAGATGGGGTGGGGATTCAATTAATTGCCCCATCACCTGTTCAGCCTTACAATCTGGAAACGATGTCCTTCAATTAAGGGCAATGTTCTTCTTCTATTTGATGATTTTCTCCAATTTTTTTTTCTTCCTGGAACTCTGGAGAGTCGAATAATGAGTCTCCTAAAGTAATCATTTAATATTTTAGCTTTTTATTTCATGTATTTACCTTTTCATATTTTTTGTTCTTCTTTCTGGTAGATTTAAGCAACTTTATTTTTTCTTATTTCTAATGTCAAACTTAATATTGTTCCTTTTTTTCTGGTATGGTTTATAGATCTCATTTTGATTTTGTGAGTAGAATAACCTCCCCATTTTTTGGTGGATATTAATTAATTATTTTTGTCTTATTGTGAAATCTTTTTTCTGCATTGGGATTAATTGCATTATCTCAGTTTTCTCCAATTTTCTCCACATATTTGCATGTTGCTTTGCTTTCTCTTTCATGTTTTAATTCTTAGTCAAATATCTGGAGAACCTAAGCCGTCCATTCATGCTGCAGAATGAACTCACTGTAACATCTATGAGAAAGAGCAAAAATTGTCCACTAGTGGACTTTGGTAATCTGAGTCAGGTGTGCTTCATTCATGAATAAGATGCCAGCACAATGTGCATTATTATCTTTGAGATCAGTTTTTTTCTATTAAAAACGTCTTCTAATTTTCTTCTAGATGTGATGGCAGTGGGAGTACGGGATGTATAGTGCGGGTGATGAGCTCTGGAGCAAGAGGAGGTGAGTGGCTAGGGGAATTTTCTTGCTCAGTGGAGAGTTTTCAACCGAAGTACTTATTTTAAGTCCTCAGTCAAATCTTTGGTTTTTATGGTGCCTGATGTCCCTATGTGCAGGTACTCACTGATTCCACTTTCTCAGAATAACAGCCTCTAGTCTGAATATGGAAGAGATAACATAAAAGAAGGAACAGTTGCCTTGCTGTGTGAGCTAAAAGTATACCTGGGGATCGAACTTCTCTGTATATAAATTTTTACTATCTTTCTGTTTTTAGCTCCACAGCTCAACATCTCCACAGCTGCCTTCCATGTGTCTCCTTACACCGGTCTTAAACCTGTCCATTCTCTTAAAGCAAACCAAATCATTTCTCTCTTTTTTTGTTTCCTTTTCTGCCAGCCTATTTGTTGTATCTTTCTCTGCTGAGCTGGTTACCAGTTACACAATACATTCTGCTCAACCAGCAGCAGTGGTCTCATGTTCACACTGGAAGTAAATCTCAAAAGACACAATAGACTTCATTGATTCCACGTTTATTCAGTTTTTAGGAAAATCTAGTGAAAGCAATATAACATAATTGATGTCTCGTGACTCCTGGGTGAAGCTTCTGAGGTGCCGAAGTTATTCCGTACTTCGATGAACATGGTCGTGAGAGATGAGCTTCAGAGGTACAGACCAGCTCACCTCAGGGAAACCAGCAATTCTTGAATCTCTTCAACCTTTATGTATATTTTAATCACGTATCCATGTATCTGCTTCAGGTTTATGTGATGTTACCTTTCTCTAGCACAAGTGCATTTGTGGTTATTCATTAGTTACAGCTTACACATTTAAAAAAAAGTTAGATGCTTTGTTTGAAACATAACAACTTCAGCAAAATTCTCATTTATCTTGGTGTATTATTCGTGTAAATTCCTTAAGTTAGAGCTGCTTATTCAAGTAACCAATCCTTCTCAGGCCACTTTGAATTCAGAGAAAATAATAGAGAGCGGCTTTAATGCTTTCATTGGACAAATCGTTCACTTACTTTCCAATTATAAAAAAAAAATACTGAAATCTTTTGTCTCCTAGGCTCGTTGATCTTCTGAGTTTATAACTTTCTTTTATTCTCCTTCTTATCATTTGAACAGATTTATGAAGGGCGAATGGCAATGCTTTTAATCTACCATGAGTAACCAGAAGTTGCAAAGATTCAAGAACATTTGATCACATTTGTAGGAAAAAAGATAACAATAAAGAGAAGAAAGGCTTTTCTAATACAACTTCCCAAGATTAGAGAAAATAAAAATAGAAACCAAAAATTATTACAATTTAACACCTGCACAACTCTGCTAAACAAAGCACAAGAGGAGGGGTTTTTTTAGACAACTCTGAACTCAGCAAATAACTCAAAGCCAGCCCTCATTATGAAGTGAAGCAAATAGACCAAAGACTTGCTGGTACTTAATATGATTCTTCTTTTGCAGATCTCTTGAAAGACATACTGAGGCGTTTATTGAGTTCATTTTCACAGATTAATGGTAATTAAATAATAAAATTAATTGATTATGAATTAATTCAGGATATTGTTGTAAATTAAGCATTGTTCTTAAATATTTTCTTCCAATAGCGTAAGGATTCTCATTTGCATGTTGCGGTTTTAAGGAAACTCTTAAGTTATTTGCTGAAAGTATTATCTTTCAAAACACAATTGTTTTGGAAAAAGAACACAAAAGTGGAATGCACAAAATTGCTTTTCTCTTCCACTTCAGACTCTTGGCAGAAGTCACACAAAAGCCGTCAACTGCCAAAATACATTACATCACAATTAACATGATTTTGAAAAAAGAATCTAATATCAATTTTATAACTGGATCATAATAAATGAAACTAATGAGCTGAAGTTGGTGAGATCAAAACTTTCCAATTAATAAAAAATAAATTTCTTACTCAAATATCCAAACTGGCAAGTTTATAAGTATGGTATAGAAATGACTAATTCTCAGTCTCTAAATGAGATTTGAATAGTCAAACTCTGCAGGCAACCTTTTACCTAAAAACAAAAAACATACCCACAAAGAGTCACATTTGGATTCTGTATTTAACAAGAAATTTAAAGTTTAAATGTCCCTGATGATCATTCAAATCATTACACTTTAGAAAACTCCAAGCCCTGTGATTGCAGATTTAGTAAACACACCAGAAATCTGTTAAAAAGATTATTTTATTGTGCCAGTTTTATTAGCTTAACAGATCTATTTATTTAAGAGGAACTCACAGCCTTGGAAAATTCATTTTAGTTGATACACGTGATATAACTATTTAAGGAAATTTGCATACTGGCATTGACTTCTATTGGCACCTTAGGAATTGCCATTTTATTCCACTATACAATTTCTATGAATAATTTAGCACAGCAAATTAAATTTGTTTTGTGGGCTGTTACCTGGAATTAGCCAAATTAGAAGGCTAAGGGCACACTCCTCCAGACGGCCAAGTTTTCCTCAAGAGTTCTGACACTAATGGCAAATTCAGGAGTTTCCCTAATTATTGAAGTTCAAAAATTCCCTGGAAAGACTCACAGAACTCATGGAAATCTAACATACTCACAGTCACACTTACTCCAGGAACAGGGTACCAATTAGAACCAGCCAAAGGAAGAGATGCATAGGGCAAAAATGGACGGTATTACCTGCTCCTGACCATGATGCATGAGCATACACACAGAATACTGGCAACCAGGAAACTCATCCAAGCCTTGGTGTCCCAAGGTTTTACTGGGATTTCATTATGTAGGCATGATTGATTGCTTAGTTGCCCAAGTAATTAAACTTAGTCTGGAGATTAACTGATTTTATGTAACACAGAGCCTATACCCTTTAAACACATAGTTGGTCTTTCTAGCATGGTCAGCCCCTACCCTAAGACTATTGGGTGTGGTCTGACCCACCCCAAGCCATCTTGTTAGCATAAACTACCAGTTGTGGCACAGGGGGCCCACCGTGAATAATAAAGTGACGCATCACTCAGGAAATTCCGTGTATTTAGAGGTCATTTCCTGAAAGCCAGGACAAAAACCAGAACTCTCTTTGGGCAAGCCTAAATTCCTTACTAGATGGCTGTTTGTTCTCTTCCCTGTCATACCATCTATAAGGAAATAATAATACCAGTAACAACAAAAGATTGTTATAACATCACAATCATATTTTGACCTTTAGTATGACCATAGAGAATTTTTTAGACTTCCATTTAAATTTGCAATTTAACCTCTGAAATTTTTTTCAGATCATTTTTATGACTAGATGATGTATATTAGTCTTTAAAATATGACAAAGGGTATAACATCATAATCAATAAGAAGCATACAACTATTTTGTTAAGGGATAATTGATGACTATGTGAGGATTAAGTATAAAATTAATTAAAGTTATTAAAGTTGTTAACTATAAAAAAACTGCATTTCAATCACAATTCTCCACTCACTAGTGGTTATTAATCTGTAAGTGGGTCTGTTTCTTTCTATTGTTAAATGAAGATAAAACCATTTTCTACTTCATAAGGTGTTATGAAGATTCAAAAAAGATTCATTGATGTTCTAACTCCCAGTGCCTGTGAATGTAACCTTATTTGGAAATAGAATCTTTGTAGATATAATCAATTTAAGACAAAATAATCAGAGTGGGTCCTAATCCAATATGTCTGCTGTCCTTATAAGAAGGAAGATGCCACGTGAAGAGACACACAGGAAGAATGCCATGTGACAACAGAGGCAGAGATTGGAGTGATGCATCTCAAGCCATGGAACACCACGGATTGATGACCATCCCCAACAGCTAAGAATAGGAAAGATGTATTCTACGCCGTCACAGAAGATTATGGCCGTGCTAAACCCTGTGCTTCAGACTTCTAACCTCCAGAACTGCGAAGGAATAAGTTTCTATTGTTTTAAGCCCCCTAGTTTGAGGGACTTTGTTATGGAGACAGAGTAAAATGATACACAGAGTAAGTAGTATTGGATATATTAAATGAGCATAAATATTAAAAGAACTTAGAAGTCCTGAAATATAGTAAGCACTAGGTACATGTTTACTGTTTTTAATCCTTACAAATATAAATAAATCATAACGTGATTCTGACCTGTTGACAATTAATCTAGAAGGTTTTATTCTTGGACATAACCTGGATTATTACAGTTTCTGGATAGGAAGTTCAATGTCATATTTTTCCACCTATATATAGTTATATTAATAACTGAGGAAGCGAACTCTACACATTGTTTCCTTTTTCTTTTTTTACTCTTACAATTGCTCTTTGATGTTGGTGTAGTAAGAGTGAAAAGATGCACAAGGCATTTCCACTGAGGCATTAAGATTATTTATTCAGCCTTATCCCAACAGCCAACATTCTACTCAGGGATGTGGAAACTAAAACAGAAATATATGCCATAGTCCCTGCCTCTATAGAACTTGCAAAAAAATACTTCAATTGCTGAATTGCACAAACTAGTCCCAGAAAAGAGAAGTAGTTTTTTCAGCCTGAGTATTCAAACTTTGAAACCTGTTTGTGACCAGTCAAGATCTAAGTGGAATCCAAATTCATTCTATCATGCATTGGATTCAATAGAGAAAAGCCTTTACACATGGAGATACGTCAACTTTGTCCCTGTTGGGATCCATATAGACAGTCTCTAAAAATGTTTCCTCTGGATATCGAGCTAAGTCATTAACTAATTGAGCACACACAGCTGGGAGAAAAATTAAGTATCAGAAGGAAATTTTCCCTAGATGTTTGTTTATGAGTTCACCCACCGATGTTCAACTACTTCCTATTACAAAACCAGGTTAAATTCGGACTTCATAATTTTAAAATGTAAGTCAGATTATGATGTTTCTCTGCTCAAAACCCTCTAACAGCTCACCACTTCACTAAAGCCCTAGTTCTCCCAAAGACCTACAGAACCTGCAAACTCTGGTTTCCCATTATTTCTCTCACTAACTTCATCTGTTTGTTTTTGGGTTTTTTTGAGGAAGATTAGCCCTGAGGTAACATTTGCCACAAATCCTCCTCTTTTTGCTGAGGAAAACTGGCCCTGTGCTAACATCCATGCCCATCTTCCTCTATTTTGTGTGGGATGCCTGCCACAGCATGGCTTGACAAGTGGTGTGTGGGTCCGTACCTGGGATCCAAACTGGTGAAGCCTGGGCCACCAAAACAGAATGTGCAAACTTAATCACTGTGCAACTGGGCTGGCCCCCATCTGGTTTTTTGCAATATTAATAAGCTATCAAAAAACAAATGTTCTATTACATAAGTAGCAACATGAACAAATACATGGAAACATATTTGAAAAGCTATATTCAAAACATCAGGAAGGAAAACAAAATAAATAAGTTTATATGTAAATTCCATCCACATTTACCATTAAAAATGTTTCACTTTCTGTGCAGTCACATCTATGTGCAGATTTCCAGATTAAAATTCACATCACCAATAACAGACTAAAATTATTTTAGACATTTCTAAGTATAATAAGAGATATTAAAGACCAAGATTACTCTCACCAATGTTAATTGGATAGCACTTTTAAAAATAAGCCCAGCAAACCACTATAAAGTAGATTCAATAATCAATATCCAAAAGAATAATAATGATCTTCAGATAGGTCTGAAGAAGAGAATGTATTACTCTTTTAGTATGTCAATCATTACTCCCAAAGAGGTCTATTTAACAGAGAACATCCATATTTGCCTCTCATTTTGTTAGTGACCATGTGATGTCAGTTTTATGCACAATAAACCAGGAACACAAGTTCATTTTGTTGCTTTATCACACTGATATTCTCTTATGCTTCTCAGACACCATAGAATGCAATCCATATCTCCACTTCTATGGAAATGCTGAGGAAAATATAATGACGGATGGGTAGCAAGTAAATTATCCATTTTTATCAGCACTTTGGTGTGTGTGGAAAGCATTGTTATGCAGAGGACTTGAAGGTTTTCTCAATGCTTTACTTGTTTCTGCTAGAATATTCACATATTCTTTTTTTACAAGATGTTCCAAAAGCACAGATTGTGAATGAAACTGGGCCCCCCTCCCTGGTCTAATAGTGAATCTAACAAGCAAGCTGCATAGGATTAAAGCCAGTACAATAAAAATCCACGCTGTACCAGAAGCAGCCACGCAGGCCTCCTAAGCCTGTGTCTAAATGAAATTGCAGCCCCTCCTCTCAAGTCTGGAGGTGCCAGCAGGATGAATCAGCAACAGGAAGAGATAATGGTACCTGGCTCTCACATTTACCAGCTGCATTTCTTAGAGATTGAGGGAAAACGTAATGACCTTGCTCCTTGCCTCCTTGAACACATAGATAACACCAACATTCCAAGCCTTGTTTAATGTATGAACAAAAAGTTCTTGTTATCTTTGAAGTATATGACTATTAGATGTGCAAGCCCTTTCCTGCATGTACACTTCTTTGTTAAAAAGTATACAGACTGCCCTCAGATCTGTAGACCTTGGAATAGTTCCTCAGAATATTCTGTTGGACTGTTGGTTCCCTGGACTCAAGTTCCTCGCTTTGATCATGGAATAAACTTCTTCATTTAACCTTTATCTAGAATCTTTAATTCAGGGGACAATATCATATTCACTTTTCATGAAAACAGATTTAACATTTCCTGATTTTGAAAAAAAAAAATTAAATGTGGGAAAATTAGGAATTGTATAGATAGATCTTTGAACTTATATTAAAGTTTCTCAGTCTTTTTTTAAAGAAATCTTTCACGACAAGAAGCTGAGGGTTTTATGTTATTCTTATGTGCTATAATTGCATTTAAAATAGTGATGAAAAATAATATTGCATTTGAGTTTAGGCCTACAAGTAGAAAATGCTACCAAGTTTTCTTTCTACAAAAGACGTGTTTTCTTGTTCCTTTTTCTTCTCATCAGTGAAGCAGATATTGTGAATATTTTCTTGTTACAATAGTATACATTCTTTTCTACTTATAACACTTTCATTTTCTATTTATTTAATTTTTCCAGATAAATTTGCTTGAAATGAGTACTGAATTTATCAGCTCTTGTGCACTGTTCATGTCTACTCACAGGTGAATTGGGTTACAAGTAACAAGATCTATTCTAGAAAACAAAGTCTATATTGGGAAAGAGGCCATCTATCAAACTAATTTGGCTAAATCCACATGACTTCATTCTATTTCAACAGTAACTGAAAAAAAAAGTTTGATCATTGTAGCAATCAAAAGGTTTTATTTAGTCATTCAGATTGTTAGATTGCTGTGTACACAAGTGTCAGAACAATATTCCTGAAACTCTATTTTTCTTCTTACAATTTATCAGTAAGATTTTCTGTTTTGTTACATCATTTATTAGAATTATGAAGACATTTTTCAAAACATTCCACAATATTCACCAGGAAAAAATACTGAAAAATATTTAACTAATCATGAATAATTAATGGAACATGTATTAAATATCCTTAGGCTTAATAGACCATTTCTTTAAGACTTACTTTGATTTTTCAATAATAGTTCCCATGTATTTAGGAATAGAAAATGCATATCTTAATATAAAAAGAATAAAATAAATTTAGAAGAGAAACTAAGTAACTAAAGATATGTGTTCTAGAAAAAAAGGTGAAATACTGGTATTTAAACTTTTTGTTTTTTATGTGTGTGGTGTTTATTTTTTAATTCATTTTTATCCTCAGGCTGAAGCTCTAAACATTGTGAAGCCATATGTCAGGGAGAAATTTGGAAAACTAGCTAGCTAACTAACCTATCAAAACTCACCTTCCTTAGGAAATATTCCCAACTTTGATACAGCTTTCCCTTCCTGTCATCCCACGAGATGGAGTTCCATGGTCAGTCTTTCTATGGGCTCCCTTACAAACTATGAGCACTTAGCCCATTCTAGAATACTATGATTCTAATAGTTAATTATTTGAATTATCATCAGGGATATTTAAATTTTAAAGTTTTGTTAAATATAGAATATTTTTATGTGAATCTTTGCAGGAATGGTTTACTCGTTAAAGTAAAATTACAATTTTTCTATTCAAATCTTACATTTTCCCAATTTCATTAATTAGAATTTTCCCCAGTAATTTGCCACAGAGCCTTTGCTAGTTCTTACTAGAGCACAAATATACATACCATACTTACTACGGTGGTTTCATGAGGGAGAGAATGAAATCATGGTTGTTTGTGAAAGAATATAGGTTAATCTTTAATGTTTTAATGTGTACAAGGCATGTATTATTCTATTGAAACGAAGGGTTGAATTTTTGAAGTCCGAGCAAAATTTGAATTTAAGAGGGTCCCTGAGCAGAAACAAGATTTACAGGGGTGCAGACCATCCTCTCAGAGTCATCATGCTTCAGCTGCTCAGATATTAGAAGTATCTGCAAAAGAGATATGCAAACCTGGTTCTTTGAAAGAAAGCAAATATGGTGATTCAGTGAAGGTCTCTTGAGTTTTGGACCTGAAAGCACCTGAGGCGCTGCCCTTTAAAACCCATTTGAAAGAACTTGCTACTTCTTTCCTGGCAGTTGGTGGAAACTATTCCCACTACTACCGGATGTCAGATGATTATGAGGCCACGAATGTTGATCACACCTTTTGTAATGCAAAAAAGGCATTCATATAAGCGGGGGAAACATACCGTACAACATGGCTCACTCATAAATTAGAAAAGGATCAAGAGCATGCTAAGGTAGAAATTAAGAGGAGTCTATCACACGTATAATCAAACATCTTCCCTATGCCTGGGGCAGATGCCTCCCATCACAGTCAGCTAAACACTCTGATTCCTTCCCAGGTAAGTTAAAGCAGGTTGTCTGGATCAGCTGTGTTTTCACCGCACCATTCCATACTCTATCAGACCAGAAATTTCTGGGGAGTGTGATTGTAATTCAACTCTAAGTAGAGCCTATGGTCATGAGTCTACTCCCATACTTTGTCCCTGTAAAGTTGGTTCCCTGGTTGAGGCCTTTATTGTGATATATAGATTCAATAAACCTAAGTCCCCAGAGAGCGGTGCTACCTGAACCCTGTGGAAAAAGAAGCAAATTTAAACCTGAAGAATGTGTCTCTTGTTTGGAAAATAAACCATTGTTCCTTCCAGGACAAAGAAGACCAACGTAGTCAGATTGCCAACAAATAGTCAATTGATTTCCTAGAAGAATGATACCATACCAATAACTCAGACTTGTTCTTTCTTGTTGGAAATTTGCATATTTAAGCTGGCAGTAGCTAATTGGGCCTTGATAAGTGAGAATGCATCATATTGTTTCTATGTACAACTTACTCTGTGCAAGTATGACTTTCTCATTTGTGTGTCCATCATGGCAGCGGTGGAGTGGCTGTTGATAAAGACTTGCTAACATCAACTTGCTAATTAATTATTTTACATTTTCTGGTGGGGATGCAAGAGAAAGATTCTCACACTTTGTGCCCATTCGCATATATACATCCACATATCTCTATCCCAGAACTCATAATCCTAATCTTTCAAACTTGGGATTTCTGGGATACCTGGTCCCTTCCACTGGTGCGGATCATGTTTGGCTCCAGAAGCATAATTTTCAAATTCCAATGGTTTACAGCTGAATCTGCTCAACTTTATAACTTATTACATCCAACAGGAACCAGTTCATGATTGGCATTTCCAGATACTTGGCAATTCCATGTTCCACGGCCGAATTATTTATCTTTGCCAGGACGAGTATCAAAAAAGGAAATATATTTCAAATGACATGTAATTCTGCTGATGACATGAACTTTTTCCAGAATGCCAAGCCCTGTGTAGTATGTGTATCCTACTGAGGCTCGTCATAAGCTCCATACCTTATCCCTTTTCCACCAAAGACATCTCCAATAACTTAGCACATATGGGTTGTGGCTAGGAGATGCAGTTAGGGTTAGTATTTCCTTATTGCACTTTGTATTGTTTGAATATCCCTGCTGGTGTCAATAGCGCACCCAAACTTTCTTCTAAGTGTTCCAGGTGTGGGACACATGGCAAAAAGGAGGTGGGGCTTGAAAGCTGTCAGTCGTCAAACATCAAAAACAGTCAAATCATTTATTAAATTCCCATAGCAGGTGAAACCCAGAGTTTACTGGCTGGTGGTCTGTCGTCGCCACCTTAATCACGGGGACTGTGTAGAACATAAGGAAATGCCGTTCCTTTGGAGATTTTACTGTAATTTAAATTGATACATACTATGTCAAGCCTTAAAATCTCTTCCATAGCTATATGGTGTAACAAAGTGTTTATAAGATCACTTATTATAAGCAGTAATTTTCCAGTATGAGAAAATATTTTGAGAAGCTGAGTTGAAGTTTCTAAAACCAAATGGCCAGGAAAGAACAAGAACTTAACGTTAAAAAAAATTATACATTCAATTAAATGTCTTCATTAAGACAAATAAGACAGTCCAAATAATGATACTCTAAGTCAAATATCGAAAAGAAATATGGGCAACAAGATATTTACTGACATCAGAGGGCCTGGAAAGGAAGGAGTTAAAATAGCTGGGCTGGGATCCAGTTCAAGGGTTACTACTAGCTGGATGCGCTCGGAAAAAAAGAAAAAAGGCAAGCGTCCCCATCTGATAGTCTTACAAAAATGGTAACTGAACCTCTGGATGAAAAGACTAATGAAGTTTGCTAGGAGAGTATTCCTATCTCCAGAATGCTTTGAGCACTGATTTTCCTGTTTTAGGATTGTTGATGATAAACAAACCCGTAATATGTGAATTTATGAGGCATGGCTCCTTGAAGAATACCATCTAAGTAAATAACTATCTATCTGGGGTAAAAAGAAAAATAAAGATGTTTAATAACTTAAAGATCCCTGCTGTGTCAAGTGACCTACAATCCTCCTTAAAAGACCTCATTTTCGTTGGGCCAGATAGTGTGTGTCAAATGTGGAAAGGAACAATTTGTGGGATGTCCTCTGCTGGTGTCTTCTTTCCTGATAACCTCATAATTGTTAGTAAAGCTTGCTACTGGGGAAAAAAAACCCTCTGACTTGTTTGATTCCAATTAGACAGTCAGATCTTTGTGCTAGCTCAGTGTTCTACTCGTGAAGTACTTTGCTAAAACTGATTTTGTAAAACTTTAATGAGAAGTTTTCTATCTCAATTCATAGTTAAATTGGTTTGTAGTTTTAACTTTTATATGATCTTTGTAAAATTTGGATAATAAATTTATGTTACTTTCAGAAAACAAAATGTGAAACATTCCATACTTTTTTTAAGCTTAGACACAGTTAAAATAACCTGGGAGTTTAGATAGAGACTTAAGCATCTATCCATGATTTCTTCTCACCACTAACCTGGTATGTCAAGTAATATGATAATCAGGTCCCATTTGGTCTGTCAATGTCAATATGTTGTGCAGGGACCTTGCCATAGTTTTCAGGTAACACGCTTTCTTCCTAACACCGCGTGGGACTCCAGACCTTCATGACAATGTAGTGGCTGTGCCACTTGATGCCTGGAACAAAGCCTGAGATTTTACTGTTATTCACGGGGCTCAGCAGACAGTGGACTGAGATTTTGCTTACTAAGGGCTCTAACAGCTGAGATCTATGTGACTCTGCTGAGTTCTGCTGACCCTGGTGTAAATCAGAACAGACAGGACCTATGAGATGATGTGCTTGCATGTCTGCACAGTTGAGAGAGAACATTCTCTTCCACTATCAGGGTTTGGAGGTGAGAAAATAGTGGCTAGGAAGCTGGAGGAGAGGCTGAAGCATGGACAGAAGCCTCTTCCCAGAACTTCAACACAGAAATCAAGATTTTGCTTGCTTTTTCAGCTCCCGGAAGCTGAAATTGGTGTTTTTATCATCGTTATCTCCTTTTCCATTATATGAGAGACCTTACTTACTTGAAAAGCATAGGAATGAAAAATTATGAGCACGTAAAGAGATTTACCACTAACTTGAGAAGATGCAGGAGTCTGAAAGAAAATCAAGCTAAATGTCCTGAATAGGTGGTTCTCATTATGAGTAGAAATGACAAAAGCAGCAAAATTTAATTCAAGCTAAAATTAATAAGAATATTTAAGGAGTTAAGATATAAAAGAGACTTTCTGAAGTTTTAAAATAGTAATTCTAAAATGAAAACTGCAATAGATTGAAAACAGGGTAGTTACTTGTAGGAATCTGACTTGTAGGAATAGATTAGTGGTCCTAAGATTTTATGCTCACATACCCCCTTAAAATCTTTTGAAAGCTATATACATTCTTGCACATTTTTAAGGTGATATCTAAAATGAACTCCTCTAAGTTTAAAAAGTTGCCGATAAACGTTAGCATTTTAGCATATTGTAAACAGTGACTTTAGAAAATAAAAATGTTCACATTATTCATTTATATCAAGAAATAAAAATGCCGCTGTATATCAAAATACCACCAAAATCAATTTTAAAGTACATTAAAAAGGTCTCAGATCTTTCTCTTCCTGAGCTTACATTTCCATCTTCTTTCAGAGGATTTCATACTAATTTAAAATATTTCATAATGGTACTTATTTTTCATAATATTTATTTCCTACTAGATATGTATATGAAGTGAAATTTATTATTTTTCGTTCTTGTCCCCATAAGTTGTTTCTTTCCTTTTTCTTTTAAAAGATTGACACCTGGGCTAACATCTGTTGCCAATCTTCTTCTGTTTTTTTTCCTTCTTCTCCCCAAAGCCCCCCAGTACATAGCTGTGTATTCTAGTTGTGAGTGCCTCTGGGTGTGCTGTGTGGGACTCCGCCTCAGCATGGCCTGATGAGTGGCGCCATGTCCTCGCCCAGGATCCAAATCAGAGAAACCCTGGGCAGGCGAAGCAGAGTGTGTGAACTTAACCAATTGGCCACAAGGCTGGCCCCCTCATAAGATTTTAAGTACTAAAAATGTTATTCTCACTTGAGGTATTGTTTTAGTTATTATTATAGACTGTTGATCATACCATAAATGTATTACTAATTCTAAAGTAATGGGTCTTCTAAAGGTAAATGGGTCTTAATTCTCAATAGTTCATTTAACCTTTTATGGCTATCCTTTATTGCTTGTATGAGATAGGCTTTAACAGTATGAGTCTATTCCTAAATTCAATTTATATTGATGCAACATTGAGAAATTTTAATATAAATAAGTGCATATGAATGGGATGAGCTTTACTGTGCAATCACTCAACAATATGCCAAATATCATACAGTGCTCTATCATGAAAAATTATTCCTAATGCTTATTCCATTGACAAATCAATTAGATCTTCTTCCAATTGTGTCGAAAACAAAAACTGGAAAAATTACGTATAAAACCATTTATTTTTCAGTCATCAGATGCATTGATTAGACCATATTGTTTAGGAGTAAACAATGAAATTGAAAATAAGAGCAAGGGAATAATTATCACAAAAATCAAGATGCTGGTTTCCTCAGGGGAATAAAGATGGTTATGTTTGGGTTGGGGTTTGCCTTTGGAAGCTAGAGACAGAGGAGGTATAGCTGGATAAGTTATAGTTATTTCTTAAAATGTTATACATAGATATAATACACTATATTTAGTCATGCATCACTTAACGACCAGGATACCTTCTGAGAAATGCGTGGTTAGGTGATTTTGTCATTGTGTGAACATCATAGAGTGTGCTTACACAAGCCTAGATGGTATAGCCTACTACACACCTAGGCTATATGGTGCTAATCTTATGGGACCACCGTAGTATATGCAGGCCATCCTTGACTGAAATGTCATTACGTGGCACATGACTGCATACGTTATACATAGTCTATGTATATATATGCACACGTGTGTGTATATGTATAGATGTATAATGTTAGAGTAAAATAAAAATCAATAAAAATTATAAATAAATTAGTAGTAATTTATTTAAATTAGTAATAAGAGAATTTAGATAAAGTAATAAATTTTGAAGTTATAATGGGGTGTCAGCAAATGGCACACATATTTGGTCTTTAAAGATTGCAAAGTTTGCAGACTTTTTCATATTGAACATTTTAGACAATTTTTGAAATTAAATAATAATATCAGAGCTAAATATAATGCATTTCAGCTATTATCCAAATATAACCAAATTCTACTGAAGAAACCTGTTTATAGTTCTGCAAATTGAGGGCATGACATCAGGCAAATTAGATATAGTAAGTTATAAAAGGAACTATTACAAAAATGTACTTTATTCATCAGGAAAATGTGCTTGCATAAAGACAATTTCCTTAGAAAATGTAAAATTCTCTATTTGTCAGCAGATCTAGCAACTTTTTTTCTTTCCATCTAGATTAAGAAGATCATCTTACATAGTAGCACGTGCAAGAAAAAATACTCTTTCACTGACTCCATCTGAATTATTTTGCACATCTTTCTGGGCCAAGTTCTTTAATATGATTAGTATACAGGAAAGTATAACATAATACGCTATTAATATTACACTACAGTTTGATATCAGAGCTTTCCTGACTCTGAGAGAATGAGACTGTCAGGAAACTGTTCCTAGAAAGAAGGGCTGAGGAAATTTCTGACTCAGGGAGGCAGAAAACCGCAAGCTTTTGAGTAATTTAGATTGTCCAAGATCCAATTCCAACACAAACCAGTTTTGATCCCCTGAAAAATCCTTTAACTTTCCAAAGCTTCAGTCTATCTGCAATGTAGGTTTTGTGATGTTTAAAAGTGATGTACATCTCACGCACTTAAAAAGTGCTATCAGTAAATGTTAGTTACAAATTTTCCTTCAGAGACCTAGAAGGCTTCCCAGGTAAACAGAATGTGTTTGGGAAGGAAGAGAGGAATGATATTAATATAATACAAGTATTGATATTTTTGAAACATTTGTCTTAAAGTAAAGCATGCATAAACTAAAATGCATAATTCCTAACTCAATAAAATTTTATAAAATAAATACACCCATATAACTATCACTCATATCAAATTGTGACATCCTCTGAGCCTTCAGTGTCTTGCTTATGATCCCCTCCAACAAAGGTAACCACCATAGACTAGTATCATCTGTTTTAAACTTTATATGGATGAAAGTATAGGTTTGTACTACTCATATGTATATCTTTTATGACTCAATCTTTGTTTTTTTGAAAAATATTAGCCCTGAACTAACATCTGCCACCAATCCTCCTCATTTTGCAAAGGAAGAATGGCCCTGAGCTAACATCTCTGCCCATCTTCCTCTGTTTCACATGTGGAATGCCTGCCACAGCATGGCTTGATTAGCGGTGCAAATGTCCTTGCCAAGGATCAGAACCTGTGAACCCCAGGCTGCCGAAGCAGAGTGCGCGGACTTAACTGCTATGCCACCAAGAGGGCCCCGCATATATTTTTTGAATTGAGGCAACATTGGTTTATAATATTATATATACATTTCAGGTGTACATCGTTATATTTTGATTTCTGTATTGACCACATCATGTTCACCACCAAAAGTCTAGTTGCCATCTGTCACTCTGCAAATATGAGTCAATCTTACACTGTGAGATTCGTCTAGGTTGTTGAGGGGCGATAATTGTTTTGGTTTTTTTCATGTTTGCACAGCAGTTCTGTCCAATGGAAAATAATGTGAGCCACATATGTAATTTTAAATTTTCTGGTAGTCACATAAAAAAAGAAATAAAATGAAATTTATAAATTTATCTTATTTCAAATATTATTTTAATATGCAATCAATAGAAAAATTATGAATGAAGTATTCTACTTTTTTTATTAGATATTCAAAATCTACTATTCATTTTACACTTACAGAATATCTCAAGTCTAATTAGCACAGATTTCCAGTGCCCAGTAGCCACGTGTGACTAGTTGCTTCCATATTGGATAGCCCAGCTGTTTAGTATTCCTTTATGTTAATGTACTTGTCCATTCGACTGTTAATTATCACGTGCGTTCTTTCTAGTTTAGGGCTTTCACTATCACTGCTGCTATGGACATTCTAATACATGTTTCTTGGTGCTCATATGTCTGCATTTCCATGGCATGTGTATGCAGGAGTGGGATTACTGACTTACGCACTATGCGCATGTTCAACTTTATAAGTTACAGGCAAACAATTTTCCAAGGTGGTTGTACCAATTTACTCTCCTGCCAGCAGTGTGCAAGAGTTCCAGTTATCTCACATCCTCCCAAGTACTTTGTATTTCATTTCTTTTTGTAATCTTAGTCAGGCTGACCAATACCATTTGAAATTGCATTTCCTTGATGAAAAATGTTATTGAGACCTTCTTTGTGTTCAATAGTCATTTTGATAACTTTTTTGTGTGAAGTGCCCATTCTGATTTTTTTATCTATTTTAAAACTTGTTTGCCCATCTTTAGTTATTTACTTTTATGAATTCATTACATATTTTGATATATATTCTTAATACACACACACACACGTATATATATAAATTAAGGGACTTACTTTACCAGATACCAAGACCTAGTAGAAGTCTATAGTGATTATAGTAATGACGTATATGCAAAAAGATAATTAATTCAAGTGCAGCAGGAGGGTGAGTCCAGAGACAGTCTCACATGTGCAGGTATCTGATATACAGCAAAGGCGTCACTGCAGTGCACTAGGGAAAGCATGACAGTTTCACTAGTTAATGTTGGATAAATTAATACTCCAAATAGACTGTTGGGTATCAGTATAAAACAAGAGGGGTTGGCCCGGTGGCATAGTAGTTAAGTTTGCATGCTCCACTTCAGCAGCCTGGGGTTCACAGGTTTGGGTCCTGCGTGCAGATCTACACACTGCTCATCAATCCATGCTGTGGCAGCATCCCACATACAGAAAACAGAGGAAGATTGGCACAGGTGTTAGTTCAGGGTGAATCTTCCTCAAACAAAAAGAGGGAGAATGGCAACAAATGTTAGCTCAGGGCCAGTCTTCCTCACCAAAAAAAAAATATATATATATACGTATATATATATAAAACAAGAACATTTTCTCCATCTCTTCCTCACACCATAACAATAATAAATTCCAGATAAATTACAGGCTTAAATATAAAAAGTGAAATAATAAAGCAAGATAACACAGGATAATATCTTAATGACAGCTGTATAAGCAAAAACACAGACATAAATGAAAAGTTGGTACATTGGATATCAACCTTTTTTAATGAGACATGTTTACATATGTCTGAGTTTATAGCTAATTTCTGATAAAATTGTTATTTGCAAATTATATGTTGTTTCGTTCTTAACAGAACATAAAGCCAGATGCTAAAATACTTAAAAAATGCAGGGTAGTCTAAAGTGAAATTAAATTTCCTTCTACTCTTGCCCTCACTCACCCAATTAAGCTCCCTAGAAGTAATCACTGTTACCTTTTTCTTGGATATCATTCGGAGATATAATGGGAACCCTGGAACTTTATCTTATTTTTCTTTTCACTCTCTATTTTGGAGCACAGTTTCCATCAGTAATATCAAAACCAAATGTCAAATGATAAATTTAAGTTACACATAGAATATTTGAGCTCCCTCTCTATCAGAATTCTGAATATAAAATTATTCTTCTCTCCCTTCAGTGAATGATTTCACTGCAATTTCAAATATCTCCGCTTTTATCCTTGGTGATAACTATGCTCCATTTGGATACAAAGGTTTGGGGAAGAGAAAGAAGACCCTAGACAATAAGGTTCGCCCAGCGTGACAATTTATTAAAGACTCTTCATAAATATTTTCAGAATTCCCAGTTCCTCTACCATGAGTCCTTAAATTCTTCTCTGGTTTGTGAAGGTGTACTTTGTTATTCAAATGGATTATTTCATCAAGCATTTAGTGAACATGTGCTATTACTTAGCATTATATTTGATGTCTAATATATGCCTATAAAGAATCTCCTAGTTTATAAGAATGCCGTGGTGAGTGGTATAGACAAATATGAAGGCTTATACTGGAGGCTATATTTAATTTAGTAAAGAATACAAATAAGATGCAAAGGAAATTTAGCAGAGTTTTAATCCGAAGATTCTCAGGGGAAGAAGAAATAATTTGGCCTGGACCTTCTTTATTCAGAACATCAAGGACTGTTGACAGTTGAACGAAAAGAGTGGGGGCCCATGGGATTGCTAATGAGATACAAAGCCACTTCAGGACCAAAATAAGCTGAAAACTAGGACAGTTTAAGCAGATGAATTGCATCCCAAAGATAAGATACTCGTCATTCATTAACTCGCTCATGCATTTCATGCAAACATTTATTGGTCAACTACTATATTCTAGCTGTTATGTTAGACATTGAATGTATAAAAGTGACTGATTACAAAGGACCCTACATTCTAGTCAAAAAGATAATAATGCAAACAGAGGGCCAGCCCTGTGGCTGAGTGGTTAAGTTTGTGCACTTCACTTCAGTGGCCCAGGGTTTCGCCAGTTTGGATCCTGGGCACAGACATGGCACCGTTCGTCAGGCCATGCTGTGGTGGCGTCCCACATAGCACAACCAGAAGGACCTACAACTAGGATATACAACTGTGTACTGGGGGGGCTTTGGGGAGAAGAAGAAGGCAGGAGGAAAAAGATTGGCAACAGATATTTGCTCAGGTGCCAATCTTTAAAAAAATAATGCAAACTGATAATAGTAATACACTTATGATCTTATTTAGATATAAAAACTAAGTGTGTCCTTGACAACCTTTAGTAGGTGTTGTTAAAATACTGGATCCCATAGATATCAAGTATTTGCGTTTGTGGTCTACTGTGTCTGTTTCCTCCTGTTCCTTTTATTCCTCTGGTTGTATCTTTATCACTAAGTCATGGTCCCAGTTAAATCATATGGCAGAGTATAAATAGATGTAAAACTTCACAGAAAATATGGTGAAGCCCTTCAGCTAGATTTAGAAAACTGAGCCATCACAAGATGAGTGTGGTTACCCTGGGTATTTTTTTAATAACTTTTTTCTGTGCTAACTTCAGGAGTAGATGTACTCAAATTGGAACCAAATCAGCCATGCTCTCCTTTACTCTGAGGTAGAGCAAAGGTTTACTGGGTCTTTATAGGCACAAAATTTCCATATGCTTTGAGAATTTTGAGTAGTCCTCTCATATCCAATGGAAAGAGTCCAAACAGATGTACCTGGAAAACTTCGCAAAAACACTTAATTCCACTGCACAAGTCATCTGCCAGAACATAAAAGGAACAAGTGCACACATAGGATACATGAGACCTGATACAAGGACAAAAATCTGTGATTCTCAGTTTTGTAATTCGGATTAAGGATCTAAGCTTGTTTAATAAACAGATCTGGAGTCCGAATTCAAATGCAATTGAGATAAAGATCCTGACATCCCTTAAAACTTAGACTCTTTGAGAAGTTTTCTCTCATATAAAATGAGCTTATGATATTTTAAGGCTTTAAGAATGCATGAGTAAAGCTCCTAGAGAATCCCTGTTCTTCAATATCTGTGACAGCATTTGCTTGAGGTTTATTTTGAAAGCATCTGAACATATGAGGAAAAAATAGCTGTGATGAAAGTGGAAGGTGTGAAGTTAGATAAATTTCAAGCATGTAATTATCAATACAAAAGACATTTAAAATTATATAACATGCAAATTAAATGAGCTGTTGAGGGGGTGGTAAGGATACAGAGGAAGCACGGAAAGGAAAGCCATTAAAAAAAAAAAGAGTAAAATATTTTCCAGAGAACACAGGCTATTTAAAGACAGAACAATGCAAGACAGAATCTGCACAATGGAGGTGCAAATATATTTAATAGCCTGAAAGGAAGGAAATGACAGTGTCATGGTAACCTCCATCATGGAACAGACCTGATAAGGAAAGCAGTGGAAGCTTTTTTCTTTTTCATTTCTTAAAGGCAATTGTTTGACTCTATAAAGAAATCAGTTGCAAATCTAACATCGTAACTCTACTCCCAGCTATGCGCTCTCTTAGATACTAAATTCTGCCTGGCGGTGACAAAAGTTAATGGCATAATACATTTAAAAAGGCAACTATTAAAGAATTATGTGGTTGAATTATAGAGAAGGATTATTCTAACTGCAGGTTGATGATTTAATTTTTTTATTTGTATTTCATATTTAAAAAAAATTTTATTGTGGTTTAATAGTTTATAACATTGTGAAATTTCAGTTGTACGTTAATATTTATCAAACACCATGTAAGTGTGCCCATGCACCCCTTGTGCACACCCTCCCCCCTCCCCTCCGGTAACCACTAAATTGTTTTCTTTGTCCATAAGTTTGTTTATATTCCACATATGAGTGAAATCATAGTGTTTGTCTTTCTCTGTCTGTCTTATTTTGCTTAACACGATACCCTCAAGGACCATCCATGCAGCTGTGAATGAGACTATTATGTCTTTTTTTATGTCTGGGTAGTATTCCATTGTATGTATACACCACATCTTTTTTATCCAATCATCAGTCATTGGGCACTTGGGTTGCTTCCACATCTTGGGTATTGCAAATAGTGCTGCAATGAACATAGAGGTGCATAAGTCTCTTTGTACTATTGATTTCAAGTTCTTTGGATAAATACCCAGTAGTGGGATAGCTGGGTCATATGGTAATTCTATTTTAAGTCTTTTGAGATATGATTTAAAATTTTAAAAATCTTAGCATAAAAAAAACTAACTTCTAAAAACACAGCCCCAATAAAAGTTTTAAAATTTACAAAGCTATCTAAGCTAAGTATGAGTACTTTGTATAAGTGCTTGTATAAGTTTGTATAAGATCCTGTGGCAACTTTTTAAAATTAAAAACTTTATTATTAAAAAATTTATTATTAACTTTATAACATAATGAATCCCTGAACACAGTGATAGAAGAAATTGTTGATCAATCCAGTGTGAAAATGTCATCTGTCATCTTGTACAAAGGTGCAGAGGAAAGTGTGGCTCACCTGGGAACTGACAGAACCAATGTAACAGTGAGGATCCTATAATCATCATGCTTTGTTGGGTGAAAGGATGGGGACAGGTGGCTGTAGATGTGATTGTGTGTCTGGGGAGCTGAAACTTACATTAAATATTAGACCATGTCCATGCAGGTACCCAATAAGCGTTCTACAGATAAGAAAGATAAGGTGAATTTTACTTAAACCAGGCTGAGAACTAAATCCAGGAAGACAGCTTCCAGAAAGCTTTCCAGAGAAGCATGATTTTCAGTATAGTTTTATATCATTTTAGAAGAAAGAACATACATCAAACGTGCCCAGAATACATATACATCAAAATTTGGAAGAGGTTAATTGCAGATTAGCAGGTCAACATGACCCTGATGTTGGAAAGGAAACTTAGCTTTAGGAGTACTGAGACTGGCCTTACCTATACTGGCATCATAGGAAAGGAAGTATGCACCCTTACCTTCAAACAGTGCATTCTTTTACTTTGAGATAGTGTTTAATTCATTCTTTGCATTAATGGTTAAAGCGGATGTACAATGTATGTCTGATAGGCTTTAAGTCAAGCTTCTTTAGTCCAGGTTTAAACCAGAATAGCCATGTCATATATCCCAATATGTGAAAATTTCTTATCAACCACAATAATGTTATGATCATAGGTTCTTAGCTATTTAGTGTTTTTAATACTCTTTTATTACTCTAAATTTTTTATGTTTGCCATTTTGATTGTCTAGATTTGTCATGAATTATCTTTACTCCCCTTCAGAACTGGGTCAGAAGGGAATACATGAGGGTAGGTATGGGGGAGAGAGAAAGAGAAAGAAAGAAAGAAGGAAATTTCAACCTAAATAAAGAGATAAACTGAGGCAAGCTTGAAATACCAGAAATTGAGTCTATTTTGGAGTAGCAGAGGAATTGCAATCAGGAAACCCATGCTGTAGTAAGCTACAGGGGACTCGATGGAAGGTTTGGAGCGGGCTATATTTAAGAACAAAGAGAGCAAAGAAGGAGAAGTTCAGCCAGAGTCCAAGCAGTAAGTTTGTTGGCTTTGTCAGGGAAGTGAGAGAATCTCCCTCTCCCTTTTCCTTAAGGTTCTTATGGCTGGTCAAATAATTAAAAACGCAGCTTAGCAGGTGAAAATCAAACAAAGTTTATAGCATGTGACACATTGAAATGGCAAGAAATAGGATATATTGGAGTATAAACCTAATTCGGCCTGACTTTGTTTTTTCCAAAAGGGCCTGACTGTGGTCGTTGAGCATGCATTGTATATACATTTCCTATGGCAAGAACAAAGGCCCTTGAGATAAAGGTGCAACTTCCCTCCCCCTCCCAACGTTGGCATTTCCTTAAAGATTAAGCATCTTTCCTTAGGCTAGGAACTGATTGCAGCGCTCACCTGTGACCACTCAGCTGGAGACAACAGACCTCCCATCCTGCTGTGTTCACCAAGACAGCAGACCTACCTGCTGTTTCCATCAATCGCTGTGCCAACAGAGCAGTCTCACGACTGTTGTAAAAGGTCCATTTCAATCCTATGTGAAGCATCCTGTTTGGGGGTATATAACCACTCTGTGCACCCCACTTCCTTGGTGCCCTTTCTTCCTTCGGGAAGAAAGGCCCCAGGCCATGGTCTTCAGATTTCAGCTCAGAATAAACTCACCCAAATTTTCATTTATAGATTGGTTATGGATTATTTTTGTTGACACATGTATACATGGGAGAAACTCAGGGGAAACTGAGTAACTCAGCCAACTGGCTGAGGCTGCCTGTTTAAGTATCTTCAGTTACAGACATGGAGGATGTTTAGGGTAGTGATTTGGGACATCCAAGGGGAGGAAGGGAACTCACATGGAAATGGAAAAGCAAATGTTTGGTAAATAGAACTTTGGTAAGAGTGTGCTTAGCAAGGATCCTCCCAGTCTATGGAAACCCAGAGTTATCTATGGTGATGGTCTGCGGTGGGGACAGGGCTTTAATTTAAATTTCTTTTATGCAGTTTTGGGGGAAAGGTAGAATGTCTTGCTGAGTCTGAGCCTTTATTGTGTTCAGCTCTAAATAATTCTCCTCCCAGAGTGGCAGATCTTGGGGCAGCTACCCTGGATCCCATCAGTTTTAGTTTCTTGGAGAATATTCATTGGTCAGGTGATAAGGCTTGGTCTTCTGTAAATCAGACATTTGATGGAAATCAGTCTCTCAGTTCTTAAATTCTGTTATTCTGAGGGTGCATGCACGTGATTCTCTATTTCATATCCTCTGGTTCCATTTTAGATTGAAATTCTTTCACAGAAAGAAAATTATTAACTTTGAATCATTTTAGATGGTGAAGAGGAGCAGAATTTGCCACCCCAAAATATGTCTCTTTGGCATAAGGATTGTTTTAGGCTGATTATTTTTAAGAAACAGCAGATATAGGAAAAGCTCTGAAAACTGAGTGGACATTACCTTTTTGTAAGAGACATTTACATTTTTAAGGGAAATCTCCATTTGTAAGGATGTCTCTCTCTCTGTACCAGGAAGAGAAGGATGACTGAATCTCCAGAATCTCCTATCAGTGGAGAAGTAATGACCTAAATCTGCATAACAACCTTACCCTTGTTTAATGTGTTTTTCCTGATAGCCTCACATAACTGACTCCCCATCCCCAACATCTTCTTTTGTTTTTAGCTGGAGATGATATTTAAGGTGGTGGTTTGGGACATTTCAGGAAGTTACTCACTTTTCCTGGGTCTCTCCCATATATACAAGGGGTATACATGTTACTAAGCTTCTGGGTTTTTTTCCTCCTGTTCATCTGTCTTTTTATTATAAGAGGGTCTCAGCTAAGAACCTAGAAGGTAGAGGGAAAGCTATTTTTCCTCCCCTACAATGGAAAAAGGAACAGAAAGATATTTTTATTAAATATCCTTAGTGCATCTGAGCTTAAACTGTGATCAATATATATCCTATTAGTTAATTTTTTCTATCATTCTTGTGCTGGAAGAAATAGAATAAAAATTAGGATGAAATAAATTGAACCAGCTTCTGTAGATGAAAAGAAGAAAGTTTGTGGAGTGAATGAGTTAATAAAAGTCCCCAAAATGCCAAATTTACTTCTGAGCCTTACTGTAAGCATTGGAAGAATTTAGTTCAGGGTAAAAACATATTTTATCTTTGTATCAAAGCTCTAAAGAGTACCTCAAAAGACTAAAACTAGATCCCTAGTCTCCTTCAAGTGGAAAAGATCAAACATATGTAGAAACTTATATGTCCTTGTAATTAAATAATCTTCAATCTGATTGACATTTTAACACTGTAAATAAAAGGAAAGCTTTAATTTCTCAGCTCAGTATGGATTGTTGGAAAACATAATCTTTTAAGGGAGTTCACCTTTACATAACAAAATTTATTATCTGTAATTAACTAACCTTTAGAAAATTCTATTTTTAATTTCCTCCTGTCAAGATATCTGGAAAATTTGAAGTTAATAAGCATTGTGTATAAGCAACAGCATTGTAGTGTAGAAGCCACTACAATGAGCAAGCATTAGATGGATGAAGCTGTCAAGTCCTAAGTTAGTTGAAGAGTTGTCAACTTATCATTGTTCAATTGAAAAAAAATGGATAAATCTTTTATGTCATTTCTAAATAACAAAAACTACGTCTTCATTTTATAAAGTAGTAAGCCAAAGTAACTTATTGATGAGCAATGTTTCCTTCCAAGTCCTTCCTATTTTGTGAAGACTCAACTTTCATAACTTAACAAAGCCTAAAAACCTAACTATTTTCATTGCTGGGGTTTTATGTATATGTTCTGTCATTGAGACACACACACATATATATTCTTATATTATACACATACAAACACACACAAATACATGCACACGTATATATGAATCAGGAATGCTCAAATTAATTTGCTCAGAAAAGAGAAACTGATTAATAACTCATAGGTTAATAAAATGCAATATCTGGGGCCATATTTTCTATAAGATGGAAACCAATTGATCTCTACTCCAAAAAAAAAACCTAATTGCAGTGCTATTGACAATAATTAGCATTACTATTATATTATTATACTTTAAATTCTGACCATGGAGAGTTATAAAATATTCTAGGCAATTGAAATCCGATCAAAGTTGGACAACTCTATAGAATCAGTAATGTCAAAAAGCCCAGTAGACAGTTCCAGGACTCCACCATAAGGACACCCAGAAATCTCATTTCCCTAGTTCAAAATCAAGCAATGAAAGAGTTAAAAAAAATTAAGTTTAGATTCTCACAAAGATGTTTTTCTCCTCTTTATACTCTCTGTTAATAGGAAATATTTATGCTTCTTGGGATTTGATGGATTTTCTCCTTTGAATAAAAAATAAATAAACAACAAAAGCAGTTACAAAGAAAGCATCCATTTCCCCCCCCCCCCCACAGTACTATCAAGCTTTGCTAAATGCTCTATCTAGTCATTACACTGCATAGCAACCAAGGTGGAAGAAGCAGGTGGCAGTATGAATTTAAATTAGATCCAATGTTCTGTGGGACTGCAGGAGGTCTTCTCTATCAGTTTCTTGAGTGTGCATATGAGATACACACAATCACAAGAGCTGCAAACTGGCTAAGCCATTTATGTCTTTCTATTTTACTAGATTGCTCACTTTCTCCCATATATTAATCTTTTACTCATCAAATCGTTTTATGATAAAGCTGACTAAAGAAATCTAGGATCTTTGTTCTGAAAGATGATAAATACAACAAAATAACTTGTCTCAAGTCAATTCTAAGAGAGTTGGTGATCATATGGTGTTTGTGTGTTTACACACACGTACACTCACTTTCAATAATCTAATCTGACTTCACAGCATGATCTTTGTCAAAAAAATGCGATCACATAATTTCCTTAAAATTATATTGTTTCTACTTGATATTATTTACTAGATTTTTAAAATATGAAAATCTGACTTCTTTATAACATGCTTTAGAAAATTTAAAGGAACTAAACGTTATTAAAGGGACCAAACTCAATAATTTCTCCCAAAACTTCGCTTTGTTTGATTATTTCCTATCACAATATTGCCACTGCCATCCATCTAGAAATTGAGAAAGAAACTTGGGATTTATCCATCCTATGTATAACCATGTGCTGTAGATTTTAACTTTTCAAAATATTCGAACCTTTCTACTTTTCTTCATCTCCAACAAGTCTACCTTGGTTCAAACCAATATCATCTCTTGACAGTGTTACTAGGTTATTGCTATCCAATGAATGACAATTTTGTTAGACAAAATTCATGAATTTAAAGTCTTTAAGAATTAAGTTGCTGCTCATTTTTACAAAAATATCTTCAAAAATATATTCTCTTACTAATCTATACATTCTAAGCAAATGAGAGAAATAATTAAATCATGTCATATGCATAAGAAGAGAATTTAACATAATATTTTATAACGATAAAAAAGGCCTCCTAAGGCAATATTGTAGACCACGAATTCTTGAAAAAAAACTTTGTCAAGAAAAAGAAAATAATCTTATTATATAATTAACACACTTTTATTAGTATGATTGTTATAGTCAGAATTTTAATGGAACAGCTATAATAAAATGGTAAAATTTGGTAACGCAAACTTTCTCATGTAAATAAATTCTTTATTTTCTCCCCTCCTCCATTCATCTTTCTTTTTCCCCAGTAACTTCATTCATTTGAATGAATCAAAGTAAGACTAATTCCAAGGTTTTTGTGAGTAACTCCTTATTGAAGCCCTGTGAAATTGTCACACAGAAAACAAAAGCTTATCACTCAATTTAATCACTGAACTTCCAATCCATACACCTACAGGAAGTCCTCTATTCAACCTCTCATTCCTCAAGGCTCATATTGCTGAGAGTCACTGTCTCTTTTCCAACCTATTATTTTCTCAAATCCTAGAGATCCCCATAACTCCTATCTTGGCAGCCTGCAAAGAGAAATGAAACATTCCTTCACATTATAAATGTGCCCGTCCTTGGAAGACACAGTTTTAACTTAATCAGAGTAACTTACCACTTCATTGCCTTGACCAGCCTATTTCCTTTGAAACTAGGAACTAATTAATTAATTAAACTAAGTTAATTTAGTTTAATTGGAAAGCAGACCTAAGAATTTTTACTTTACACAAAAGTGAAAAGACTCATCAACTATGTTCCTTTAGAAAATGCCTGTGCTCTTTAGAGACCCCATCTGAAGTTAGCAATGACTGCAGTGAGCCAGATGAGGCTGGAATAATTTCCTTCAGTTTTGGAAAAATATATTAACCAAGTAAAAAGGATGCATGGACTGGTTCTACATGCTCCTATGAAGGCAACTCACTCCACTAAGAGAAGTTACTCCTGGGACCCTGGGTTGGAGACCATGCTTTCTGTCAGTTGTGACTGGTGGCATATCACATACTTAACTCTGCATGGCTAAAGGCTGTGCCTCTAAATGTCGCCTGAATGGTCTATGTTTCCTTATTGGATAACAACATTTTTCTAAATAAATATATATTAATGTCCATACATTAGAGAATAAAAATAAAATATTTAATTAAGAATGTAATAAAGAGTGAAAGGAGAATTATTTTTTCCATATTTTTTCAAAATCAATCATAAAATGCTAAGTTGACCATGGAAAAGAAGACAGATCATTCACAGAGAAAATATAATAAAAATCAAAAAACAATTAAATAAATCAATAGATTTCCATTCGTAATCAGCGAAATTTAAATTAAATGTAGCAAGTTACTGTAATAAGTTTATATCATTTTTCACCCATCCAACTGGAAAGATTAATAGAAAATAAAAATCAGCTATTGTAAGGGGAAAGAAAACTGACATTCTCAAAACTTACTAGTTGGAGAAAATTTGGTTAATCTTTAAAAACAAATTTAGCAACATCTATCAAGAACCTCAAATGGTTTTTCACTTGTTATTTTACTCCATTGGTTTACCCTGAGGAATAATCAAGACTCTAGAAACAGTATTTTAACATACATAAACAGCAATAAATTATTTGGTCAAAATTAGAGAAATATCTATTATAAAATAATGTTGTTATAATATTTTACAGAATTAAAAAATTATTTCTTTGAGAAAAATTTAGTAACAATGGATAATATTGATAATCCGACTGTAAGTTTAAGCTAAAAAACTTGAAAACTATATCATCATTCCCAATCACCTGTCCCCCTTTCCAGTAAGAGGATTTACACATTACAGCCCTTTGGCAAGTGATTTGCAGGACCACACTATGGAGAAAAGATTGTTCTCTACATCATTGTTAGGTTGACCATGTGATTTGAATGAATGTAAGTGGGAGAGATGTACATCAGTGACTAGCAAAGGTTTAAGAGCCATTTCATGTTTCCACTGCTCCCTTATAATTTTCCAGGCTCATATAGTATATATACTTGTCTGTGTGTATACGTATACAAATATATGTCTATATATAAATTAAATGAATGAATTAAATTATGCATAATAATAAAGCACTAAGTTAATATAACAATAGCTTTTGACGTTGAAGGTAGATGCAAGAGAGTTTATAAACATATATAATATAAATAGATTATTCATAAAATTTCTAAAATGTAAAATATTGTGTATAAACTAACAAATTATTTATATAATAAATATTATATTAAATATTATATTAAATGATATTTACACATCATTTGTTACAAGTTATTCATATGGATGAATACCTGATTATATTTTTATTGTTGTATTCATGAAAAATAGCTTTATATGTATTTACATTCAGTCCTTAGTTTGTTTCATATTCTTAAATATCACTTGAATATTTTAACACCAAGATACATCTTATATCTTAGTTTTATGTATGATTAAAATAATTAGGTTAATTCATAAGATAAAGTGTGTAAATTTTTATTTCAAGTTTATTTTGTAAAATTTATATATATGTATTTTTTTTTGGTGAGGAGGATTGTCCCCAAGCTAACATCCATGTCAATCTTCCTCTGTTTTATATGTGGGACACCACCACAGCATGGCTTGATGAGTGGTGTGTAGGTCTGTGCCCAGAACCTGAACCCATGAACCCTGGGCCACCAAAGGGGAGCACGTAAACTTAACCACTATGCCACCAGGCCAGCCCCAAATTTTATATTTTTGTCTTTACAATATTTACTTCCTTAAAGGCATGATAGGCATTTTACGTTTTTGACTATATATTTTTGAGGAAGCCTAAGGGGATAGTATGCTGTGTTTGAAGTTTGCAAATTGAGTGGATGTGAGACTAACTAAAGTCTGTATTCCTATTTTATGGAGATTTTAATGGTAATTATTGTCTATTGTATACTTAAAAATCTATGAAGACATTTAAGAAAACTAAGAGTACTTCATTCTTGACATAAAATTTTGAGAATAACTAGCTAATTGATATCTGTTTCTTGCAATCTATCCAGAAATCTGAAGCCAAACAACATGTGGGATAAAGACCTGAAATCATTCCCTCCCAAGTAAATTTAGTCTTATAGTCTGTTTCCTATTTAGTTCACTTTTTTTCTTTCATCTTTCCTGTTTTAATTTTTTCCATATTTTCACAAGACAAATTTTTACTCTCAAGAGACATCTTTACAAACAATGATTTGATATTGTTGTATTTCTTCTGTCTTCTTAACGTTATTTCATCCCATTGCTTTTGCCAATCAAGGTAGTCATTTAAAAACATGAAACTGACTGAACTCTGCATAGCTATTAAATATTTTTTACTTCATCGTAATTGTGTTTAAGATGCTATAACTAGAAAATGTGAAGGATGTAAAAGAAAAGGAAGGAAAACACAGCAAATTAAATGGAAATGTATTAGTGAAATAACTTTGAAGAAATGATTTGCTTGTTTAAAATATGTTTATATTCCTAAGAAATAAAACCATAAATATATCACCTCACACATTTATTGACTTTTTAATGAGAAATGCAATTTTAAATGATTTTAGTAATTTTTTTGCATAAAAATCACAACAAAATAAAGTAATATAGCTGGGGCACATATTTATTCAACATTTTCCAAACCATTATAAAGCTCCTACTATGTGCTGGCACAACTTAACCTTTAGATTAAAAACAAAAAGATACGACCCCCCAATGTCTAAACTTTGCAGTCTGGACCATTGGTTAGATGTATAAATAGGTAACGACAGCATAATGAGGTAGTTGCAAAGATAAAGTTAGACAGTTACTACCCCATGCCATCTACTCAAATTGTTTTGAGTACACTGATCCCTTCCAGCAGCTAAATGTGGTGCAATGTGGAGTGTGTAGAGTGTCACCAGTGACCCAATCACTATTCGCTCCAAATCACTGCCAAATATCTCCTTTTAGGTGCCCACTGTTCTCTTCTATCAAATTCTGCTTTTATATCAGTTATTTACACGTCAGAACTAAGTCACATCATTGTGTGGCATTTCCCCTTTACTGCAGGGCAGAATCCTGAGGCTTTGGGGTACAGTCTCAAGCATCTCTCTGCCACTTACCAGTCTGGACAAGGTATTTTATTTATTATACTTCAAAGATTTTTTTTCTTCTTGATAAAAAATGAGTAATAATAATACCTACCTTAGCAAGTTATTATAATAGAGGCAAAGCCTTAACATAGAAATGGTATATGGTACTCATAAAATGATAGTAGTATAGGGAAGTTGTAGCCAACGTTGATATTGTCAGTGTTATTACACCATTTTATTTATATAGTAGTCTCTCCTTATCTGAGGGGGATGCTTTCCTAGACCCCCACTGAATGCCTAAAACCTCAGACACTACCAAACCCTATATATACTACGTTTTTTCCTATACTAAGTACTTACTATGCACTGCAGCCAAAACTTTTACAGTTTGGGGTGCTACAGCAAAACTACCACGAATTTCTTTTTCCTTCTTCACAATTTCACAGATAGATTTGTTCTTACCGTGGATCTCAGCAACCTCAGCATACAATTTTTTCCTTTCCTTATTAAGTTGAGAACTTTCACCTTTTCAATTAAAAGAAGGACTTTAGGGCTTATCTTTGGCATATCCAAATTGCCAGCATGGCTCCTCTTGCACTTTGGGGCCATTATTAAGTAATATAAGAGTTACTTGAACACAAGCACTTTGATACTACGTCAGTAGATCTGGTAACCTAGACAGCTACTAAGTGACTAAGTGGCCCGTGTCATTTGCAGCCTAGATATGCTGGGCAAAGGGATGATTCACATCCCAGGTGGGATGGAGCGGGATGGCATGAGATCTCATCATGCTACTCAGAATGGTGCACAATTTAAAACTTATGAATTGTTTATTTCTGGAAACTTCCATTTAATGTTTGCAGACTTTTGTTGACTTCAAATAACCGAAACCAAGGAAAGCAAAACTGCAGAAAAGGGGGGCCTACTATATCTGTATAATAATTGCATTATAATTTTGTAATTAATAAAGGAATGCAGATTGTAAACACCAAAGGAAAATGGCTGATTTTTAAATTGGTATGTGAGACTATGTGTGTAATGGTTAAGAACATGGTCTTTGGGAGTAAATTGCTTAGGTTTACATCTTGTGTCACTTGCTAACTTAATGTGAACTTGGTAAAATTTTTTATGCTTTCTACTTCAGTTTTCCCATCAAAAAATTGGAAAAATAATTCTTCCTCTCTCATGGAACTACTATGAAATTGTATGAGTTGAAATATATAAAATGCTTAGCATGATACCTAACAGATAATAAGCACTATATAAGTTCCATATCACTGACATTACTATTGCCATTATTATTAATAAGCCTCTGGTATTCTCTTGGAAAGCATATGAAGTGTGTGAGATTACCCTGATCTCCTATACCTCTAATCTCTAGGTCACATCACTTATCCCCTGCCTCTTTGTAAGGAGTGCATTTTTTTCAGCTGCTACTACCATAAAGGTAAAGGAATTCCTCCAAAAGATGTGTCTCAGGGATCCAAACTTCTTTTCTTTCTGAAATCTGGTAAACTGTCTCCCTACCCATGTCTGTATGAAATAGAACACACAGAATGCATTGAAAGTGTACAGAATTCCTATGACTTTAAAGGAATTTTAGGGTTAGAGAACCTGCCAGGGATTGCTATTTTAACAGTTCTGTATCTTCCTGGGGTTTCTCCATCTCCTGCCCAGCACTTCTTTATCAGCTCACTGGGAGATGTAACTGTTCCTGGTGTTCTCTCCTTGGACCTTTCCTTTCCTTTATCTATATGCTTTCCTTGAAAGATCTCCTTCATATCTACAACTTTAAACACCAGCGATTTCACTTGGTCTTCCTCCTGAATTCCAAACACTGATTTCAAATGGCATATTGAACTTCCCTCCTCTACCACCCCAGGTGGTCCACAGACATCTCAGCCCCAACTTGTACAAAACTGAATTCTTCTTTCCTCATCTACCCATTAACAAAAGAGGGCATTCTTTGCGAATGATGTCATCATTTATTCCTCTCCTGCATCAGGATCTTGGAAAGGTATGATGGCTTCCCTATCCTTCACTCCCTGTACCCAGTCAATTGTCAAACTTACTGTTCCAAATTCTCCATGTCTCCCTACTGCTACTGCTACTGCTACTGCTTCTGTCTCAGTCTAGACTTCATCATCTCTCACTGATTTACTGAAATAGCCCCTTGATTACCCTCTTTGTCGCCAATCTGATCTTTCTCCAATGTTTTATCATATTTCTCCAAAGTAACTTATAAATTAGAATGTAATCATGTCTCTGCTCTACTTGAGAATGTTCAGTAATTCCCCCTATCCTTGATAAAGTTCACATTCCTTATCATGATATATACACACACACAACCTGATTCTTGTATACATTCTAGTCTCATCCTTTGTATCTTCTTTACTTCCCAACTCAAATCTACTTACAAAGGCCTCTACACATCTTCTTATGCTATTCTCTCAGCTGAAAATATTCCTTTCTCCTCATTCATGTTAAAGTCAATAATTTACCTTGTTAGAATTGCTTTTGTTGACTTCAAGTGTATCATTTTAATTCCATCAATGTGATTTATTCTTTATTCTCCCAGAAAATTCTCATATTACTCTTTTGACACTCTGTAAAAATCATTTATATTCTTGTCCACTTTTCCCCACTGGTCTGTGAATACTATGTAGTCAGGTTTTGAGGGAAAATCTTAGTTCTGATCCAAACTTGGAGAGCAGGTCCTGGCATATTGTGGATGTTTAGAATATTTCTTGAAATGATAAACAATTGAATGAATAAGTGAATAAAGCATGTTAGTTGATGTATTTTTTTCAATGAAGCACATTAGTTGATGTGATTATATTAAAACACGTTGCATTGGGTTAGACTTTCAGAAAAATGGTAAGTTCAAAGTTCAACGCTAATGAAAACAACCACCAAAAACAAAATTGTGAGACAATGTTTTCCCCAATCATGGAAACTATCCATAGGAAACAACCAATAGGATTCATAGAAGCATAAGAGAGAAACTATTTTATTTAAAAGTTATTGGTTCATTCCATTTTTGACTAATTTAGGAAGACTATTGTGGTATCACAGGAATTGTAAACACATGGAATCTTGGTAGCTGAAAAGGTCTTAAAGGTTATGGTGTCCAGTCATCTGTGGGTACAGAAGTCACCTTTCTAATAGTCCTGACTCGTGGTCATTCAAGTGTAATTTGAAAAATACCATGAGAAATGGAACCAATTCACTATTGCCAGTCATTCATTCCACTGCTAACTAATATTAGATTTCCCTCTGAAAATCAATCTATATCTTGTTATACTGGTGCTTAGAAAAATATTAAGAAATTTAAAATTGTGTACTTTTGTTGTTTATGGATGTTGTTATTATAAAAATTTTTAATTATTTTCTCATTGTTTTTAAGAGTTTTCCAATTTTCTCAAATGATTTTTAATCTTAGATTGAAAGGAAGAATGAAAGAGCGAAAAGAAGTTAGATAAAGAGAAAAGAGGAATGAGAGAAAGAAGAAAGAGAGAGAAAGAAAGAAAAAGACAAAAAGATAATGGAAGCAAGGGAGGAAGGAAGCCCATTCGTGTACTGAATTGAAAATTTCCTCTTTTAAAATTATGTTTACAGTCCTCCTGAAGAACGCAGGAGAGTTAAATCTATGGTGAATATAATGGTTCTACAAATAGTTGGCTAATACAGTGATTACATCTCCTCTTAGACTGCTCTTTTCCAAGTTAATAATGACCTTTTCCTTTTCCATCTATCCCCGTTTTTACTTTGAAAAGCTCCCTAAAGTGATGGCAAAATGTCCAGGGTTATCAAGTGGGTTATTTTTCTGCTGTGTTATTTTTCAGAAAAGAAAATAAATTCAAATATATTTTTAAAAGGTACGTGGATTCGTTTACCTGAACCCCAATCAATTATCTAAACCTTAGAGGTATAAGTTTTTTTCTATATACACCTGGTCTTCTTGTAACATTTAATTTTGTCTATAATTGTTCTCAGAGGAATATTTTATGAAAAAGCAGATGATAGAAATAATTATTTACATAATATGCATCTTTATAAATTATATATGAAAGACAAATCCGTATAAAAGAATAATAAGCAAAATCATTAGAAAGTTTCCTGTTTTGTTGACTTCTGTGAAGGAAAAATAAACTTTTTAGGTCAATTAAAAATTTAGACATTTACTTAAAGAAATTATGTGAAAATTTTGACTTAATCTGTGTTACGACTAGGAGGGGAAATGGTAAACTTCACACATCCATGTGAAACTCAATCATGATTTCACTATTAACAAGCATCCTAAGGCAGTGAAGAAGTAAGCGTACCTTGGTTCGATTAGACATGTTAATACTATTGACAATGGATAAGAAAGTATGATGCTATTTAATTAACGTGTTAGTGATCCTTTATAGATCCTGCCAGACCCACTGATTGATCTTACCAAAATACTGCACTGGGTACTAATAAGGTTAATTATTAATCTATAAATCTAACTAATGTAGAGTATTATAGCAATGACAACTAAATTTTAGATGTTGCATTTCTTTAATATGGGCCGTTTCCATACGTGTATGAATTTTTTGTACTTTTATTTTTTATTTGCTTAGTTCATATGACAGAGTTGATTTGCAGTATTTTTCTTGTCACTAAATTAAACCTTCCCATCTGAGAAAGAATCACCAAGAACAGCTACAGCTAATGAATAGCTAATGCTGTTTACTCTGCAATTATCTTGACTGAAATAACAGGAATTAGATACAGTAGTTGATAGGATAATTTATTGGATATTATACCCTCTTTTTAAGGACTTTATCTTAAATCATGCAAAGGACATTTTGACAGAACTTTTAAGTTTCTAATTAGCTTAAAAAGAACTTTTCCTTAAAGTGTTTCTCTCCTCACTTTTCCACATTTTTTTTCATTTGCTGCTCTTTTTAGTTTTATGTTATCTGGAGAAAACATACAGCAGCACTAAGTTTAATTTGCGAAAATTACTAGTTTAGGGAAACTGTTGGCCTCTATAAACGAGGTATATCAAAACAAATGTCCCCTCGCTTATTAATTCCCTTGACATTAATGACTCATTTGCACACACAGACAAGATAAAATAGTTACCTAATAGTAATCATAACAAAAATAATAGTAATAATTGTGGTTTATATCTGTTAAGCTCTTACTGTGTTGGAGGCACTGTTCTAAGCCCTTAACGTGTGAATTTATTTAAAAAATTATCTGATAATGAATCGGAATTTTAAGTCTGTTCTATTTTGGTTCATGGGCCTCCTATTTTGGTCCATGTCTGTTCTATTATTTGAGGTCAATAGGTCAAGAAGATGAAATACTCATCTGGCGTGAATTTTTTATGTCTGAATAACAATATCACATTAAAAAATGTCTGGAACAGTTATACAGCACAATTCAACAATCCATTTAAAGTTGAGGAGCAGCATATTGCTTTCTTCCAGTTCCAACATTTGCTTTTCTGTTAATTTTTGAGCTGACTCTGAAAAGAGAAATACTGTGATCATCAATGATTTTAGAAAAAGAGTATGTTACTGCACAAAAATGGGGTTCTCTTACCCAATGCACATAAAAAAAGCCCATTAATTATGGCATCAGCTTTTGGGAAAAGAAAAGTAGCTTTATTTGTGAGATCAATCTGCAAGGAGATAGGAGAGACGTGCTCTCAGATCTGTCTCCCTGATTCAGGATTTGGGGCAAAATTTATGTGACCAGGAAGAACAGACTGGCACACGGAAACACTGGTGGGACAGAATTGATTGGTGCACTTTAAGCATTTATGGTAAGGGTCTAAACCTTAATGGAAAGGTTTTAAACATTTATGGTAATGTTTTAGGCATTTATGGTAATAGGTTAAACATTTATGGTAAGATGGGGAAGGGATTTTAACACCAAATCTTCCTTGATGCTGACCCCTCCCTTCTGATGAGAGCCCAACTTTCAAGTTCCAGTCATGTCTTGCTCAGCCCTTTGGTTCCATGGGGAGGAGAATCTTTGGTTCTTCAGTCATTTCAGGTCAAGATTTCTTCTTCTGCGCATGCTCTGGCTGCATGACTTTGCAAATTCTCTGGAAAACAATTCTTAATCACTCTATTGATAAGAGTTGGGGTGTGTTTGAATTGACTCTAGGGGGCCCGTGGAAACAAGTAGAAAAAAATTAGCTATCTTTTTCTGTCTGTGGATTTTATTCATTCCTCACATATACAAGCTTCCAACATAGAGCTTTGTTCTCGACCATCTGGAGCAGGTTTGTTTACCCAGCAAGTACTCTTATCTCTTTCGCTTCCCGCAGTCGAGATTTTGTTAATTCCTTAAGCTAATACAAATATCGGGATTTTTCAGCACTGTCCATTTTGCAGTCAGAGGACATTAAAAGGAAGACTGGAGAGCACATCAGCAAATCATATACTTTCACAAGAAATGTTTGTATTTCAAGCAAATAATAGCACTGAGCTCCAAAGAGAACAATTCGGGAACAAGCCTGAAAGTACTGATTTGTTCAAAACTCTAAGGATTATGTTCCTTTTACATTCTACAAAACAAAGATCATGTATAACAAAGATTATAATATCAAGCTAATCAAAATCTCCTCCATTATATGGTACACATATTCATTTAATTTTAAATGTGTATTTTCAATATTTTTTAATTACTTAGATGTATTCATTTCCATACAATTTAGTGTTATAATGTCTTCCCTTTTTCAACAAATCTGTGAGTAACATTTTCTTTCACAGTTAATAGTCATTCTTCTCAAGAAGAGAAATAACTTGAGAAAGGATGCAGGATGGGATCGCCTTGTTGATTTTAATCAAGAAGGTGCTCTGAAGTGAAGCTTTCCTGGGGGTCCTGTTGATCCTTAATGTTCCATCAGTGCTGCAAAGTCACCTTTAACCAGCAGTTTTGTCTATTTCTTTCCACATGGCAGGAGGTATAATTATTTTATTATCTTTGAGATTTTCATAGAATGGGAAGTCTGTAGGCCTGAAGACTTCTAAAGATCACAATTAAATAAAAATGCATTGTAATTTGTTCATTCATCTTTTATGGTTACATACACACATATATACAGCTACCATACGTAGCTCTCTCTGTTAAACAAATGTTACCATGGAGACAATGGACTTCTTTGATTTTTGAAGAGACTGGCCACTTTTTATTACTCACTGAAATGTGATATTAGCTAATAAGATTACAGCAAATTATTCAAACCTCCAGTGAAGTTTATGATATTAATCTTAAACTCAAAAAATCATATTTTTGATGTTTAATTTTTGTATAAGAAAACTATTAGAACATCTCTGAGTCTGTTACTTGACAGCACATGTTTACAAATTAAACATAAGAGTATAAAAATTGTGTATGTCATATGTATTCTTAATGATGCTGACCCTATTTGCTCTTAATTTGAAATGCGTTCATCAGGTGTATAGTAAAGGTGAAGGAATTTTTCTCTACTTCATCTTGCCTTAGGATCCTGTGCATTCAGATTCTTTTTCTATCCAAAGCACTCAGTGTCATTTGTATGGTACATCCACTCCCATTGACGAGGACTTTAGGCCGGTTAATTTTAAACTGCAGATGAGAGGCAGGCTCCGAGGACTGGAATTTGCTTGCCCTTTGAGAGACATTTGCATTTGTGAAAGAAGGGAGATGACCTTGTCTCTAGAAACTCTTAATGGGGAAGGCAAGAACTTAAGTTGGTTACTATCTGGCAATCTCATGTAACTGATTTAGGGTGGTGGCTTCTGACCTTTACTTAATCCGATTTGATTCTTATCTAAAAGTCATGGGATCACCCAATAGCCAGACCCCACCTGCACTGATACCATTTTAACTTTTTTTCATATTCTTTCCTTTGTCTTGTAAAGAGATGGCTAACATACCTATGCCTTAAAATTAGCCTTACACTCCACTCATGTTGGCAGCAGAAGCAGCAGCAGCAGCTCTGACTGCCCGTGGGTCCTGACCCCATGCACCAGCTCTGCCTGCCCATGGCTCCTGTCCCCATGGCAGCAAAAGCAGCAGCAGCAGCACCTCTATTTTTAATATCCTGCCCATGGGCCCTGTCTCCACGCAGCAGCCTGACTGCCCATGGGTCCTGCCCCCATGCCTGCAGCAGCAGCTCTGACTGCCCATGGGTCCTGTCCCCATGCTATTCCACACTATTCTCTAAATAAAAGAGCACTACTGCCAGATCTTGAGAGTCCAAGAAATCTTTCTTTCGACTCCTTGGTTCACTGACCCCGCATCACCATGAATGAAAAAAATCCAGTGAAATAATTCCAATGAAGACATCAATAACAGTGAATTTGATGTGCAGAGGCATTTGTATTTTAAAAAGAGATTCCTTATGGAAATATTAATTCTAAGGAGGACCTATAATGGAAGTATATTATCCCTGTGGCATCTTTTGATTGGAGATATTTTAGAGGATGGCCTGACTTTCAATGGTAATAACAAACTGCTACTGTCATCAAAGTCAACACCAACATTGTACATGAGGCTTTGTTCGTGTTAAATCAAAAGACTCCAGAAGGAAATAATTTGATGTGTGTGGGCAAGTAGGTCTTAATAAGAAAAGAAAATCCACTTAGGCACGTAACCACCTAAGTCAATCTGGCTCCCATAGATTTTTCAGTTTTATTCTCTTAGACACAGCGCAGACTACAGAATAGAGCATGGTCCTTAAATGTTAAATAGGATTTGGGCTCTCTCCCCTAATGCCACCTTACTCTGGACAGCTTATGTAAGGTCTCTGAGCTTCAGTTTCCTCACCTCTCCAGGAATTACCAAATCTAATAACCACTCCTCTTTTCTCACATAGTTTGGCTTCTGTCCACACTTTGCTTTGCTGATCAGTTCCTCTTTTTTGAAACTGTGTTTTTCTTTTCTTTTGGTTGTTGACTCTCCTCTCTCCCATTTCTCCTTCAACCTCTAACTGGTTTTTCTCATTTCCTTGTGTCTTCCTTAAATTTTGGTGTTCCTGAAAGTTTCCTGTTTAGTTTCTTGTCTTCTCCATCTAAAATCTATCTCCAAACCAGAAATTTTTGATTATTTCTTGTGTCGTGCACATGTTTGGCAGTCTATGAACCCTTTATGGGACTGATTTTTAATATACGAAACAAAATGCAAAGGATAAATATGCAAATCATTCAAACATAGTTCCAAAACATATATTTAAATACTATCTTAACAGAAACTAAAAGATCTAGAGACAGGTTTAATAAGTGCCATAATTTTAAAATAAGAATAAGCAGCAGCAATTCAAAATTTCTGCAGCAATTATAAGGTGATATGAAAGTGTCTGTGATCTACGTTGATGATATAGCAGAGACACTGTTAAATCTACTGTGATGTATTGTCTGTATTAATAAATTGAAGGAAATGATATTTTTAAGAGCTTAGTTAAAATACTGATGAAAATTTTTCCCTTCAGGATCACAGCCCCCTAACTTCTGTCCTTGGATCACACAGGTTAAGACCACCCACTCTATATCACCACTTTCCCTCATCCTCCATTTACTCACAGTTCTCATTGGTGAATAAAGGTAAAGCAATAAGAAAAGTTAATATATCGAGGTATATGAGGAAGCGATTTGGTTTAAAACTAATTTGGCTGGACCTTGTTTTTCAGAATGGCCTGAGGAGGCCTTTCCAGTATGCATTGTATATCTGCTTTAACTGTTTACAATATCTCAAAGCAAAGAATGATGCTTTTAAAGATAGGGATGTATGTCTCCCTCCCAAATCAGCATTTCTTTAAAGATAAGCATTTCTTCGCAGAAACTAAGGGTCAAACTGACCTACTGAGTATGTCTTGTGACCACCGTCCTGCTGTGCTGGCAAAACATCTTGTGACTGTAGTAAAAAGAGGTATTCCTGTCATATTTGATGTATATTCCTTGTTTTCAAGCTGTATATAACCACACTGTACACCTCACTTCTTCAGAGTACTTCCTTCCTCGGTGAAAGTCATTCTCCAGGGCTGTATGGTCCTCAGATTGGTCATATAATAAACTCACCCCAATTTTGATTTATAGCTTGATTATTGACTATTTGCATTGACATTATCATCATGATTTGTAATAATTTATTGCCTTCCTCACTGAGAACTTATTGCTAATAAGATCCATCTATTCCCATTGTGAGTATGAGGTGCAACACAACATGAGAGCTATGACAAATCCTAAAGAATCTGATACTCACAACACATTGGCCACCAGGACTATGGTTTAGGTTCTCTACCAGGTCCACCCTGAATTAAATAACTAGCCTATTTCCGTGTGTAATCCATCAAATAAGGAAAAATTAAAATGTTCTTACTTAGAGAGAGAGTGAGAAAGACAAAGAAATGATCCCTGTTTAGCCCTGCTTTATTAAGTAGTAAATATAATATAAAGAGACATGAGTAGATGATTTTGAAATATAAACACAGGAAGGACACTAGTCAAGGTAAATTTAAGCCCAAGCCCCACTAACTTAAGGAAGAAAAACAGTAAAATGACACAGCTCTAATATTTCTGGTAGATATACTATTTTATGAAAACAAGTTATGAAATGCTTAAGGATGAGAAGCCTCAATTTGTTGCCATATATACAGGGCCCACAGAGCTATAGGCACTTGTTGTAAAGAAGTCTTTCAAAGCATAACTGTACCAAGGACATCATGTGTCTTGTGTTAGTCAAAGCATGTTCCACCTGAAAATCCTTCAACATCAATTACCAAAAGCTTAAAGGACCACTCAGTAATTGTAAAAGGAGTAAACATCAAGTCAGGCTTAAAATTCTAGGCTCAAGATTGCAGCTGGTATTTGGAGTATGGTTATGTTTCTCTTCCCAATTTTTTTCTGAAAACTTACAGTGTTGATTACGAGCAGTGTATCTCATACAGAAACATCAGCCAACTTGGAAATACAACTTGCCCTGCTGGGTTTGTTTGCAAATAAAATAAGAGCAAGAAGGAAAACAGAGACATGATTATGAAAGATACTAGAATGTGGAAAAGAGATTAAACATTATTAAAGTATCACTCGTAGGAATTAGAAACAGTTCTATAATTAATAACCGAAGAGTTGATTGCACAAAATGCCAAAACAAATTAAATTTTCACTTGTGAACAGGAGTAATGAGGTAACAAAACAAAAAAGGTTGAGCTTGGGTTTTTCTACCACTGAAGATTAATAATTGCCTAAGGCCTATATTCAGAAGTAAGACACAAATTTGGTGGTTGAGAAAGATAACTTATTGGATCTGCAAACACTCTAATGCTGGACTGCAATAATGACATTGGCTGGATGCAATGTGCACTTTGCCACCATCGGAGTGAGATTATTTCCACTATTGCCTATTTCATTGTATGTACTAGAGAGAAGTATATGTGTCCTTTTTACAGAAAATAAATGCAACATAAAAAAAGACATTAAAAAATATTCCTTGGCAATATAAACATTCAGCCTAATGTTATCGAGTTAGCTGAGAGGGATTAATATCTAAAAGATGGTTTAGCCTTTTTAGAAAGAATGGACGATAAGAAAGAAAGGCTCTGGTGGAATTATTGTTTAAAACTATATTATATTGGTATAGTGATCTATAGTTTTATTTTTTCATGACTTTAAAAAACTATTTTACTGTGTTTATATTCTGGATATTAATAATATGTCACATACTAGGTTATTTTATTTCCAGAGCAAAGATTTAGAACTTTAATTTTTTAAATTATACATGGTATATCAGGGTTTATTTTAAAAATAAATGTATAAAATTTATAATATTTACAACATATAAATTATAATATATGATCAGTTTTGCCCCCCAATTTTTCAGTTGTAAGTTACCAGGGCCCCTTGGCAGGGTCTCCCTGTGATGCGTTATCTGTTTCAGTAGCCCCTCAGCAGGCTCACAGAGCAGAGAGGGGGTTGGTTGTCATCAGATTGAAGAGAATATACCCAACACTTTTCATCATGTATCCGATCATATTCCCAAATGACTATAAAGTAGAATTTTCTATCTATTGTTACTGATGAGGGTACTAAATCCAGGACAGATTACACAATTTAACCAAAAAATTTGAACCCAAATATGTTTGAGTCCAGAGTGTACTATTCATTTCAGTCTGTTACACGATGCGTTTGGTCCTTAATGTGCCTGAGTCATTTCAACAATATTACCACTTATTATTGATTAAGTTTAAGCAAAAACATTTTTCCTATTTTAGACTAGAGTAACGGAAAAATTATGGTAAAAGACATTTCTTGGTGTTATTTCTGTTGATCTGGATTTTTAGAACCTTTACACAAGCAAAATATGATATTCTATTTTTTAATTCAATTTACTTAGACAAAAAAAAAAACCCAAAAACAATTCACACTTTTCTTGCCCCTTCCCCTGCCTCTGGCAACCATCAGTCTGTTTTCTGCATCTATGAGCTTCGTATATATATATATAAATATCTATTATATATAAATATATATATATCTATTGCATGTAAATATATATATTTAGATTCCTCATATAAGTGATATTTGTCTTTGTCTGACTTACTTCACTTAGCATAATGACCACAAGGTCCATCCATGATTTTGCAAATGATGAGATTTCATTCTTTTTTTATGGCTAAATAATATTGCCTTCCATGTATGTATATATACACATACCCCTTTTTCTTTATCCACTCATCTACTCATGGACAGTTAAGTTGCTTCCATATCTGAGCTATTGTGAATAATGCTGCAATGAACATGGGGCAGCAGAGATCTGTTTGAATTAGTGTTTTCATTTTCTTAGGATAAATACGCAGAAGTGGAATTACTATTTTTAACCTCTCTACTGTTTTCCATAGTGGCTGCACCAATTTAAATTTCCACCAACAGTGCACAAGTGTTCCCTTTTCTCCACATTCTTGCCAATACTTATTTCTAGTCTTCTTTATTATAGCCATTCTAATAGATATGAGGTAATATCTCATTGTGGTTTTGATTTCCATTTCTCTGATGATTAATTATGTAGAGCATCTTTTCGTGTACCTGTTAGCCATCTTAGTGTCTTCTTTGAAAACAAGTATATTCAGCTCTTCTGCCCATTTTTTAATTGGATTTTTTGGTTTTGGGCTATTGAGCTTTATGAGTTCTTTATATATTTTGGACAATAGCCCCTTATCAGATATATGATTTGCAAATATTTTCTCCCATTCAGTAGGTTGCTTTTTATTCTGTTGATGGTTGCCTTTGCTGTGCAGAAGCTTTTTATTTGATGTGGTCCTACTTGTTTATTTTCGCTTTGTTGCTTTGCTTTTGTTGTCAGCTTCAAAAAATCTTCACCAAGACCTATGTCGAGGACTTTACTGCCTATGTTTCCTTCAAGGAGTTTTATGGTTTCAGGTCTTATGTTCAAGTCTTTAGTCCATTTTTAGTTAATTTTTGTGTATGGTGTAAGGTAGTGGTCCAGTTTCATTCTTTTGCTGTCTGATTTTCCCAGTATATTTGTTGAAGAGACAGTCCTTTCCCCATTGTATATTCTTGCCTCCTTTGTTTTAGATTAATTGACCACATAAGCATGAATTTATTTCTGTTCCGGGGATCTATGTGTCTGTTTCTGTGCCAGTACCATAGAGTTTTGGTTATTATAGCTTTGTAGTATGGTTTGAAACCGGGTAGCATGATACCTCCAGCTTTTGTCTTCTTTCTCAAGATTGCTTTGGCTATTCAAGGTTTTTTGTGGTTCCATACAAATTTTAGGATTATTTGTTCTAGTTCTGTAAAAAATTCCATTGGAATGTTGATAGGGATTGCATTGAATCTGTAGATAACTTTGTAGATTGATTCTTCCAGTTCATGAGCACAAAATATCTTTCCATTTATTTCTGTTGTCCTCAAGTTTTTTATCAAGGTCTTGTAGTTTTCAATATACAGGTCTTTCATTTCCTTGGTTAAATTCATTCCTAGGTACTTTTCTTTGAAATTATAAATGAGAATGTTATCTTAATTTCTCTTTCTGATCATTCATTATTAGTGTATAGAAACACAACAGATGTGTATGTATTGATTTTGTATCCTGCAACTTTTCTGAATTTATTAGTTCTAACAGTTTTCTGATAGAGTCTTTAAGGTTTTCTATATATAATATCATGTCATCTGCACATAGTGACAGTTTACTTCTTCCTTTCCAATTTGGATGCCTTTTACTTATTTTTCTTGCCTAATTGCTTAGGACTCCCAGTATTACGTTGAATAAAAGTGGTGAGAGTGGGCTACCTTGTCTTGTTCCTGATCTTAGAGGAAAAGCTTTCAGCTTTTCACCATTAAGTATGATGTTCGCTGTGGGCTTGTTATACATGACCCTTATGATGTTAAGTTACATTCCCTTTATATTTGCTTTGTTGGAAGTTTTTATTGTAAAGGGATGTTGAATTTTGTGAAATGCTTTTTCTACATCCATCAAGATTATCATATGACTTTCATCCTTCATTTTGTTAACATGATGTATCACTTTGACTGATTTGTGGATGTTGAATCATCCTTGCTTTCCTGTAATAAATCCCACTTGACCATGATGTATTGTTCTTTTAATGTATTATTAAATTTGGTTTGATAATATTTTGTTGAAGATTTTTGCATCTATGCTCATGAAGGATATTAGCTTGCAAATTTTCTATAATATTCTGGACATTTTGGAATATTCTAGAATATTTCTAGATATTCTAGAAGCTAGTGGCTTTCATTCCTAAATTCTTGATTCAGGCGGAAGAACTATTTATGGCATGATTTGGAATTATTAAATATCAAATCTTAAATTTATTTTTAAAAATGATTTGGTTCCAGAAATATTATAAAAGTATATAACAAGTGACTTGGCAGAGTTTCTGACTCACAGGAAGGGACATGAGCCATACACAATTGGACTTTGCTATGTTGGTGCATATCTGGGAGACATCAACTCTGATTTGCTTACTGTTCTACAACTTAATCTAGTCACAAATAGTCAAGAGAGTTACCTGGCACATTGCCAGCCTTCTTCTATGACACGATTCTGCCATGAATCTAGTACTTTGCAGTAATTTTCAATAAAAGTACATACAATTTCTCTAATGTGTCTCCTATGTTATTTCACTTTTAGTGTTTAACAAAGTCATTTAATAAACAATGTAAAATGACTAAAATGTAACCTTGTTACTATTTAGCTTTTGTGAACATGACGAGCTTTCCTGAGTTTAAAACCAATCTTTGGAAAACATTGTATTTAATAAGTCACGTACCTCAAATTAGAATGAGAAATACTGGAAGAAATATGTATGTTCTAACTAATGAGTTGCAGATTTTATTGGCCTATATCTTAAATCATCTCAGATTGGTAGCTCCTGAAACTTGTTCATTCACTGAGAATATAATATTTCTTAGCAGCCTTCTCACACAGAAGTTGCTTTTATTGGTCTTTTTGTGTGTGCTTAATTTTAAATATCATTGTGCAATTTAGGTTAGATAATGAGGCTGATATTCTCCTTGCTTCTCTATTTCATTTCCTGTTGATTCATGCATGAATTCATTCACTTATTCCACACTCTCACAAGGACAACTGTGCTGAAGGCACAGAGCTGAGGAAACAGCTGTAATCAAGCCAGACAAGCTGTGTTTCCACACAGAACACACGTAACAGTGTGCATTAGTTATCTAGGGCTGCTCTAATGAAGTATGGCAAACTAAGTGGTTTAGAATAACAGAAATATATTATTGGGCCAGCTCCAGTGGTCTGAGGTTAAGTTCAATGTGCTCTGTTTCAGCAGCCCAGGTTCAGTTCCCAGGCATGGACCTGTAACACTTGTCTCTCAGTGGCCATGCTGTGGTGGTGGCTCATATACAAGAAGAGGAAGATTGGCAGTGGATGGTAGCTCAGGGTGAATCTTCCTCAGCAAAAACAAAACAAACAAATACATAAAATAAAAAGGCTTAAATTTATTTGCGTAAGAAATCAAAAACAAACAAAAAAATACATTATCTCACAGTTCTGCAGGCTAGGATTCCCAAATCAAGATCTTGGCAGAGCCATGATTCTCAGAAGGTGCTAAAGAAGGATTTGTTCCAGGCTTCGCTCCTAGCTGTTGGTAGCCTCAGGTATTCCTTGGCTGGTAGATGACCATCTTCTCCCTGTGTCTCTTCATATCATCTTCCTTCTGTGCCTGTCTGTCTGTGTCCATATTTCTCCACTTTTATAAAGACATTAGTTATAATGGATTTGGGCATACACTAATGACCTCCTTTTAAATTTATTACCTCTGTAAATACTCTATTTACAAATAAAGCCACACTTTGAGGCACGGGGGGTGGCATTTCAATATTTCTCTTTGGGGACACAATTCATTCCATAGCACAGTGGGAGAAAGAAGCAATAATCAAGAGCACAAATTTAAGTAAAAAATAAAGAAAAGGACAAAAAGTGTACCACTATGATAAGTGCTAAGGAAACAAATGTACAGACGTAGTAGAGAAGCATGCTGAGAGAGAGTTGATCAGTCAAGGATGAACAGCGTTCTAAGCAGAAAGACTAATGCAGAGAAGAGCTTGGTCTTCACTTTAACTGTCAGAAGACCAGTATCCTAGGCACACTGAGCAAGAAGAGAGTAACATGAGATACTACAGGAGAAGGCAACAGGAGGAGGACATGCAGAGAATCATAGACCTTTGTAAACAGCTGGAATTTTCCTCCAGATGTGATGGGAAGTCATTTAAGAAAGAGGTTGAGGGGTCTGCCCTGTGGTTAAAGTTCCACATGTTCTGCTTTAGCAGCCAGGGTTCGTGGGTTTGGATCCCAGGCACAGACCTACACCACTCATCAAGCCATGCTGTCGCAGTGACCCACATGCAAAATGAAGGAAGATTGGCACAGATGTTAGCTCAGGGCTAATCTTCCTCAGCAAACAAGAAACACAAGCACAAAAGAAATAGGTTATATATCCTAGTGCTTAAGTACACAAACTCTGGATCCAGACCCTCTGATTTAAATCCTGATTCTGTTACTTACTAACTGTGTACCTAAGGCATATTTCATAAATGCTCTGTGCTTCAGCTTTCTCTTCAGTGATTTTAGGATAATAACTGAGTTTACCTCATATGTTTGTTGTGAGGTCTGAATATGTTAACATGTAAAAATTGCTTGGAGAAATACTCAGTACGCAGTAAGCTGTAAGCAAGTTTTTACTATTATTGTTCACGTGGTGGTAGTTGATGTACTTATCTGATTGTCTCTTTTTTCTCAACAAAGTACAAGCCAAGATCAAGAATTACACGTTACAGTGGTGAGAGCACCACAAGATTAGAGGAGAATTGTCTTCTCATGATTTTCTCTTTCTAAACTCCTAATCATCAGATTGCACTACTTGACTGAATCCACTAATCACACAATTTATTTATTTATATTTCATCTCTTTGTTTTTTTTTGCTATACTTTCTGGAGCTTTCTTCCACTTTGTCTTCCAACATTTTTATTTTTAGTAATATTATTATTTTCACAAGCATTCTTTCTCATTCCCTAAATTCCATTTCTTGTCTCATATTTCTGATGATACTGGTTATGTATCCTTGAAATTTTATTTTTTTATGGTCTTTCTTACTTCAGAGTTTCTTTTATCTATTTATGTTAATCTTTGTCTTTGTATTGAAGATTTTCCTCAAGTTTGGTAGTTATTAGCTGTCCATTCACATTTTAAATTGATTCTCACCAATAGCTGTGAGGTGATATCTTGTGGTTTTGCTCTACGTTTCCTTGATGATTAGTGATGTTGACCACTTCTTCACGTACCTCTTGGCCATTTGTCTGGCTTCTTTGGAAAAATGTCTATTCAGCTCCTCTGTCCATTTTTAAATTGGATGATTTGTCTTTTTACTATTGACTTGTATGAGTTCCTCATATATTTCACATATAAGCCCTTTATCTGATATACGGTTTGCAACTATTTTCTCCTGTTCCATAGGTTATTCCATCATTTTCCTGACTGTTTTTTTTCCTGTGCAGAGCTTTTTAGTATGATGCAGTCCCACTCATGGATTTTTTGCTTTTGTTGTTTGTATTTTGGTGTCATATCCAAATAATAGTTACCAACATCAATGAGAAGGAGTTTTTCCCTATGTTTTCCTCTAAAAGTTTTATGATTTCAAGTCTTATATTTAAGTCTTTAATCCATTTCAAGTTAATTTTTGTGAGTTGTGTCAGATAGGTGTCCAGTTTCTTTTTTTGCTGTGAATATCCAGTTTTCCCATAACTATTTATTGAAAAGATGATCTTTCCCTAATTGAGTATTATTGGCTCCCTTGTCAGATATTTTAATAGTATATGCATGGATTTATTTCTAACCTTTTGATTTTATTCCATTGGTCTACATGTCTCTTTGTTTTTTTGATCGGCACCTGGGCTAACAACTGTTGATAATCTTTTTTTCTTTTTTCTCTGCTTTATCTCCCTAAAACCCCCCCTGTACACAGCTGTATATCTTAGTTGCAGGTCCTTCTAGTTGTGGGATGTGGGACGTCGCCTCAACGTGGCCTGACAAGCGATGCCATGTCCTCACCCAGGATCTGAACCCTGGGCCACTGCAGCAGAGCGCGCAAACTCAACCACTCGGCCACAGAGCCAGCCCTGCATGTCTCTTTTTATTCCAGTACCATGTTGTTTTGATTAGTAAGCTTTGTAATATAATTTGAAATCAAGAAGTGTGATGGCTCCAGCTTTGTTCTTCTTTCTCAAGATTGCCTTGGTCATTTGGGGTCTTTTGTGGCTCCATATGAATTTTAGGATTGTTTTTTCTATATCCTTGAAAAAAAACTATTGTCAAAAAGGCAAGAGATAACCAATGTTGGCAAGGATGTGGTTTTGCTTGCCAAAAAAAAGAATCTTTGCACACTGTTGGTGAACTACAAATTGGTACAGCCAGCATGGAAAATTAAAAAAAATTAATTCCTCAAAAAATTAAAAATAGAACTACCACAGGATCCAGCAACTCTGCTTCTGGGTATATGCCTGAAGGAAATGAAATCACTAACTTGAAGAGATACCTGCACTCCCGTGTTGACTGCAACATTATTCACAATAGCCAAGACATGGAAACAACCTAAGTGTATACTGATGGATGAATGGATAAAGAAATTGTGTATATATAAATACACAACAGACTATTATTCAGCTATAAAAAAGAAAGAAATCCTGTCATTTGTGACAATATGGATGGATCTTGAGGGTATTATGATAAGCAAAACAAGTTAGACAGAGAAAGACAAATACTGTATGATCTCATTTACATGTGGATTCTAAAAAAAGCCAAACTTACAGAAATAGAGAATAGAATGGTGGTTGCCAGAAGCTGGAGGATGGGGAAAAGGAGGAAGGGTATAAACTTCCAGTTATAAGATGAACAAGTTCGGGGGATCTAATATTCAATATGGTGACTATAGTGAACAATATTTTGTTACATACTTAAAAGTTACTAAGAGAGTAGGTTTTAAATTTCTCATCACACAAAAGACAATTGTAATCATGTGAGGTGATCATTGTGTTAACCAACCTTACTGTGGTAACCAGTCTCCAGTACATACGTGTCAAATCATCACATTGTACACCTTCAACTTGCGTAATGTTGTATGTCAATCATATCTTAATAAAGCCGGAAAAAAAATGAGCCACACTGAAATGCTGATCAGAGGCTATATGTGAGTCTGTGTTTATAGCAGAGCATGAGGAGGTAGGTGGTCAACTCTTAAGATTCAATTTAGGGAGAAAGAGTAGAGATTCACCAATTTCGGAAGAAACTCTCCAATGGAAGAACTTACAGGTCTTTTGTCCTGAACATAGGAGTGGCCTAATTAGACTTTTATTTTACACGGATATCTTTGGCTACTGTGGGAGATAATGGGAAAGTCAGGGGACTAGAGGGACATTTTGAGTGGCCCTGGGCTTGCTACACTCTCCTGAACTAAATCTGAGGCCTCCTGCTGAGAGCTTGCTAGACATTCACAACCAAAGCTGTGGTTGACTCAAGGACTAACTAGAACTGAGACCCAGGAGAAGGGACTTGCCAACTATATCTGCTCAGAACAGGGAAATGCCATGGGAAAAGTATCTTCAATTCATTCAATTTCACAGAATCCAATCTCTTCAGTTAATTAATGATAAACTTGGGACCAAAGAGGCACACATGGTAAGCCAGGCTGGCCTTACACAGATCTGGAATGGGTACCCACTATGATTTCAGGGATACTGCAAAGGACAAATTTTCTAAAAACTTTGTTCTAGAATTCCTAAAATTCCAGAATTAGATATTTATATTTTTGTACTTAGCATTGCCTTTTCTGCAGGCCACTGTTTTAATTTAAATACACCTATAAGAGTATCACGTTAAGCTTACAATCCCTTTACTGTGAATAAATATATGAACACACAGGAAAAGCAAATCAGAATAAAAAAAAAATTAATCCCTGAAAGTTGGAAGTAAAAATACACTGAAGTAGGACAAAAGTGTGAAAAGATAGGAGAGTGAATGAACTAAATTTAATCTTTGCCAACTTCAAAATTTTGCTAAGGGCTGGCCAGAGGGCAGAATAAAATCTTGAACCAGCCATAGTCAAGAAAAGTGAGCAGAAGCAACTAATAGTCAGTTAGGTGATTGGAAAAATCTTTGTAGTAGAAAATATTTGACAAAGTTTTTTGCTTTCAGAAATAATTGCAATAACAGCTGACATATATTAAGCAGATCAGTTATTAAGTGCTAATTACTGTTCAAGGGTATGTATGTATGTGCATATATGTATATATATATAGTACATACCATATATATATAGTATATAGTATATTGTGTATAGTATATATTTGTAAAGTGTATATATATGAATGTGCATGTGTGTATAAATATATATATTTTTTCCTTAATTTGTCTTTATCACAACCCCATGAGTTATATATTATTATTATTAGACTAATTTAATAGATGCAGAAGTTGAAGCACAGAAAGATTTACCCCAAACTAACAGAGATAACATCTGATTTAGGATGATTTGAATACAACCAGTCTCACTCCAGAGTCTATAAATTTTAACACTATGAAGGTCTCTTAAAGGAACAATAAAATGTTTGTTGCCTGCATATAAAGAAAATTTTTATTTCTTGTTAACAAAATTGCTTGCTTTTATGTAAAAGCAATCTTAGAGTATAATTGATAAGTACCCTGGTCACAATAAAATCACATGCACACAAAAAAACCTTCCATTTTTATCTCCTGGGGAAATAAATGTAAAAATGTTCAAGAATCAGGCTGAGTGGTTAAAGTTCCATGCACTCCGCTTTGGCTGCCCAGGTTCACACGTTCAGATGACTAGCTTGGACCTGCTCCATTCATCAGCCATGTTATGGTGGCATCCCACATCCAAAGTAGAGGAAGATAGGTGAGATGTTAGCTCAGAGCTAATCTTCCCCAAGGAAAAAAAAGAAGAGGATTGGCAACAGATGTTAGCTCAAGGCGAATCTTCCTCACACATACACACAAAAAAGTTCAAGATTCATAACTTCACTGGAGGAAGTGGCCTCGTACCGTAAAAGAGCTGTGGGAACTGTATTGGAAGTCCACAGACCAAATTGCATTGTGGCAATGACGAAATTACTTTACTTTTTAAAACTCTCAGTTTTTATCTGTAAAATATATAATAATATCTATCTTAAATATTTTGTGAAACAAATAATACATATAAACCAGCTGGCATTTGATACACAAACAATGAATACTTACAGCATGAAAAATAACTAACAAAATTTATTTTTGTCCTTCTTTTAAAGTGGAAATAATGCCACATTGGAAATGGGGATTTTAGTTTCGATCATTACTTTTTTGACAACAGAGTAGAATATCTACTATAGATTCTCCCCCGAGGAGAGCCTACAAAATACTTGAAAGTTATAGACTTTCTTATAACAGAGAAAGGGAACAAAGAGCTACAAATAGAAAATATGCCTTCGTGTTCTCAGCACATTTTGAATTATAGGAGACCCCAAGGAAAACAACACCGATCTACTGAAAACACTAAGTTAAGACTTTATGACCGCTCTGGGTAAAACTCTATTTATCCTATGTACAATGTAAATATAATATTGCCAGTTATTTCATATTTTTTAGTTGTTAGAAAACAATCAGGATTTCTGACTCTGAGAGAAATGGGTTTCCTGGAAGTAAGAATCTTTATTGTCAGCTTAAAATAAATGGCAATTTCCCCATGAACCAGTCACACATTAGGGAGAAAACCACTGTTCTAAATTATGTAACAGGAGTCAAAAAAGTGGTTCTAAGAAGCTTCTAAAGCCGTCATTCAGAATTAAAGCTCTAAAGTGATTTGAATGATCTATGAGTTTGATACCGACCCTGATATCAGTTTCCCCACATTAAACCCAGCATATATGGGGTTAAAACCAAAACACTCATTCCCTGCTTACTCTCTGGCTTCCTGGCTCCAGAATCCACTATTCTCCATGGAGACAGACAACGTCAAGGACAAGCACCTGGACTATCTCCTCCCACAAAGAGATAGGGGCTGGTGGGAAAGCTGCTGACCAGCAAGGCCATATGCTCCCCCTCCCCTACCTAAAACCCCAAATAAAAACCCTTCTTTTTAGCTTTTCGGGGAGTTTGGGATTTGAGCGTTAGCTGCCCTCTCTCCTTGCTCAGTGCTGTGCAAAAATAAAATTCCTACTTTCTTCCACCACACCTGGTGTCAGAAATTGGCTTGCTGAGCAACGGGTGAGCGAACTCACTTCAGGTTCAGTAACAAGTTGAATAGACTTCTAGGATAACAAAGTATTTTCAAAGTGCTGATCGCACCTGAAAGTTGCATGTATATCCTCAGAAGTATTTGAGTTGGGATAGAAGAGAGCAATGTCAAGGCATGCCGGAATTTAAATCTGCCACATTTGTTGCAGAAAAGAAGCAGCCATATGGCCCTTATATCAAAATACTGTTCCTGGAAGACCATCATTTGCATTTGTAACTCCTTTTTTAATTTAAAATAAGCAGAGAAAGTCTGTGTTTAAGTATCCATGTCTATCTGAGTTAATTTCCTTGGATTCTCACTTAAAAAAAGAAATAGTATACATTTTGTCGTTTAATTATGTTTTAAAAAGAAGAAAGACAAAAGGTATAGGGCAAGAAAAATTGCATGATGTTCTAAATGTATGACTTTTAGAAAAGCATGTTGATTTACAGAATGGGAATATGGAATAAACAAGCATTGACAAAACTGAGATTATTGGTGTTTAAAATTATTTTTCTTTTTCACCTATTGTACTGCAAAAACTCAAAAAGTTTTAGGACATACACTGTTGTTGAGACTGTGGGGGAAATACTTTTTCATGCATTTGTTGGTGGGAATGCAAAATGGTTCAATCTCTGTTATAGGAATTTGGTGATATCTAACAAAATTATGTATACTTTTTCCCTTTGATCTACTAATCCTACTTCTAGGAAAATATCACTAAAATACAAAAGGATTCATGCACAAGGCTATTCACTGAAGCAGCGCTAGTCATAGCGGAAGACTGGAAATAACCCAAATGTGGATAAATATGGAACTGGTTATTAAACTATGGCAAATAGACACAATAGAGTACTGTGCAGCTAAAAATAGAGTAGGAATATGTCCATATACTCCTAAGGGTGATTTCCAGGGTATACTGTTAAGTTAATAAAAAGCAAAGTGGAGAAAACAGTATTTCTTATTTACAATTCAGAATTTATCATTCTTAATTATGTATTCATAAAATTCTATGTTTTTTCAAGTTTTTAATATTTTGACTGTGTCTCTATTATAGTGCTGAGAATGGTGCTTCATAAAGATTTTCCCAATGTTTTACACAATCAGAACCTAAACTTGAAAAAGAAACTTGCGAATTCATTTTACACATCTTCATATAGACAAGTTGCACGAACACTGTTGAATAGATGTGATTTTTATCTTAAAAATACATTAAAAAGTATTAAATCCAAAGTCCAATGTTTATGTATCAGAGCTTTTTCCCCTTTACGTTTAAATTTTACTTTCCACTATCATTCACTTAGATTCTAAGTTTTATCTCTACCTCGTGTGGTAAATTTCTGATTTTGTAAGTTAATGTCATACATATTGAATTTCATTACCTAATTTCATTAGCTAAACAGCCTGTATGAAAAATTCATTTTACCAGTATTTCATAATTTCTCAGTTGTAAGTATGAACAAGATTACTATTAACCATCCCTTAGTTTGTCCAACCATGTAAATGTTTGTTATTTTTTATTGATTATATGAAGCAGTGTTTCATTGTTTTGGCAAATAACAGAGAGGCTACAAACCATAATGGGCCATGAATTTGTTTCTAAGTTAAGCTCCATTAACAGCTAAAGAATGTATGTATAATTTAGATTATGTTTATTTTTGAAAATAGTATACCAATTTCAATAAATTTGATTATTTTAGTAATAATATAACAGATGTACTCAAATAAACATGCAGCTAACAAATATTTTGAGGTCAGGCTTCTTTCAAAATGTTCTTGGTGTCAATTCGTTTCAGCAGGAAGTCAAACACAGCAGGGTGTGGAGAGATTTTGAAAAAAATGACATTTTCTAATCTCTGATCACACAGTCTTCATTGGCTTCCTTCTGGAGCTGTCCACTATTAGGAATGATTCTAAGGAAAATGACACTGACCATGTAATCTTCCCCAAGGTGGACAGCAGAAGGAAGTCCTTCAGGCACCCAAAATCTTTACTCTTTGTTTATTGTATTGGTTAGTTGTATCAAATTAGATAAGCAAGAAACTATTCCTTGCACATTGTCAAAATCAACAATTAACATTTAATTATTTGGATTACTTTTTCAAATGAATGGTTAAATTCTTCTAGGTTAGCAAATCACTTCAGTTGATTTGATAATTTCCACTCTTCCACTGTACTTTACGTTATGTTGACCAGGACTGAATTTTTGATGGCTAGGAGGAAATTTAATTAAGCTATTGTGGTCACAGCAACCCCAATGTGCAAAATATTATTTAAAAAGTATGCGTTCTTTATTGTTTAAGAAAAAAATATGTTCCAACTTTATATAAACAAACTACTCAAACACAAAGTTCAGCTTTGGGTGACTGATATAATTAGCTCATGGGGAAAGGAAATGAGAATTATACAGCAACAGATACAAAATGTTTCCTTTCTAATTGGGGATTAGTTGTTGTAACCCTTTTGAGTGAGCAGTTCCTCTCCCACACTAGCATTTGAACATGCAACTTAATTTGCTTTTGTTGACGCAATGAGAGATTTTATTAATTCTGAACCAAGTCTCCTGGTAGCCAGCAATACAAATGTGAGAGCATCTGGCTGATTACAAAGGGGCAGCTTGGAGAGTACTAAATTCAACGTCTTACCATGAGCAACTTTTGTTCCAAACACTGGCGTTATCCAGTAACACACCAGCAATGGGACCATCTTGTCAAGAGATGAGGATGATGATGCCCTAACACATTGCTTCTTCCTGACATAACCCATCAAACCAACAGTATTGGTTCAGAGTTAGAGGTTGCTCCTGTGGGTTCACTTTCCACTACAATATATTTATGTGAAAGATATTACCATTAACCCTTTTGTAACTGAAACTTTAATTTCCCCACTCAGGGAATTTGCTCTGAAAAAGAGGTTAATAAACCCATAGTGTGCTTCCTTTTCTGCTTCCAGAGACCAGTGAAGAGAATTGGTTTACCTAAGAATTTGACCCACCCAACAGTAAAAAAAACCATATACTAATTTCAAAGTTTCTGCAAGTCTTTGCAAGACTAAGTGTGGCCACTCAAAAATTCTGTAGTCTACTGAGACGTTTTAAGAGGCCTGTATTTCTCATGCATGATGAGTGGCTTTTGATATTGTTGAGGAACAGAATAAAAGAAGACACTATAATATTACCTTAAGGCTAAGGAAATCTGAAAATTTGATGTAAAATTTAATAAAAGAAACATTTTCCTTAATGTGAAATTAAACTTCTTCTATCATGCTGACTCATATTAACACTTTTTCTTTCAAACGTGTGTGTGTATGCACGTGGACACATATATTGGGTCCAAAAGTTATCATAGGAAAAATAGAAAGACTGACTAGCTCTACATGGTTTCATTGTTGACTGCATTTTCTTTACCTCTAAAACTGACTGATGTGAGTTTTTTTAACTTTGAATTGTCTTGGTAGGAGCAAGGAATGAGTCATAGAGTGAGAGCAATTTTGTACTAGTGAATAAGGTTTCGAAAAAAGTTCAGAAATATGCCTTGGAATGATTGAAGAATGAGAATCTCAGAAATTGGGGAGAAAAGAGCAAATCATAAATTTAGGGAGTAAGGCTAGGGACCTCTTGATAAAGGTTTATGTTTTGTGTGTGTGTGGTTTTCCCTTGTACTACTGAAACAGTATGTTTATCATTGGTTTTCAAATTATCTCTTTCTATTTCAAAATTCCCTTCAGTTATCCTTAACTATTCAGGACATGCATTTTCAATCTTATGTTAAAAGAATTTTGTGTAATTAAGGAAGAGAGTGGTAAAAGGAAGGTTGGATGTCCTTGCATCGCCCTCCTCTGAAACAAGTGCCCATGGGACGAACATCATGTCAGGTGGACATGAGTGCCAGAGTTACAGATAGAGATCAGTAAAAAAGCCAAGGATGCCCAAGGCAGAGCTGAGAGAAGAGAGAAGAGGGACATGGTAGAAGCTGTCACAATACCAGCAACTCTGTAGTGTTTTTGAAGCAAATTAGCCTACCAACAGGAAATACTTGTCTAAGAAAGATATCACTTTGAGGGCAAGACAGATATTTCTTTTTTGCCCACTTACTGCATAGTTGATGTTGAAGAAACTGTTTTACTCTTTCCTCATGAGAAATCTGATTTCAGGATTTAACCACTGTAGATACTGTTTCAGTAGAGGAATGAGGAAGTATGCTTTCAGATGGCTATAAACAACACTGATTTTTCCCACAACCCCTCCACTTCCATTATGGTGCTCACCGGGAGCCTTCCACCAAAGATTAATCTCTTCAATAGCACATAGTGATTGGAGACTGAGAGGTTTTATTTGTGAAATTAAATTGCCTTCCTTTTTAAAACTCCTTTGCTTATTTTTGTTGTTATCAGATAATGTGTTAGCAAAATGCTGCAATATTGAAATGTCGATATTCATTTATAAAATTCACTGCAATGCTTTAAATGGACCCAAGCAGCATAAAATGATTTGTATGCAAAATATTCATTGCCTAAGCAGACTCATAAATTTGAGTGAACATTTAATCAATTAGGTTCATTTGATTCACTAGAAGTTTATAAGATTTTCTGATGATACAAAATGCAGAACAAATAATAGTACATATATTAGGAATTTTCCAAATTAAACTCGTTGAATGAGTTTGTTGCACAAACAATGAACACACAATTAATTGCAAACAATTAAGAAATGGACCATATTCTATTTCTAAATGCAATTTAAAAACTGGTGAATCATAAGTTGTACAAAATAATGAATTTTTTTCTTTCCCAAAATTTTGTGCTTTTTTATTTTTGTCCAGTAGGTAGATGGAAAATATAATTTATGTAAAGTTTCTTAAATAATACACTCTAAATACATTAGACTCAAATACAATAATTGTAACTATGCTATGAAATATTCATGTGACGATTTTACCCACTGTATGTGTATCAGTTAAATGAAACATAATACTCCTGATGCTCAATGGAAATAAGTAGAAATCAATATTCTCAGAATGTCCTCTATAAATGAGCAATGATACACAATTTTTATTTCATAGGTGGTAACAACAGGATACCAGAGCATGAATCATTACTTTATTGCTCAAGGTACTCCAATACCGAGATAAATTTTGGAAGCAAGTAGATATCTTTAGAAAAACCCACTGTTGTTCTGAAGCTGTGACACTCAAAAAGAGTGTTTTCAATGCTTGATCCCCTCATCGAACTTCCCTCAGAGTTCTGAGAATCAGCCAAGACGTTATTGCGGGAAGAGGAAGTGAAAATGAACAGGAGGTGTTTCAGAGTGGGAGAGAAAATTGTATAGTGAATAATGGAGAGAATACTGGACTAAGAAAAGCTGAAGCGCAGAAATTCTATCCAAGTTTTCCTGCTGAGTTTCCCTGTGGCCTTAGGGAAATCACAGCCATTCTGGGGCTCACTTTTCTCAGCTGTAAAATGATGTGGTAGTAATAGTGATTAACAAGATACCGTCAGAGCTGGCCTTTGAATATTGCTACTTTAATATCAAACGTTGCAAAAAGCTAAGGTATGTAAGCAATACGAGTTTGCTGCAGGAAATTCAGGAATAATCAAAATAGTCTCAGAAGTGAAACTGAGAACTAAAGAGTTAAAAAAATCTCCCCTGGAGCAAAAAACTTTAAGATAAGGTTTGCTAACTGCAGCTGTGCATATTCAGCATAATCATCTCTTATTTCACTAACCAAGTCTTTCTCTCCCTCTTTAGTACATGAGTGAACCGTCCTTCCCAGAAAGTCAGGATCCAGACACAAGAATTCAGACTCACAAGGCTGAACACAGGCTGAAGATAAAAACTAACCAGAAAAGTCCAGACAGACAAGGAAAAGAAATGCAGTCTTCAAGGCCAAACGCTGACTGATGGGAAGATGCCAGCCAGCAAGACCACATGCTCTCCCTCCCCTACTTAAAACCCCAGATAAAAACCCCTACGTTTTTCCCTTCGAGGAAGTGGATCTGAGTTTTAACTCCCATCTCCTCATCTTGCTGCCTTTCAATAACAAACCTCTTTCCTTGCCATAAGCCTGACATTCCAGTTATTGGCCCTACTGTGCGGCAGATGAAAGAACCTGTGTTTATCCAGTAACAGAAGGAAGTTTCCAGATGTAAAGAATGTAAGGAACAAGGAATGATGTGTGGGAAAAAGTAAGATTATAAGGAAATATAAAAGACTGAGTTGATGTAAGATAATAAAAATACCTGAAAAACAATAACAATGACAATATCTTTAATCATAATATCAATAGTTAATTTTTAGAATTGAAACAAAAAAACTGGAAAACAGTGGTATCTAAGAGCAAGGGGGACAAGAATAAAAGTATTATAAGGTCCTTTATTATCAAAGAGGAAAGTTTGATATTGATTAAATACAGAGTTTGTAAGGTTAACTACAGACAGTAAATGGTTTTGTAAAAACTGGTCATATATGTGGTAAAATTAAAATGAATCCCTAGTTTCTATATTACAGTTTATCTATAGGGAAAAATAAAATTAAATTCTCACCAAGTCCTTATGTTAATGATTGAAGTATAAAGGCCAAATGTTTTGTTTTTCCATTGCTGCATAAGAAATTACGCAATCTTACTTCCTTAAAACAATGTCCATGCATGATCACAGTTCCGTAGGTCAGAAATCTAGATGGACTCAGATGAGTTCTCTACCTAGGTTCTCACAAAGCCAAAATCAAGGCGTTGGCCAGGCTGGGCTCTTTACAGGCTCAGAGGAAGAAACTACTTTCTGGCTCATTCTGTTTATTGACTGAATTCCATTCTTTGTGGTTGCAGGACTGAGGTCCCCATTTCCTTACAGCCTGTCAGCAGGATCCACTCTCTACTTCTAGAGACCTTCCACATTCCTCTTCATGTGGATCCTCCATGGTTAAGGCCACAACACTGTGTCAAACCCTTCCTGTGCTTTGAAACTCTCTAACTTCTACCCCTGCTGCTATCTGGAGTAAACTTTCTGCTTTTAAAGGTCAGGCTTGATTAAGGAAAGCCCCTCAGGAGGATTTCTGAGTCTTAAGATCAACCAATTGGGACTTCAATTACATCTACAAAATCTCTTCACAGCAGTTCCTGGTTCTGCGTTTGATTCCAAGAGATAGCAATCTTGGGAGATGACCATCTTTAGAATTACATTTAGCACACAAAATTTTTAACATTTTTAGGGAAAAAATATGAAAAAATATACATCAAAAACCTAAAGGTGATATAGACTTTCTTAAAAAAAGACACAGAAAGCACTAAAAATAAAATAAACTATTAGACAATGTTAAAAGGCAAAGTTTCTCTCATCCAAATTCCTTAACACAGAGAAGTCATTTCCAACACTTATAACTGACAAAAGAGTTTTGTCTGAAATATAGAAAGAAGCCTAAGAATCAAGAAGAAGAATTACAATAAGCCAATATAACAAAAATGACCAAAAGACAATTAGACATGTTACAAAAGTGGAGATCTGAAGGGCTTATTAACATGTCAGAAGATACTCAAAGTTATTAACCATCAGGGAAATGCAAACTCAGAATTCAATAACATTCAATATTGCACCTAGTAGATTGTGAAGAAGTTAGCAGCCCACCAAAATGACATGCAGCTTATTTTAAACTGAAAACATCTAAAGAGACAACACTTGCAAAAAGAAACATCATCTAAACTTAGGCTAAGCTTACTTCTCAGAAAATACAGCTATACAGTTGGCAATGACCCTCCTCTGAGGGACTTTTCTCTTTGAAAGAAGACTGGCCCTTAGCACTGAGAAGTGTGAATTTAGCTACCTTAAATCCCCCTACAGGGAAACATCCAGTCTGGAAGAAAACAGACTACCCATTCCCATTAACATCAAAAAGCCAAATAGAACCTTTCATATTTTCCCACTGACGCCCTAACACCCTTCCCACACAGCCTGTTTCATTGTGTTGGTATATAAACTTTTACCTCTGATTATTTGTTGAGATACTCATTAGTGAATGCTCTTGTGAACGAGTGTAAATAAACGTCATCTTTTCTTCTATTAATCTATTATCAGTTAATTCACAGCCCCCTCCTCTCGCTATTCAAAACTAAGATGGTAGAGGAAAAGTTTTCTTCCCAACAGTTGTCAAATATTAAGAATTTTAACAACACCCATGGTTGGTGAAGACTTAGAGAAAATCCTTTTGCATTGATGATGGGAGTATACATCAGTATATTTGGAAAACAAATTGGCATTGTTTTATAAACAGGAACATGAACATATCCTATAACCAAACAATTTCACAATTATATGTATTCTAGAAAATCTCCTGCATAAATGCAGCAAGAACCACTTAAAACAGGAGTCTCAGTTCACACCAACTTGTTCATAATAACAAAAATCTGGAAAAAATCTAAATGTCCATCTAGAGCAGCACAAATAAAACATAGATTATATTTATCCAATGGAATATTATACAGAATAGTTCTAAAACTTTTTTGGGTTTAGAACAAATTTATACTATAAAAGTGTATTCAATGCAATCCCAGTTAGAATTCCAATGACAGTCTTCATGGAAATATAATGAAGAATCTTAAAATTTATATAGAACAACAAAAGACCCTGAATAGCCAAAGCAATCCTGAGAAAAGAGAACAAAGCTGGAGGCTCACACTCGCTAATTTCAAAATACGCTACAAAGCTATAGTAATCAAAACAGCATGGTACTGGCACAAAAACAGACACACAGATCAATGGAACAGGATTGAAAGCCCAGAAATAAAACCACACATCTATGGACAGTTAAACTTCGACAAAGGAGCCAAGAGCATACAATGGACAGAGGGAAGTCTCTTCAATAAATGGTGTTGGGAAAACTGGACAGCCATGTGCAAAATAATGAGAGTACACACACCATTATTTTACATCATACACAGAAATTAACTAAACATCGATTAAAGACTTGAATGTAAATACCTGAAACTATAAAATATCTGGAAGAAAATATAGGCAGTACACTCTTTGACATTGGTCTTAGCAGTATCTTTTTGAATACCAGTCTACTCAGACAGGAGAAACAAAAGAAAAAGTAAACAAATGAGACTACATCAGGCTAAAAAGCTTCTGCAAGCCAAAGGAAACGATCAAAAAAATGAAAATGCAACCCACCAATTGGAAGAAAATATCTGCAAATTTTATTTCTGACAAGCGGTTAATTTACAAAGTATATAAAGAATTCGTACAACTCAACAACAAAGAAATGAATAATCTAATAAAAAAATGGGCAGAGGATATGAACTGACATTTTTACAAAAAAGATATACAGATGGCCAACAAGCACATGAAAAGATGTTCAACGTCACTAATTATTAGGGAAAAGCAAATCAAAACTACAATGAGATATCACCTCACACCCATCTGAATGGCAATTATTAACCAGACAAGAAATAACAAGTGTCAGAGAGGATGTAGAGAAAAGGGAACACTCATAGAGTGCTGGAGGGAATGGCAGCTGATGCAGCCGTGATGGAAAACGGTATGGAGACTTCTCAAAAAATTAAAAATAGAAATACCATATGACCCAGTTATCCCACGACTGGCTATTTATCCAAAGAATGTGAAAGCAACAATTCAAAAAGATATATGCACCCCTATGTTTGTTGCAGCATTATTCACAATAGCCAAGACGTGAAGGCAACCCAAGTGCCCAAAGATCAATGATTGGATAAAGAAGATGTGGTATATATATATACAATGGAATACTACTCAGCCAGAAAAAAAGACAAAACTGTGCCATTTGCGACAACATGGATGGACCTTGAGTGTATTATGCTGAGCAAAATAAGTCAGACAGAGAAAGACAAATACCATATGATTTCACTCACATGTGGAAGATAAACAAACACATAGATAAGGAGAACAGATTAGCAGTTACCAGAGGAGAAAGAGATGGGGGAAGGGTGAAAGGGGTAAAGGGGCACATAAGTAGGGTGATGGATGAAAACTGGACTGTTGGTGGTGATCATAATCTAGTCTATACAGAAACGGAAATATGGTGACATATACCTGAAATTTACACCATATTGTACGCCAGTATGACTCCAATAAAATAACAATAAAACAAATTTATTAAGGACCCTGTGACAGTTAATCTTATGTCAACTTACCTGGACCATTAGGTTCCCAGATAGATCTTTGAACATTATTCTGAGTGTTTCTGTGAGGGAATTTTAGCATGAGATTAACATTTAAATAGGCAGACTTGAGGAAAGCAGACTTCCCTCTGTAAGGTGGGTGGGCCTCACCCAATCAGCTAAAGCCCTGAATAGAACAAGAAGACCAGCCTCTGGGCTGTCCCCGTGGCTGTGTGGTTAAGTTCATGTGCTCCGCTGTGGCCACCCAGAGTTTCGCTGGTTTGACTCCTGGGTGCTGACATGGCACCACTCATCAGGCCATGCTGGGGTGATGTCCCACATGCCACAACTACAAGGACTCACAACTAAGAATATACAACTGTGTACGAGGGGGCTTTGGGGAGAAAAAGGAAAAAATAAAATCTTAAAAAAAAAAAAGAAAGACAGACCAGCCTCCCTGAGCAGGAGAGAATTCTGTAGCTGACTGGCATTGTATGACATCTGCAACATAGCAAACTTCATCTGCTCTTCCTAACTGCCAGCTTTCAAGCTTTCGAACTGAAACCCCAGCTCTGCTTTCCTTGGATCTCCTACACGACTGACCCACTCTGAAGATTTGGGACTGATCAGCCTCTATAACTGAGTGAGCTAATTCTTTATAATGACTGTTTTTATACAAATGAAATTTCCTATTGGTTCTGTTTTACTGAAGTCTTCTAGTATAGATCTCAAATTCTTTTGTTTTTGTGCATTATATGTGTTGGTATTTACTGTATTATTAATTAAAACAGAGATATTCTTAAAATATTTACTTAGTAATTAATTGAAAAATAACAGTAAGAAGCCCATGGAATGGTAACATCAATGGTCTAATTTTATTTTTTAAAAAAGCCGCAATATTTTACCAAAAAAAAAATTACTGATAAGAACACCGTCAAATGCTGGTGAGGATGTGGAGCAACAGGTACTCTTATTCATTACTGGTGGCAACGCAAAATGGTACAGCATCTTTGGAAGACACTTTGACTCTTTCCTACAAAACTGAGATACTCTTGCCATACTCTAGCCATTGTGCTCTATGTTCACACAAATACCTGTACAGGAGTATTTATAGCAGCTTTGTCCATAATTGCCAAAACTTGGAAGAAAGTAATTTACTGGGCCGCCACCATGGCCAAGTGGTTAAGTTCTCGATCCACTTTGGTGGCCCAGGGATTGACCGGTTGGGATCCTGAGGGCAGACCTAGCATAGCTCATCGGGGCATGCTGAGGTGGCATCCCACATAGAGGGACCAGAAGAACCTACAACTAGGATATTCAACTAGGTACTGAGGGTTTGGGGAGAAGAAGAGAAAAACAAAAAGATTGGCAGCAGATGTTAGCTCATGGACAATCTTTAAAAAAAAGAAAAAGAGGGGCCAGCCTGGTGGTGCAGTGGTCAAGTTCACATGTTCTGCTTCTCAGCTGCCCGGGGTTCACCAGTTCGGATTCTGGGTGCGGACATTGCACTGCTTGGCACGCCATGCTGTGGTGGGCATCCCACATATAAAGTAGAGGAAGATGGGCACAGATGTTAGCTCAGGGCCAGGCTTCCTCAGCAAAAAGAGGAGGATTGGCAATAATTAGCTCAGGGCTAAGCTTCCTCAAAAAAGTAAATAAATAAAAATACACCAAGATGTCCTTCAGTAGGTGAATGGATAAGTAAACTGTGGTATATCCAGACAGTGGAATATTATTCAGTGCTAATAAGAAATAAGCTATCAAGCCATAAAGGGACATAGGAGAACTTTCAATGTATATTACTAACCGAAAGAAGCCAATCTGAAAGGCTACATACTGCAGGATTCCAATAGTACAATATTCTGTAAAAGGCAAAGCTATGAAGCAGTAAAAAGATCAGTGTTTGCCAGGGGAGGTGGGGGAAGGGATAAATAGGCAGATCACGGAGAATTTTTAGGAAAGTGAAAATGCTCTGTATGACACCATAACGAAGAACATACATCATTACACATCTGTGCAACAAATGTTTACAACATCAAGAATGAACCCTGATGCAAACTTTGGACTGTGGGTGATTATGATGTGTCAATGCAGTTTCATCAATGTTAGCAAGTGTACAGCTCTGATGACGGATGTTGATAATGGGGTAGGTGATGCGTGTGTGAGGACAGAGTATAGTATTTGGGAAATCTCTGTGTTTTCCCCTCAATTTTGCTGTGAACTTAAAACTGCTTTAAAAAAATAAAATCTATAAAAATATTGGTGAGAGGAATGGTGCGGTTTTACATTTTTACAAATATCTTTAATGTCCGTCTTAATAAAAAATAGCTGCCTATGCCTTCGAATTATTTTGATATGTTGTTATGGTTAAAGAGTATGATGAAGAAAATCCTGTCACACATAGACATATTTTTGGAAAATGAGTGCATATTTTAATGTCTTTTTCATATAATTATATAAATTCATCTTTGATATTACATCAAATTTGACGTCAAAATTCTACTAGTGGTAGTTTTTTAAATAATAGTTGTAATTTGCAACTTGAAACCTCATCAATGAAGGTTTTGTACTCTGTTACATTAAATTCTATTGGTCTACCTTTACTTTGAATGGATCTTTACCCAGGCATGGTTTTGTAACACTGTGCATCTATCATTTAGAAAATATTATTTTGCAGAGTTTTGCAGATTGCAAAATTTTGACATATTCCACTATACGATATCAAAAATTCAAAATTTTATTATTTCGTCAGAAAAAAATATATAAATATTGGGATACAGTTTAATTAATCATGATGGATACAAGCTTCCCAAATTCTAATTTTTGGTTGACACATTGAAATTTTTCATTGGTCAAAATACCATCAGGGTTTTCTTAAAGGGACAGATCTACATTCTTAATTTTCAAAAACAGATCTGCCAAATCCCCAAGCTGAACTCATTTGTGTGTCTGTGAGTTATGCTTTTAAGTAAAAGTGACATTCCAGAAAAAGCAGCTACTTCAGCCTGCAACAAAAGCAACTGCACAAAGCATCTTACCTTGGTGTGCATTTGGAGAGCTTTATGTGTGTTGCCCATCTCTTCACACAGAATATTTAAAAGATGGTATTCAAGTATGGAAAGTTAATAAAATTAATAGTTTATTGCTTCATCAAGCGCATTCTTAAGTGAAGTTGGCTTTTAATTTATTGAGCGGCAAGTGCAAAACAGTGAAGACGACAGTGACTCCCAGGACAGTTTGCTTCGATTTATTCTAAGGTGCTAGCAATTCTGCTGCCACGGTTGTAGTAACACCAGTGCAAATGTCAACACAGTGAAAAAGGCAAATAACATTTTATTATATAAAAGAAACTTTTGAGTGTTAAAACTACCTGAAATTGCCATGTAGACCCCCAGTGTCTGCAGGCAACCGTTTGAGAAATGCTGTGATGCAGCACTGAAAATGAACAAATCAATTACACACAGCATGATGGATCTATAAAGAAACATAATGCTGATTTTAAAATGACATTTCAGAAAGACATACGTAGTGTCTGATACCCTTTTTATAAAGCTTAAATATCATACTTGTTAGGAAAACATATATACATTTTTAAACTCGGTTTTTGAAAAGGAAAAGAATAATAAATCTAAAGTCAAGAAAGTGGGTTACTTCTGGAGGGAAAGCACTGGTATAGAATAAGAGTGGAGCACATCTGTAGACTTCATATTGGCAACACTATTTCCTAAGTTGGGAAGTGAGTTCATGGAAACTTGTTTAATTATTATATTTTATAACGAACATACATTATTTGTATTGTCTACATTATCAATTGCAACACTCAAATACTTCCTTTTTTAGATACGAACTAGCAGTTTTATTGTATTTTTCTGGCTCCTTTTTAAATCAGATAAAAGTCTTTTTTACATTTACTACTCCGACATTTGCTTTTGGTCAGGAAGATTAGCCGTGAGCTAACATCTGCTGCCAATCCTCCTCTTTTAGCTGAGGAAGATTGACCCTGAGCTAACATCTGTGCCCATCTTCCTCTATTTTATATATGGGATGCCTGCCACAGCATGGCTTGATAAGCGGTGCATAGGTCCAAGCCTGGAATCCAAACTAGTGAACCCTGGGCCACCAAAGCGGAGTGCGGGAACGTAACCTCTATACCACCGGGTCAGCCCCTACTCTGACAATTTTTGAACAAATACTTTTTCATCCATTGTACTCAGGGTTTGGTATTGCTAGAGAAACCAAGACTCTTGATTCTCTACGAGGATGACTTAATCATGAAAGGCCCTGTGTATCAAGATCAACAGACCAAGGGGCCGGTCCGGTGGCGCAGCAGTTAATTTTGCATGCTCTGCTTTGGCGGCCCGGGGTTTGCCAGCTCAGATCCCAGGTGCGGACATGCCACCGCTTGCCAAGCCACGTTGTGGTAGACATCCAATATATAAAGTAGAGGAAGATGTGCACGGATGTTAGCTCAGGGCCAGTCCTCCTCAGCAAAAAAGAGGAAGATTGGCAGTAGATGTTAGCTCAGTGCTAATCCTCTTCTTCTTCAAAAAAGATCAACAGACCAATCAAAAAATATCTTTATTTCCCTACCATTATATAATATAAATTCTAGATATTTGACAATAGTGCTTGAGACTCAGCAACAAATGTGCTTCTCCTTCACATCACTTCCAGGTAACCTTCCTAGAGCATCCTGTAATTGGAAGAATGACCTGGCACTCCATCCAGTTAACCAGAGACCAAAATACTGCAAGAAATCCCCACTTGGATGACAAAATTGTATTTCAAGTTTAACATGTTCTAAGGCAAACTCTGAATTCTCCCCAACATCAGCTCCAAAACTGCTCCTATGAAGCTGCTCTCTACTTCAGGAAGTAGAGCTACCATTCATCCAGGTACTGAGGGGAGAACAAAAAAACTAAGAAACAAAAGCTTGAAATCATCACCTGTCTCTCACAATCAATCCATCAGCAGAGATATAGGCTCTGCTTTTAAAATCTATCTCATGTTTAATCACTGCCTTTCACTGTGATCAACTAGGACTCTAGTCAAAAGCTCCGTCAGGTTTACTCAGGACAGCTGTAATGGTCGCCTAACTGCATCCTTGATTCCACTCCTGCTCTGCTATTCTCGATACAGAAGAGAGAAAGCACCTATTAAAACATGTATTACCCCACATCTCTCTCCCGATCCAGGCCTGCTAATGGCTTCTGATGTCTCTCAAAATAAAACCTAAAGCCCGAACTGTAGCTTCTGTCTGAACCCTCATTTCAAACCACTCTTATTCTCCTTCCTGTTCCTGTCACCTACTATTTAAGAACTTCCAAGCTCAACCCTCCTTTTGGGCCTCGGTGCTTACTGCTCCTTCTGCCTGCAAAGTTCTTCCAGATTCCCTCCTTCCCTTATTCAGCTCTCTGTTCTAATATTCCTTGCTCAACGGGCCCTTTCTGACCACCTTATGGAGACCAAGCTATACCATTCTATGTTCCATTATTTTTCTTTTACGATTGTTATAGCATTTATATTTCTCTTTATTTTGATATGTATACATATATATATGCATATATGCATGTATGTATTCATGCATTTAATTTTAAAAATTCCATTATGCGTGTTAATGTATGTGTATGTTTTTTACTTTAAGACCTGTGTCCCTCACTAGTTTGTAGTGTTATATTTTATCAGTATGTTCATGTCTAATACCTAGAACAGTGCCCATTCATTTTAAACACTCAATGCATTTTTGCAACTAAAGAAATAAATGATGAATGAATGATTGACTCCAGTGGTAAGACATTTCTCTGAATCAGCATCAACTCCTTCATCTTTGCTTTTCTATAAATTTTGTACCTTTTTGTTCCACTGCTGCCAATATATATATGCATACTATGAACTGAGTATTTTCATAGCGTATCTATTCATCCTCCTCTCCCTCATGGTTTCTACTTACAGTAGTTTCAACCATTCAGAATTTTGACTGCCTTATTGATCCTACTTGACGCCTTTTCTTGGTGTGTCTCTTGGTTTTTGTACCACTCAGCAGCTCTGTATTTACTGTCGCCTCCCTTTGGTCCACGCCTGAGACTAAAACAGTAATCTACATGGCGAGCCGATGCTCTCAGATCTCTTCTTAATGAAATCCTGCCCTTGAGCTAGATTTCTAAGAGTGAATGTTAGGGGAAGAAAAGATCTAAATTAAAAATAACAGGAACATTGTTAAATTATGATTCATGATGCATTTAAACAAATTATGACTCATAATTAGTATTCATAATCAGGTCTTCAGTGCTGACTGGCAATTATGCTAAATTTTATAGTCCATTTCTTCTAGATGACAATCTTATACCTCTTGCTCTATCCTCAAACCTTCCAAATTACCCTCCTCCTTAATCTCAGCTGACTCTATGTTCTGATTATCTATGGCTACATAAAAAGTCACCATACAATGTGGGGCTAAAACACAGTGTGCCCTGTGACCGCAAATTATTTACAGTATCCCCACAGGGAGAACCTCCCTGTCCCAAGGCATGAACAACATCCTCCCATTGTGTACTGGCTTGACATCCAGTATTTCAACATCTAATCAAGTTCAGGTGAGAATGAGGCTTCTTGATGGTAGTTCTTCAAATGTAAACACACACTCTTCCTCCAAATCCAGTGCTTCACAATCTGAAGACGCATGACCTACAATGAAAAGTTACCCGTCAAACCACACTCCCAACATACACAACATGACAGCCCTAAGGTAACCACTAAAGAAACTCCTATTCAAATAGGCGAGGGGAGAACGATAGGAAACACCAAGAATTCACAGATTCATGGCAATTTTGAAGTCAAGCCAAAGATGTGAGGCCATTTCCTTGATTAGGATCTAGATCTACTCTTGGGGAAAGATTCTCTCCAGTCTAGGTTGCTCTCTCTGAATTATTCTTGTATTTGTACAAGAAATAGTCTGTGTTTGCAGCTTGGGACATTTCTCACTTTCTTCCTGCCAATAGAAGTTTGGAAACTCACAGTCTTCTTTTCATTTGGTACCATTCCTGCCCTTGTAGTCCAAACACACAATACTTAAAAACACCCTGGGTAACCTATATGCCAATTCATAATTAAATCCATAGACAAAAATCACAACCACTTAGTTTTTCAGGCCCTCTTTACTTGATTCACTTATTTGGGTGATGTGGGGAAATGTCTTTAAGACTCTGAGACTTTTCTTAGATAGTTCATAAGACATCATCTTACATCTTTCTGAAGTTTTAATAAAAGGTATCACGGAAATTCCTTTGAAATCTTTTTCTTGAGGTCATGTTCTATTTGACAATAGCCTGGCCTTTTGCCATAGTATCCTTTCTTAATTTGATGAAGATTAACTTGTTGCAGGAAATTGGGGATGAGAATTAATTTTATATTTGAATGCAACTTTTCCCGGTTCTTTTACTTTTCTCTCAATTCTTCTTAAAAATATATCAATCCCTTCCTTAGATCATCTCTCTTTCTTTGTATTTTGTTATCTGCAGTTAAAAGAATTAATTTCTAATTATTTTGTATAGAACTCTCCATACTCAGATTCAATAATTCGTTAGGTAAAATTTCTATAAGCCACAGTGCGGGTAACAGTTTCACTAAGCTTTCTACTATTGTGTATCTTTAGTCTTCTTTTTTCTAGCCTTCAAGAACATTGTTTTCACTTTCTTTAAGTTCTTCCAGTAACTGCCTACTGTCTGTTCCCAAGGCAATACCATAAGTTTAGTATTTTTTATTGCAGCACTTCATTTCTGGGACTAAAATCTGTTCCAATTATCGTGTTTTTTGTGTGTTTGTAAAATGACACTACAAGACATAGTGCACTACAAAAACAACAGTCATTTATTTTGTTTATGAATATGTCATTTGGGGATAGCTAAGTGGAAACAGGTTGGCGTTGTTCCACATGACATCAGCTGGGTGGCTCAACCTGAGCCGGATGACATACTTCCAATTAGCTCACAAACTGTCAAGTGAGTCAACAGTGTTTGATAACTGTTAAGGATCACAAAGAAGCATATTCCATATGGAAAAGAAATGACCAACTGAGAACCATAGACCTTGGAGAAGTTTCAAAATGTTTCACCCTTGTTTTACACTCCCAGAACATTGACTTCAAAATGATAACTGATTTTTATTCTCCAGCTCAGCTTCTTTATGAGATAAGATAAAAATTGAGCAAAGAGGAGAGTGTTTATTCAATGTGCCTGCCACACTAAGTACTGTAACTGAGAATTTTTCCCATTCAAAACATTTGAGTAAGGATTTTCCTCGATGAGATTTTTCTGCACTGATTTCATAGAGTGATTGGTTCTTTTAAGTATCTGAAGTTGTATGGAATGATGCACATGTGCATTTTTCTTGGATATAAGTCCATAGAAAATGTCTTTCTCTTGAGTAAATTCAGTGAGTTAATATGCTAACTAATGTCCTGTTTTCATTACACTCATATTTTTTCTAGACTCTTCCTTGCCTTCTAATGTCTATATTCCTTCTCCTTTCTACACCTGTGCCCACTTTTCACCTTAACACGCTGGTCGAATTAACTTTCCTTTTTTCTATTCTTATCTAAATCTAATTCTTCTAAGTTCCACTTACATTTAAATCCCAGTAATGCTGATCTCAGGTCACTGTATCTATAGTTTCCCTATTCCTCGTGGGGTCTTAGGTCATATTTTAGTGCTTCAATTATTCTTGTTGTTTACCTAGTGTGTGCACATATAGTCAGCACAATAACGACATTGAACAAATGCCTGTTGAATGAATAAGTTGGTAGATATTTTGTCTTCCAAACTAAATTATAAGCACATGATCAGAAAACACTAAATGTTGTCAGACTAAACACTAGTAAAGGAATACAGTGTGTGTGTGTGTGTGAGAGAGAGAGAGAGAGAGAAGATAGACAGAAAGAAGAATGTCCTTGTGACCTAGTAGAGGTAATTTGAATTTCTAAATGATTAGCTTTCTCCTAGAAAGAACAGCAAACTCTACCATAGTATAATTTAATTTTTGTTCATTTTCCAAGATACTTAGATAGAAAATGTTCATATGTAAGAGCTGTTTAATTTTTTTCCTTTGATTATTACCGTTTTAAACGGTAACTCTTGGTTCAATGTTGGCCATCATTTTCTGGTGACCTTTATGTCTAGTTTATTAGAAATCCTTTCTTATTTCCCTGCCCCATTTCAGGGTTTATATTGCAGAATACCATCATTTCTTATCTCTGAAGTTTGATTATGTTAATATTAAGCCTGAAAACTAAACTTTAAGTAGCTAAACATTTTTCAATGTTAGTTTTAGTTTCTAAATATAAACGATTATCATAGCTCAGGCTGCTCTAACAGAATTCTATACACTGGGTGACTCAAACAACCGACATTTATTTCTTACAGTTCTGGAGTCTGCTAAGTCCAAGATCAAGGTGCCAGCTGTTTGGGTTCTGATGAGAGCCCTCTTCCTGGCTTGTAGATGGTTACCTTCTTGCTAGATCCTCATGAGGCAGAGAGAGATGAGACCGCTGGACTCTTCTTAGGCAAGGCCACTAATCCCATCATGAGGCCTCCACCCTCATGACCTCATCTAAATCTCATTACCCTAAAGATCCCACCTCCTAATACTATCACATTGGGGGATGAGGCTTTAACATGTGAATTTTAGAACATAATTATTCAGGCCATAACTGTGATTTATAGCTATTTATAGGGAAGGAAGTTATTCATGGAAGAATAACTAAAACACATAAAGGAAAATTGAATGTTTAAAGGGTAAGACGTGTCTACCAGCTAATATGACTGTTAGCTCAGCTGCAGATGAGCTCCTGGCGCTGTATCATCTCTGTCGGTTTGAAGAGGTGAGTCAAGGGGCCTCTACTCTTTTCTGCAGCAGTGGCAATGATGACTCTTTCTTTCCTCTTGGAAGTTTGGCCTCTCAGAAGCCCTCCTCTAAAAAGTGCTCCTTCTGCACTGATTCTGCCCGTGAACAGGTGGCTCATGTCCCTGGAGAGATGCTCTCTATGTCAATATTGGGCAGCCCCCAGAAGGAAAACTGAACCTTCCCTTCCTCAGTTTTCTCTTTGCTTCCAAACTGAACTCACGAATGTCAAAGGCCAGACTTTTGGAGCTGCTGCTTATGGACCTGATCCTGATCAGGGAAACCCCCAAACCAGAAATGTTGATAATCATGTGATAAGAGCAAGACACAGACAGCTAAGAGAATATGAGAATGTGAACAACAGATAAGAATATTCCCACGTTGGTTATGACAGTGTAAACATAAGATTATTTCTCTGAAAGCTATTTATAGGTCTGGTCATGTCTATGAGCAATGTACCTTTCCAATGCTGGGTACACAGCAGGCACTCAATATTGTGTCGGTAGTGTTGTAGTTGTTGTTACTGAATGGATGAACAAGTGCAACTGCACAAGGTACTGTTTTGAGTAATATTAAAGTATATGTGCACACAGCATATGCATAATGTTTGATCGGAAAAGAGGATAGTTATTCAATTAGGACCTATTTTACGTCTAGCACTGTCTGGCAATGACTGACTGTGTGCAATAGCTCTAACAAAGAATAACAAGAAAGCATGGAGAGCTTCTACTTGGCCTAAACGTCCTATTCCTCTTTAGTGGCTTAGTCAAATGTCCTAAATCTTTTTTATTAACATCTTCCTGAACGCACTGTATTTCCTACATTTAATAATGTAAAGACTTTTCACTGTAGGGTTTACATTTGATTTTGCCATACAACAGACAATTCTTAAGGCAATCTGTAATTCCAATCCATTAGTCTAATGGATTGCAGCTGCTGTGAACACTGGGAATGTCATTTTTTGATAACGAGGTCGAGTAACACAGAGAATATAAAGATAAATAAAGTGAAAATGACTATATATAGCATACATAAATGGTTCTTTTTTAATAATAATCTAATAATTTTTTTCTATAAAATCACATTAATTATGCATGGCCAACAGAATTTTTAGAACATTAACTTCTAATACATATGAGTAATTGCGTTATAAAATATTCAAGAAAGTCACTAGAGTGATAGATTTTGTTTTAGAAGTCATGTTTAATCAATATTTTTTATTTCTTTCCTTTCAATTTCTACTTTTATGAATCTATTATAATTACTTGCCTTTGCTTATTCATTACTTCATTTATCATTATAGATTTTGTTTCCCCAAAGCATGTCATCCTACCAAATTGTGGGAGCTTTCTTAGCAGAGCAGACCTGCTCACAGAAAGGGTGAAACCTGTTACCACAGCAAGTCTGATAGAGTCCTCAGTACGGTTTCAAGAAAAGCAAGCTACATTTTTTTAGATTCATTTCCTACAGTTAAAAAAGGACAATTTATGTGTAATATAAAACATGCATGATTTTTGTGATATGAAAGCAAGTTCCTCCCTTGGTTGAAGAATGAAGAGGAGAGGCAAAGTACAAAATCCACCAGTTCTAGCCCCCAATGGACTATCCCATTAAAAAAAGAGCTCAAATAAATGGGAAATCTTAGATTTGCTCATTAGAAACTGATCTCTTTAATATATTCTTCATCCTTTTTCCATAAAACTTAGAGCACCCTAATAGTTGTTAAAATTTATTGCATGATATTAGATAATGAAAAGTGTCTTCATCTTCTTCATGTTTATTAAATTATATACATTAATTCCATTGTTTATTCTGAGAGTTTTTATTCTAAGCAGATATTCATCAATATCAACATATATTTTCATTGTTTACGGAGAAGAAATATACTATCCCGGATGTTTACAAATGTATATAGAGAGAGACACACAGAGACAGAGACAGAGAAAGGAGGGAGGAAGAGAAGAAAGGGAAGAAAAGAGAAAGAAACAGAAGGAAAGAGGAGTAATGAGAAGGAAGAAAGGAGAGGGGAAGAAGAGAAGAAAGGATGAGGAGCGCAGACCTGGAGATGCAGAGGAATCACTTCCTAGAGATTCACACACACACATTAGAGGGGAAAGATGTTAGAAAACAGGACTAACAAAGTTGATCTTAGGAACAAACCATTAGCAGCATCTACCTTTCGTAAAGAAGTGGAGCTGGGAGGGCGAGGTGGGGTATTTTGGAAGATATGAGATGTCTTTATCCGTGGAAGTGCCCAGATGACAATATATAAGGATTCTAGCAGACCCACCCAACCAGAGCAGAAACATGCATCTACGCTGACATGATGGCTCCAAGGTGGACTCCTTAAGTGAGGGCTTTGGATGTCTAAATCCTGGGAGAAGAATTAAAACTAATAACGGAAATGTGTCTTCCATCACCACCTGAGATGGGTGATGCTGAGCGAGGCATGTGAACACTGAAAAAGCGCTTCTATGACATGCAGATGCTGCTCAGCAGTGCTGGACCAGGTTCCCTCCTCAGACAGCTATGGAGTGGCCAGCACATTTGTTGAGACTCTCACTCATTCCCAGAGAGGAAGAATATGTAGCTTTAGGGGACAGCAGAGCTACATGGGATCCAGCAGCAGGGATGGCTAGGCAACAGTGGAGGTCTGGCAAAGAGCTCAGGTGAGCCAGCTTGTCTAGCCATCCGGCTAAAGAGTGCAGATGACTCACATAGAGACCTTTTCCTGATGCAGCTCTCGGGTGTCGGTGACACTGGCTCCTCTCATGCCTCCTCCATAAAGGTTAGAAATGAGCTCATCCTTGGCCTGTAGTTTCTAGGAGGGGTGAAAGTATGGAAGGCTTTTATATATGTTCATTTCTGGCACTGCATACCAGAGAACAAAGAGCCTCAGCGGACCAAGCAGAAAGGTTACCCACAGAGCATCCCCAACTTTTACCAAGGGCAATGGCCAGAATGCATGAGTGAAAACAAGGGGCACTTGGGAAGATTTAAGCCTGGAGTTTGGCTTAATTGATGCCTGATCTTCCTCACTCTGAAGTTCATGTGCAGTCCCCCTAATCAGGTATGAGGTCACCAGGAGAAATGTCTGAGGATGCAGCCCAGACACCACCCAATTCCAGGGGCACTCAAATCCACGGGCCAGTGAGTATTGGGGGAAGGGGTGGGGTACATTGTTCAACCCGACTGCATTGTGCGACTACCCTGCAACTTCTAACTAGGGCTCTGTTAAAGTTACAGTATGCTTCTTAGAGCTCTTTAGGGAACTAAAAATAATGTACATCAGGAGAATGGAGCTTTCTGTCAATGAGCCAGTCTAGAGGCGTCAGGGCTGTCACAGAGAATAAAACTGCTAGAAAATAGACTGAAATTTTCACTCTTCAACTGAATATTTTAACAAACTAGAGACATATATAGTTTCAAATGTAAGTTATTCCCTTCAACTTCTTCCCAAAATTACATTAAAGGGTGATTTAAATTGTGCTAACTAATGAAAAAGACTAATTATGTGTGTTTGTGTTTTTTTCTTGGCATCTGCATCTGTATGTACTTCGTAACTTTTTCTAAAGAAATTTGGAGTCATTTTATAGCTTAGGATCGTGTTATCCTATAAGAATTCTGCAATCGCCTTCTTAGAAAAACTATTTCAAAATAGATTGTTGTAAATATAGACATCTAATGATATCTAAAGTAAACAATATTTTAAATTTAGCCAAATAGAGCACTTTAGATCATAACACCCTCCTCTCCCATACATTCCTGTCTTAGGTGAGGTTATTATGGTTTTGCAAAAACATAAACAAGTGCATGGCATTTTATTAGTGGAAATCAGTTTCCAATAAATTGTAGGATAGTACTATAAACTTTCTTGTTAGTGCCATCCAGTTGATGTTGACTTCTAGAGATTTTGACTCCTGTGTACAGCAGAGGGGAGCCCTGCCTTGTCTTTTTGCACCATCTTTTCAACTTCTAGCGTTGTATCAGACAATGTTGCACTGCTATTCATTGGGTTTTCATGGCCAATTTTTTCAGAAATGGATGGCCAGGTCCTTCTTCCTAGTCTGTCTGAGTCTGGAAGCTCTGCTGAAACTTGTCCACCATGGGTGACCCTGCTGGTATTTGAAATCCCGATGGCATAGCTTTCAGGATCACAGGAACACATTGCCGCTATAGTATGACAACCAACAGATGGGTGGTGTGGTTCCCTGATGGGGAAAGAAACCCAGGCCACAGTGATGAGAGCTCTGAATCTTAACTACTAGACCACCAGGGCTGGCAGTGTCATAAACTAGGGAGTATGATTTTTTATTGTTGTTGGTGGTGGTGTACAGCTTTATTAAGGTCTATGTAATGAGACTGGCCCTGCCTCCCTGGGAAGGAGGTTAGAAATGGGCTTGAACTTGGAGGATAATTTCTAGAAAGAACCAATGAGGATGGCCCTTATTCAATTTCCTAGCTGGGGCTGCCACTGGCACTGCCTCCCAGGGGCAGACCTAAGGATTAATGGTGTTAAGCATCTTTTACTGGGCTTATTGGCCACTTGTATGTTCTTCTGTGATGAAACGCCTATTCAAATCTTTCACATATCATAAAATTCACCATTTTTAAATGTACGATTCAATGATAATTAATATATTGACAGTTGTGCAGCCATCACCACTATCTAATTTTAGATTATTTTTATTGCTTCGGAAAGAAACCCACTATCAGCAACTCCCTATCTCCCCTTCCTCCAGCCTCTGTCTGCTAATTTATTTTCTGTCTTTACAAACTTGTCAGTGTGGGATCTTTCAAATAAATAGAATCATTCAATTTGAGGCCTTTTGTGACTGACTTCTTTCACTTAACGTGATGTTTTTAAGGTTCATCTGTCTTTAAGGATAATATAGCACATTACTACTTCATTTCTTTTTAATGATGAATAATACTCTATTGTATAGACATACAATTTATCTGTTCATTTCTCTTAGTCATTGTACAATATTCCATTGTATAGATATACATTTTGTTTATCTATTCATTTCTCTTAGACATATTCCTAAGAGCAGAATTGCTGTGTCGTATAGTAACTCTATGTTTATCTTTTTGAGGAACTCCCAAACTGTTTTCCAAAGTGGGTACATAATTTTACAAAACCCTTGTGATGAATGAGCTTCTAATGTTGCCACATTCTCAACACTTCTTACTGTCTATCCTTATTTTTTAACTGTTAGCTGCCTTAGTGGGTATAAAGTAGTACCTCGTATTTTTGATTGGCATTTCTCTAAATATTAATAATATTGATCATCTTTTCATGTGATTTTTAGCCTTCTTATTGTCTTCCTTGGAGTAAGGTCTATTCAAATCTTTTACTAATTTCAATTTTTTCTTTGTCTTTTTATTGTTGAATTATGGATTCTTTATATTCTGGATATTAGACTCTTGCCCCAAAGGGTACTGAATTTTGTTTTATCTATACCTATTAAGATTATCATGTAATTTTTTTCTTTATTCTATTAATATGGTGTATGCTTTGCTTTTAATTGAATCAGCCTTGTTACGTGATAGTCATTTTTTCTATATTATTTATCTTAGAATGAAAGAATATGAATCTGAGGAAAACATTCCCTGGTTTGGCAGAAAAGTCTGTCTTCAAGTTTACTGTTGTTATTTTTATACAACATTGCACCAGAATAATTTATACTTTTTTTTTTTTTGAGGAAGATTAGCCCTGAGCTAACATCTGCCACCAATCCTCTTCTTTTGCTGCAGAAGACTGGCCCTGAGCTAACATCCAAGCCCATCTTCCTCTACTTTATATGTGGGACACCTACCACAGCATGGCTTGCCAAGCAGTGCCATGTCCACACCAGGGATCTGAACTGGTGAACCCCAGGACACTGAAGCGGAACGTGAGAACTTAATTGCTGTGCCACTGGGCCGGCCCCTACTTTTCTTTATTCAACCAAATAATATTGATTTCCTGTTACATTCTTGAGCATAAGGAAATCTGAATGTACAGCATTTCTTTCAATGCTCTAACAATGACTAAGGAAGAAAAATGATGATTTTTAGTATAATTCTTCTCTTTTAAATGTGACTGGAATGTTGCATTTCCAGATATACTTTTTAAAATTTCTACTAGACAAATTGTTTAAGCAGATCTGTTTTATCTTTTCTTCTTAGTTTGTTTAAAAGTATAGCTTATGGTCCCTTAGAATATTGAGGAAAATTCAAGAAAATAGAACTAGTGTGTAATATACATCTTTTTCCCTGGTAAACTTTTATCCAAGTAACTCAAATATCAAGCAGAGAAAAGGAGCTGAGATGTTTCACCATGTTAATGTTGAAGCTGTTTGGGTCCTTAGCAGATGTTAAGACGGATTAGAATTGCAAGAAGGAGAAACACATGTGTGAAGGATTAAGAGGAGAGGAAGAGGGCTGGCCCCAGGAAGTGGTTAAGTTTGCACACTCTGTTTGGCAGGCTGTGTTTCACCAGTTCGGATCCTGGGCGTGGACCCACACACCACTAACCAAGACATGCTGTGGCAGCATCCCACGTAGAAGAACTAGAATGACTTATAGTTAGGATGTAGAACTATGTGCTTGGGCTTTGGGCAGGAAAAAAAAGAGGAAGATTGGCAACAGATGTTAGCTAAGGGCCAATCTTCCTCACCAAAAAAAAATAATAATAATAATAGAAGAGAGGAAGTAGTAGTAGTTAAGGAGAAGCTGAAGAGCACAGAGCAAATCTTAAAGAGAAAGACATGTGAAAGGAGGGGAGTAAAAAGGAAGATTAAGAAAGAGATTCCGACTATAGTCCAGCTCTGAAAATGCTCAGCTCAGCCTATGGGAAGCCCCAGAGCAAAAATAGATTGTCAGAAGAGTCCCTGTTGAGAAGAAATGAGCCAGATTTAGTCACCATTTCACACTCAGCCATTGGCTGGGAGCATGTAAAATGCAAAACTGTAGATCTGCTAAAAGATGACACAGGAGGAAATCTGTGAGACCTTGTGTTTGGTGATGAGCATTTATATACAAAACACAATGCACGAAAGGGAAAACTGACAAACGGGACTTTATTTAAATTCAAAACTTCTGCTCTGTAAAAGACACTATCAGAGGAATAAAAGACAAGCCACAGACTTGAAGAAACTATTTGCAGAACACATATCTGACGAAAGATTTATATCAAAAACTTACAAAAAACATTTAATATGTAGCAATAAGAAAACAAAAAAAATTAAAAATGGGCAAAAGATATGAACAGACACCTCACCAAATAAGACATACAGATATCAAACAAGTATATGGAAAGATGTGCGACATCATTTTTCATCAGGAAATTGTAAATTAAAACAACAGTGATATACTACCACATGCACATTGTAATTGATAAAACCGAAAAAACCGTAAAAATACCAAATGCTGGTGCTGATGTGGAGCAAGAACTCATATTTTTGTTGGTTGGAATGCAAAATGATACAGCCACTTTTTAAGAAAGTGTGGAAGCTTCTTACAGTATTAAACATATTCTTACTGTATGATCCAACAATAGTGCCCCTAGGTATTTACCCAATTGATTTGAAAACTTATGACCGTGCAAATATTTGCATTTGAATGATTATAATAACTTTGTTTGTAATTGCCCAAAACTGGAACCAACCAAGATGTCTTTGTATAGGGGGGTAGATAAACAATCAGGCACATATATACAAAGAATATTTTCAGCAACAAAAAAATGAGCTATCACTTTGTGAAAAGACATGATAAAACCTTAAATACCTATTGCTAATGCATGTAATCTGAAAAGGCTATACACTGTATGATCCCAGCTGTATGACATTCAGGAAAAGGCAAAACTATAGAGACAGTGAAAAGATCAGTGGTTGCCTGGGGTTCAGTGGGAAGGGGAAACTGTTAAATAGGTGAAACGTAGGGGATTTTTTTAGGGTGTTGAAACTATTCTGTAAGATAATGTAATGAAGGATATAGCCTCTATGCATTTTTCAAATCCACAAAATTTTATAGCACAGTGAACCTTAATGTATGCAAATTAAAAATCATTTATGATATGGAGAGATCTCAGGAAAGAATGTGGACTGTCATAAGAGACTCTAGCTTTATTACAAATATATGAACTAGTTGCACAAGGAAGGTGGAAGAAGGGTGCTGACCTAAGTTACTTTGTAAATGAGTGGAGTCTGTGAGACTAAAGGCAAAATTAACCACAAATAAGAATTCTACAGTTCCCCCAGGGGTAAGATTTATAATTCTGATGATGCTATTATGCATACAGGAATTGAACAATTATGACAGTGAATAGCAGATAGTGGGAGCCAGGATTTTTACAGCTGGAGTGGGATTTTATAGAAAAGCAATGGGAAGAGGCTAGAATTATCTACAAGTAATGGATTAGATTTGGAAGTATTATTAAGAACTCACGTTTAGCTTAATATAGATATACATGTTTACATAGAGAAACATTCATAGATATGTGAACATATCAGAGTTGATTATGCACACATATATTTCATTTCTCTGTTAGCCGAGAATGCCAAAAGAAATGACACTCCAGTAACAATGAGCACACCTAGCGTCCAGATCATGGTTTTTGATACCATTATCTAACAAAAGGAACTAGTGCTCCTTGGAGAAATGGTTGAAGCTAGGACTAGGGAAGGAAATTTACAAGATGAGACTGAAGTATCTTACAGCGCCTAAAAGAAAAAAAGTGCTTAAAAAAACTCCTCACATTGAAATGAGGGGGATGGGGGGACCAGAGCCAACTGAAAGATCTCTCAATGGCCAGAGCTAGAACAATTTGAACAACAAAATTAAAAAGTGGTATTGAATTATAACCCAAAGTATAAAGTAAACATTCATTTATACAGATATAAACAAATGATTGACTAAATAAATGAATGGGAGAGAAGAGAAAAAAAGAGGTAACTCTCCCATGCAGTAGAATTCCAAATAATGCATGTGGATATTCAAGGAAGGGAAATATAATTCCCTCTTAAGTCTGGGTTGTGCATTGTTACTTCCATTCAAAGAGGACGAGATGAAAAGGAGGGGGGAGAAAAAAAGTGACTTTATAAAGTGGAGAAATTTGACAACTACTACTTCAGGTTGGTGATCAAGATCAACATTAACAACCATAAGTCATACTGACAGTGATAAAAACGGCACTTTAGGGGCTGGCTGGGTGGTGCAGCGGTTAAGTGCACACGTTCCGCTTCTTGGCGGCCTGGGGTTCACAGGTTCAGATCCTGGGTGCAGACATGGCACCACTTGGGAAAAAGCCATGCTGTGGTAGGCGGCCCACACATAAAATAGGGGAAGATGGGCATGGATGTTAGCTCAGGGCCAGTCTTCCTCAGCAAAAAGAGAGGAAGATTGGCAGTAGTTAGCTCAGGGCTAATCTTCCTCAAAAAAACCAACCAAACCAAAGAAACCCGGCACTTTACTTCCTTGATCTTCCTACCCTAAAGCCATTGCCTAGTCTAATCATGAGAAGAACATTAGACAAATTCCAGTGGAAAGACATGCTATAAAGCTCCTAACCAGTATTGCTCAGAACTCGCAATGTCATCAGAAACAAGGAAAGCTTGAGAGATTGTCATAGCCAACAGGAGCCTAAGGAAACATGACAAGTAAATGTAACATGGGATCCTGGAACAGGAAAAAAATGACATTATGTAATAGCTAAGTAAATCTGAATAAGCTGTGGACTTTATTGAATAATAAGACACAATATTGGCTCATTAATTTTAACAAATACACCACCCTAATGTAAAAGGTAATAATAGGTGAAACTGTATATGGGGAGGAGGGTATCTGAGACCCCTTTATTATCTTCTCAATTTTTCCGTAAATCTAAAATTGTTCTAAAAAATAAAGTCTCTCTTTTTTTAAAAAAATGTAACTACGTCCGTGTTATTTAAATTCTTGGCCACTATTCTATGAAATTCAGAAAGAGTGTGTTTGAAAGTGTGACTAAAGACTAAATATAGGAAAAAATCCATGGATATAAAGGATAAAAAACTTCCATTTAATGATAAATAAAGAATAATTTTATTTTTTTCTATTTCTTATATAATGGGAAGCATTGGAGGTATTACAAATAAAGTACATCCTTGGGCCTCGAATAAATCAGGTACCTGTACTTCTTTCTGAGGAGCACAGCGTATAATGCAGAATGAGACGATGTTACAAAGAAAGCCAGACGACTGATTCTCTTCAGGCTTGGGAGAATATGGTTTTGGACGTCTCAAAATAATTGCGTAGACCTACCCACCAAGATACATATGAAGTTCCACCAGCTTTAGTAGACATGCCTGAATTGTATCCAAATCTTCTTGCTAACCTCATTTCATTGGACCTCCAAAACAATTTCATGAAATGAAAAAAAGTGAATACTTTTGTACCCACTTTACATTTGGAAAACAAAAGATGATTCTTGAGTGATTAAGTGATTTTTCTCCATGCACCTTGGTAATAAGCAACCCTAGGAGTAAATTCCAAGACTTGGCAATCTTGTAGTTAAAGCAACATTGCAGTTGCAACTGTAGAAGTTGAGTTGCTGTTGTTGCAGAATTGGTGTCAACATGTCAGATGAGAATACAAAGTAAATGTTGCTAATTCTGTTTTAGAACTCCCTCAATCTTTCACGTCACATAGAAACAATGCGGTAGAGAGCAAACAATCCACCGCGATCGGTTCTTGGCATATTTTCTCCAATCATTATTACATAGATAAGAGGATTTATTTTGACCATAATAGCAGGTGATTTATTATTTTGATGCAAGAGAAAGAGGCAGTTGAAAAGGAGTTTTGAAATGGAAATTGTGACATTTACTGTGGGAGCAATGATCTTACACAGAAGCCAGGTCATGACTGTTTACCATTCAGGCAGACGGAAGTCCTGCAATGGAGTTAGGTCTGTTGTTGTTTTCCTATTAGAAAAATTAATGTAAATAATTCATGGCTTTTTTTTTTAATTCCCTGCCAGATTTGTGCTTTGTACAAAATTAAGTATTAAAAGACTTTTTCTACTGGGTAAAATGTAGTCTTGTGAGTATTGATTTCCTTTCAAGTCACTGCGATTGTTCTAGTCATTTCTAGTTTTTATAACACCGTAATGACCATTTAACAGGATCAAATGATAATAAGGGTCCCATGCAACCATAATTATAAAGATTTATACTTATAATAGAATAAACATTAGTTTCAGGAGAATTCCCTAAAATTAACTTCCTATATATCTTTTAGGCAGCATGGATGCTACCACAATAATATTCATTTCCTTTAGACATTCAGCCTATTTGCCTAGAATTTTGTTGCAAGCCCTTTTGCTAACTATTTTACTGGAGGGATCTTTGCATATTATTCCCCAAATTTACTCTTTGAAGTGCCACATTGACACCTATTTTGTTAGCTTTTGCACGCACTCCCTGCAGCTATAGTCTGAGAAAAGGTAGATGAATGAAAGCGATAGGTGGTGTGGTTCCTATATTTGAATTATTTGAATCATGAGGATATTACTAGAAGGAAACTTTGATTCATCTGAGTGAAGCACTGTGGCCAAATGAAACTCAAGATGCTTACGTAGATTATTCCTTCACTAATTCCATCAAAGGCGAGGTTCTGAAACCTGACAACCTAAGTATATTCCTGACTGTTATCAGGCAAGGATGAGCAAAAGCCACGCTAATAAACGACCTGATAGGAGACAGCAAAGTGGTCAGAAAGAGCCTGTGAGTAGTAACGTAGTCACCGCTCATCTGAAAGAAAGGAAGCCTGTTAAAACTTCATCAAAAAATTACTTTAAAGGAGCATTTATATTCCTAGACTTTATGAAGTCTCCCACATTAATCCAAGCAGAAACTTCAAATTTCTAGGTATATTAAAAGAGCTAATTTTCTATATACGTCCTAGCATGACCTCTTCTTCTTGCCTTCTGGTTTCCAGTTTCCAGGCATGGTATTTTAGGATAGCTAAACATTTCTGTTTCCATTCTGCCCTCATGGCATGGTAAAGCATTTTTTTTTTTTCATAAATGGTCATTATTCAGTTCTGCTTCACTTAAACATAAAATGTACAATTTAATTGAACTTTTCTTTGCACTACTTCTCCTCCCCCCCCCAGTTTTCTCTTTATCCATTAACTGTAAAGCGACCATCAGATGTGCGCTGATGGAACATCTCTTCACTATCACTACCGTTTCAGTAGTTTGCTCACGTTTAACATTCTGTGTCTTCAAAGAAAGAATTCACTGTTGTTCTCTGCAACATTTTTAAATATCGGAAAAATCCTTGATAATTTAAAATTTTGTCTTTATAAATTGACAAAGGATGTCACCTATTTGTGCTTTATTTTTTTGTTTATGAAATACATTAATTTAGGAGCTGAAAAAACGAGAATTGTCTTTTATACTACATTTTTTCCTATTTATTTTAACAGGGAAATAAAATGCTCATTTTTGCCTTCCATGGTCAGAGACTAAACTACTGTTTTTCAAATTACTTCATAATAAATTTCTAGAACAACATCTTGATAAGTAATGAAATTGTGATTGAGATTCAAAATAAACACACACATACACATATATTCCATCAAAGTTTGTCTGGCAATACCATTTACCTAAAACTTGCTGCTCCTTACTCATCCTTTCAGTCTTCAAACCCGTGTTGAAGCTGTGGAATACTAATTTAAAATAACATGAAATACAAATTAGGTGCTTTTTTTTTTTTTTTTTTTTTGCTGAAGAAGATTAGCCCTGAGCTAAAATCTGTGCCAATCTTCCTCCCTCTATATGTGGGTTGCTGCCACAGAATGGCTGACAAGTGATGTAGGTCCACGCTTGGAACCTGTGAACCCTGTCTGCCAAAGTGGAGCATGCTGAACTTAACCCCTATGCCACGGGGCTGGCCCCAGAATCAGGTTCATTTTTGAGAAGTCTTAGGCTAAGTGGTCAGCCAGATGAGGTAGATTTACTTTTCCAAAAATTGCTTTATGTACAATGAGATGTTTCTGTGAAGCATGAGTATGTAATTTCAGAGATAATACTGAAAAATACTGAGTGATTTGCATATTAATTAAACAAGGCTTAGTACATAAAAACAGAGCTTTCAAATTAGAAAATTATGTAAAGCTGCTTCAATGTGAGAAAACATAAGTGAAATCTAAGTACGGAAATGAGAGTTTAAATGAATTTCTATGGCCATCTCCCATGAATAAAGATTAAACTATATACCAAATTGACTCAAGAAATTAACTTAGCAACCAAATCAAATTAATATCCTTTTGGATAACTCTGTTTAGAGTTTGATGGGAAATTGTGTGTGTGTGTGTCTCACTGAGCCCTATATAATGATTTTACTTAGTTTCTTAATTTCTTTACATATTAACATGCTGACAAGGGTTAATATTAGACTCATTAAGGATAGCTTTCTTTGATATAAAAAATGAGACATAGCAAGAAATTATAAAAGAGGATGTTAAATAAATCTTAGAAGAAATTATTAAGGAACTTTAATTCAATTCAGATAGAAAGATAGCATTAGTTGTATGATCTAGTGGGAAAAAAGCAAAACAAAACACAGACTACCTACAATACGCAGGGCACAATTCCATTATTGTAAAAATGTCTCTCTAATTATGTGTATAATCCAGGTTTGTACATACAGATTTTTAAAAAGTCTAGAAAGCTACATATTGCATACTAAAAAAAGTATATATTTTTAATGGAAGTTATGTCATTTTTCTTTCTTATCTAGATAGTTCATGTTTTCCTCAACAAACTTGTAAATTATGGAAATACTGAAAGAGAGAGCCAGCCACTAACCATTCTCAAAACAAGATGTTCCTCCCAGCAATATGGTGCCTCCTTAGTCTGCACCGTGGTAATAATTTTATGATCCATTCTCCTTACCAAGGAGAAAAGAGCTTTCAGTTCAAGCACAACGCCGTCAGTTTCAGGGTTATTTGGAAGGTTCTCACACATGGCAATGAAGTTTGTGCCTCTGTTCTTCATTTCCTCTCGTGGAAAAGGCTACAAGAGCAAAGCATATTTGCAAGACAGTCTGATTTTAATTTTGTAATTATGTCCAGAAATGCTATGATTTTAGGATTTCATCACCTCTATTGTTTGAAGAATCTATTGTAGCACATTATATGAATGGTTCAGGCAAGTATGGAAGAGAAATGAGACATGATTACAGACGTTAAATAATTTAGTATTCATGTATGTTGACTCTTATTCGAGAAACAAATTTTATTTCTCTTAGAAGATATACCTTTCCCCTTGGTTTAGCTAATATTAACACTGAAAAAAATCACCAATTATTGCCTAGAGAAAGTGACTTAGTGATGTATGTTATAATGATTAAAAATCAACCAAATGCTGGGGGAGCTGGCCCAGTGGTGCAGCGGTTTAGTTCACGTGCTCTGCTTCAGTGGCTTGGGATTCGTGGTTTGGATCCTGGGCGCAGACCTATGCACCAGTTATCAAGCCATGCTGTGGCAGGCGTCTCATATATAAAATTGAGGAAGATGGGCATGGATGTTAGCTCAGGGCCAATCTTCCTCAGCAAAAAGACGAGGATTGAGGCAGATGTTAGCTCAGGGCTGATCTTCCTCCAAAAAAAAATTAAACAAATATTAATTTTATATAGATAACCCATACATAGATATATCAGTAATTCTAAGAGCCCACATCATCGCCATAACATGATTCCAAATTTACTTCTGAACAAAAGTTTCATAGAATTCCTTTTTGGAAAACGAACTGAATAGTATTTTATTCAAAATGATAGACGATGACATAAATGACTCTTGAAGTGTAGATCTTTAACTTTAACCCTATATTCATTTTCTATTCATCTTCTATTACTGCAAACTTAACATGAATTTGTTATCTTACAGTTCTGTACATCAGAAGTCTGGTACACATCTCACAGGACAAAAATCGAGACATAGACAGACTACGTTCTTCTCTGCAGGTTCTAGAGAAGAATTCAATTCCTTGTGCATTTGAGTCATTGACACAAGTCAGTTCCTTGTGGTTGTAGGCCCTGGCTTTCTTACCAGTTCTCAGAAGCCACCCACATTCTTTGGCTTATGGCCCACTTACTCCAACTTCATGGCCAACAGTGCAGGTCAAATGTCGTTCATTTCCAATGTTTCCTGTCTCTTCTTCTGTTGCATCTCTCTGATTCATCTTCCTTTTTTCTCCTACTTTTAAAGTCCCATGTGAATATATTGGACCCACCTAGGTAATCCAGTATGATCTCCCCATTTCAAGGTCCAGGACTTCAGTCACATCTGCAAGAACTCTTTTTGCCGTGTAACGTAACATATTTACAAGTTGTGGGGATAAGGATGTGAATTTCTTTGGGGGAGCATTATTCTGCTCATCACAAACATATATATATATTTTTTCTTGATAATGATTCCTGAAAATAATTTCTAATTTTGCTATGAAATAAAAGATGAGTATTAAAATTCCATATAATTCAGTTAATACCAGGACCTCTCTTTATTTGATCACTTAAGATCAAACTTTATTATAAATAACCAAAAAAATTTAGATATACCTAATGATGGAGATTATGCCACTCTGATAAATGGTAAAGTTGATGATCATAAATTATTATAAAATAATATGGAAATATTATGAACCTGAATTTCAGGAAAATATTTCTCTCAAGTAACTCAACTAGAAGAGGACATAGATACCATTTTACAGAGGAGAACAGGTAATGGGAATGGGTCATTATAAGATCCCCAGCTTTAGAAGTTAATATTAATGCAATTGTGCCATTGGAAAATGAAGAAGCAACTAAGACAGCTAAATAACTGGTAGGCATTTGGAGAAGGTAGAGAAGATAATTGCAGTTAAAGGGAAAGACAGAAAAGATATGGAGATTCTGAAGAAGTATATGGATCATGTATTTTGAAATTAATCAGAATTATTAATAAATTAAAAGAGTGTAATTTTAAATGGAATCATACACCAAACCATTGAATTATCATACGTTGGGTATACATACATACATTTATATAATACACAGAAATGTATATATGTGCATGTTTGTGTATATATAATATTTATATTTTAAGTATATAAAAAACAGGAAAATTAATAAACAGGAATACACACTAGGTATTGATACTGTGCTAATCGCTAGTAATGTTTTTTTGCATTGGTAAAATTAGGTTCTAATCCTATATAAGTGATGGTTTTCCAAGGTTATTAGAAAGATAACCATAATATTGTATATAATCAAACATAACTTTAACCTTTTGAAAATACAGAGGTATATATATGTGTGTGTGTGTGTATACATATGTATGTGTGTATATGTGTGTGTTTTTATCCTTCACAGCATCAAGGACATTGGCAATACTATATGCCAAAAGTGGTTATAAGAATCAGTAGTTTTAATATGAATTAAAATGATATTTTCCAAATGAACGTAAAAACACCTGACTCTTAGCCAGGTAGGAGATTTACACTTCAGAAATAATGAACAAAAGGAAGAAAGTAACATTTTACTACTATGTAGCCTTTATCCTAAATTCCAATGTAGACACCCCTGGTACATTGAGCTAAATAATGCTTTACCTAAATTTCTTAAATTTTACAATTTTTAAAATAATTAATACCATATAACTTCTGATCCATTGCCCACATAGTCATCTCATATTTTACCTTATAATAGGAAAAAAATCAACCCAGTATACCCACAATCTCCAAGGGAGGGAATTTAGAAAAAGAGAATTCATGAGGACAGTATGACTTATTTGTCACTGATCTAAACAACAGGCAATTTGGACTCATTGATCATATTTGTTTCCCTCTTTGCAGGAAGATCATAATGCTATATGTGAAATTTCAATAAAGATTTATTAATAGAGAGTCAACTCTTTTTAATCTGCAACGGCAAATCTGGCAGATATAACGATTGAAGATAATAAAAAGGTAGATACAATTGTGTAAGTCAAAAAACTCTGTTTTTACCTTCTTTTTGTAAAAACATAGAGCTCATTGAAATTGGACCTAAAAAATCCTGATTATTACTATTGTGGACATAACGACTCAAATAATGAATAATGAATAAAACATTAATTTCGTGCATTATCTGATTTCAGATTTCACAACTTCTTTAGTCTTTTCTAAATAAAATATGACCCTAAACTAATATTGATGTCCACTCTCTATCTGCATATTTTAAGACTATATTATAATGTTGGCACTGTTTCAACTGTGGAGATAGGATACATCTTATATATCTCTATGGAGGAGAACAGAATTTAAACCATTACACTGCAGTAGTGGTAATTTTGCTAATAATATTAAACATAACTCAGCTGTGATATTTTTATAACGAGACTTTTTCATGGTCTAACTCAAGACAAATACACTTTTTCTTTTTTTCTCTAGAACCACAAATGGACACTCTTTCACACGGATCTGCATTTTAAACTAGCATGTGATTTACTTGAGTCTTTGTTTAGGACTCTTTTGTAACCATGTTCTTTTGGAAATCTCCAGTTTAGGAGTGGTCATAAATGATAAATAAATCAACACAAGAAGCCACTATTAAAAAGAGCCCTGATTCTGTATCATAAAATAAATAGTTACAAATACAGTCTTATTATGCATTGTACAGGATAACATTATATTATATCTTGTCCTGGAAAAGTCTGCAAAAAGTTAAAGTTCCATATTGTTCAACAGCGTTGACAGTGCTTCTAGTTTAATGAATTCTTCTATTAAGATTCTACTATATATGAAAACTTGTCAATTTCAAGTTTCTCTCCCTAATATACAAGATACTTAATGATAGAGATCATGCTTGATTATCTTTTTATCCTTAAGAGTTACAGAGCTCCAATTCATAGCATCGTTCAATAGATATTTGATTGGTGAGTGAATGGGCAGTGAATTTTTAAATACTATTGTATTTTTGTGCTTTTTAAATTTAATTAAGAAATTAATTCATTTGTCAAAGATACATGTTTATTGAATGCTTATCATGTTCAAACATATTTTGTAGGACACAAGGATGAAAAAGAGACAGAATTTATACCTTTGAGAATAAAACAGAGAAGCATTTCAGGCAAAGATAATAGAATAAGGTAAGAACCAGGGATGGGGAAACTTATGAAATGTATTGTAAGAACAAGTGGACCAGTTCAGGCAACACCGAAAGAAAGGAACATATTTGCAGGAAATGATATAGCAAAAGTACTTTGAGATCTGGGCAGTGAAGACCTTAAGTGCTGGTGAATTTTGATATTTTTGCTGTAGGCCATGGGAAAAGGAAACTCTAAAAATTTTTGTTAAAATAAAAAAAACCTCAGATCTGTGCTTCTAGAAGCTTAATCTGACAATGAAGTATGAAAAGAGGTGGAAGCAGGGAGACAAATGTAACAGCTCTTCCTCTATTTCTACTGGAAGTATTGAGGCCTTAACAAGAATAGTGGAAATGAAAATGAAGAGAATAAATGAGAAATATACAGGGGTCTGATATTGATCCAATGACCAATAGGACCTACAAATAGATTAAATAAAGGTGACATTGGGAAAAGAGCAATCAAACTTGATGTTCACGTTCACATAATCACACAGATATTAGGCTTGATTTTGTAAATGTCTTTATTGTCATAAAGTCAGGGTTGCAAAATACCACAATGTGTTTCTTCAGTGCCACAGGACTGATAGCAAACCCAGAAGGAAAAAAAAACAAAGACGGAAACAGGATAGCTGCCTCAGATTATACATAGTCTCTCCTGCAGTGTTTCCTGACTTTAGCAGCAAGTGATCAGTCCACAGGATTCAAAATTCAAGCAAAACAATTACCTGAAAAATGGTTAAACACGGCAGACCAACCTTACCTGGACTGCACTTATGTCTTAGTGACTGGAGGTTATTACTGTGCATGTCATCAATTGCCACCCCTCTTAAGAACCTACTTTCTATTTCCTAAAATTCTAAGTTTTCTGTCTTTTATGATAAAATATATTGAACTGCAGTGGAATTAGAGATCAGTAGTAGGAATAATTTTATATCTTTAAACTTAAACCTATAATATCCCTTTACTAATTTAGATTAAAAAAATGTCTGAAGCAGAATCTCTTGTGCTATATTTGTACACTGTGTTATTAATCTCTTATTTTCTGTTTTTGGCATTACTGATTCTAATTTTTCTTGGTAAAGAAGTCCCTTTTTGTTCTTATGTTATATGCACTAAATTTATTAGCCAACTAAAATATTAAGAGAATTCAACTAGAGAAGATGTATCTATATTTTTAACATGCATTTACAGAAATCATGGCAACCAGTGGGGGATATAGCTGCTCACTTTTTAGCACATTGGACGTAGAATTCTTCCCTTTAAATCTTGTAGTAAACATAATATTAAAATGAAATGTTTTCAAAAATCTGCACTGAAGACTAACAGGTTGAAAATTAGAAACAACATAAATGCAAAGGATAACATAGCATCTAGTTTATAAGAAAAACAGGCTCACAATGTGCTTTTTATCTCAGCTCCAAAGCAGCCTCCATGTGGTTCAAATTCATCTGTCTACCTCAAAAAGCAAAAGCCTAAACACCTTTAAAATAGTCTAATAGAAGAAAGGAAGAGAGGGAGGCAAGGGAGAAAGAAGCAGAGGTGAAGGTGGAGGAAAAAACACTCCTCTTTTCAATTTCATTTTCCTACAGGGAGCTTTGCAGTTCCCCAGTGAATAACTCTGATTCTGGCCATGCCCTTGAGGGAAGAACATACTGAGACATGGAAACTCTAGTATTTTAAGTGGGATTGGTGTTTAACAGGGTGAGTTAAGAAAATAGAGTGGTCCTCATGTCCTTTCCTCATACACTGTCAAACATAAACAAAGCCAGAGACTGAAGTGATAAGGACAGATTTTAATCAGTACTATATTACTACAGTTGAGAAGAGGCTCCACCGTGAATAGAACTCACCTTTGGTTTATACAGAGATGACCAGTTGTTTTAAACGAAAAATAAGGGAGTAGGAAGGAGGAATGTCCAGGACTTGAGCAGAGTCAGGGAAGTGAAAAATTACAAAAGGAAGGAAGTGGAGTGGTTGGTCTAGATGAAACCCATCTGGATTTGTTATCTGGTTCTTATCAAAATTATGCTCCAACCATCCCTGAGTCTGGGAGACAAGGGCCCTATCTTCAGGTGTTGGCTGGCAGAAACAGTAAAGGATTTTAGCAGACCTGAGTTTTCTCAAGCAGGTACTCGAAGGGGGCCGAGGATCATTCCAGGGATGAAGCCCTGAGCTATTAAAAACTGTTAGTATTTCTTCAAATCTTTATAAGCCAAGATTGAGTCCTAGTCCAAAGGAGGCCTCAGTGGTGTTTGATTAGAGTTTAGTCAAAGAGAGAATCTTTGTCAACACACTAGAAATTAAGGATGGAATTCAGCATTGTTCACCTAAAACCAGTAGACACGCATTAGTCTCTGACGGGAATCTCCACCTCCAAAGGCTTAAGAAAGATCAATTAATTTTCAGGCCCAATCATGAATATTAGGCTGGCTGGGTCCATAGGTAGAAAGGATTGAAGCTAATGGAAGAGTCTGATACCAAGAGTGGGATTTCTTGAGACAGGTACGTTGGAAGAGAGGTGAGTTGGCTGGGAGTAGTGGAGACCACAGCCCTGCCTACATGCAGGAGGGTTGCTGTGAAAAGAAGATATAAAGTATAACACACCCTTGAGAAGAGTGGCCAGGATCCCTGGAGGTACATCTGCGGTCGGTGGAAAGCTGCTGGCCATGGGAGCCATCTCTGAGGGATCCGGCGCACATTGACTGAAGATGCAGGAGGAGCCCAGCCAGCAGCACTGTGCAGTGGCAAAAGAAGCACCAGCAATAATGACATTCCCCATGGCTGGTCCAGGCCCCTACATGGGTCTTTCTGTCACTGCGGGAGCCTGGGCCCCCAAGTTTTGAGGTCTAAAAATCAAACAGAGTCAATCACTAAGATTCTACTTCGCCACAAACTCACTTAGTTCTATGATTGCAGATAAAAGATTTTTACCTTATTGAAATTATTTTGACATTTCCTTTTTGCTGGTATTTCTAAAAACAAAATTCTTCACCTCTAGCTAGCCATATTTAAAATTCATTAACTTTTCATGAGATAAATTATAGTCAAGTCATGTTTACAGGGGTATATATAGATGTGGATGGATAACTAGATAGGTAGATACAGAAATTTTCCTTAGGAAATTTTGCTAAATAACAAGATTTTAATGTTATAAGTTAAGTGTCTAAAGAGAAAAATATTCAAAACCTTCACTATTTGAGAAATGTAGTTAAGTGGGTGAATGCCTATGCTCAATGGCCAAAAGAATAAAAATATTCTTTGTATAGAATCTCAGAGCAGTAAGAAATAAGAGACCCTTAGGGACCTTGAGTCCAACTGCATTTGATGTTGAATCCCCCATCCAACAACCTGCCAGACATGTCCTTGTCCAGCCTGGGCCTGAACACTTTCAATGATGCAGAAAATATTACAGCCTGAGGTCCTGCTTCTCCAGAGGAAAGCTGAGGTATCTTTGGAGAGCTGTGAGTAGTATAAAACTCCTCTTTACATTTAGTAAAAATTATATTCCCTGGCGTTTCCACTTTTTCATTCCAGTTTGAAACGGCAGGGCCACAAGAAACAAATCAATTGCCTTTTGCACATGAAAGCTCTTGGTCTATTTAAGAGGAGTTCTCAAGTTCCCCTTGAGTCTTCTCTTCCACAGATTCAATATCCGCAATTCCTTTAAGGAGGCTTCATCTGTCATGCTGTCAATTCTCTTCACAATTCTGGTGTCCTTAGCTCTGAATGTCTTCCACTTTGTCAATATCTCTGTTAAGGCTGGTGCTTCCGACTGAACAAATTTACATTCAACCAAATGACAGGCAGAGTACTATCGTTCTCCTTGCTCTGTGCTCCTATCACATTCCTCATTCTATGTGCCTATCCATGTAACCAAGATCAAAGTGACTTTTCTTGGCAGTATGACTTATGATGACTCATGTTATTAACTTGACTCATGGTTGCCTAGTGTTGAATTTACTGTCAATAAACTGTCAAGATTTTTTTAACCAAAACTTCTTCTCTTTCTCTGTATTTGTGTAGTTATTCTGTTAAATGCTATTCATTTTCTTGTTTTTGACATGAGAACCTTCGTTAAATCCAGCTAAATTTCATCATATAAATTTAGGCTCATCTCTCTGGTTCATCAAAATACTTCTGTGCCTTGATTCTGTGATTTAATACCTCTCCCACATTTCATAAGTGTATAATATGCATTATAAGATTTTATAATACATTATTCTTGGTTCTCAGGTTTCAACCATTTAACTTAGCAAAACGCCTAATCACAATTATATCCTATCTAAGGATTCTTCTCAAATATTAGTTGTCTTGCATTTATCTTCTCTGTATTTCCATTAAAGACCAGGCAATGAAAATTTTTCATTGGATTAGAAGTTTCATGATGTTACATGTTTGGGTTCTGTTGTGTATCCAGCATCTGCCAAAGGTAGATTTTGCTGAATATATATTTAATGAATGAATTAATGATGGTACTTACACATTATGCTGCACAAGATGCACGGATATGAAAAGCTGCTCATGAATAATTTCTGATATGTAGATGCTCTTAATGGAGCATTCTCATAAAAACATTTGAGTCCGTTGATAACAAACAAGCAACTAAAATATTCACAGGGTAATTTATCTTAAATTTTAACAGAAAACAGTTCCTTAAAGCAACCTGTTTAAATTTTAAAATGAAACAAATAATTGACACATAATTTGGACACAACTGGATTTTCAGGAAGTAGTTTTCCACCATTTCTAAAAATAGTTCTCTATTTTCTCTCAATTATGAGGTTACCTTTCATCAAAGCAGGAAAGGAAAAGAGCAACTTTAAGTCAATTAAATAGGCCTCATAATGTACTGTTCTAGAAAAGGCAGTTGGCATTAAAAACAATTCCTGAGGTACAGAAAATTCCTCCTTCCCTTTTTTATCTCCCTAAAAGATCCAACAAATAAGGATTAGCATCTTCATATGTGGTAAATCTAGGACATAAAAATCCGTTGAAGGTGTTTTCTGTATGCTGTCCAAAAATGCTGCTTTTCAAGCCAGAAATTCAGGGAAAATAGTGTTTATTTTGGTCTTTTGGCATCTCTCTCCTCGGTCATTTGAAATCCAGAAAATAACTGGGTTTAAGAAAAAATTCCATGATGAAGATCTGTACTGAATATAGCTTTAAAAAATTAATGTTTTGCATGAAGGCTCATCCTTAATTTTAACTAAATTTCTCCATCACTATCAGTGCATGTAGGTGAAAAGATATCTCAGGAAAATTTTTTTTTAAAAGCTGTTAAGATTCATTATCTTCTTGCTAATCAGAAGTATAAAAAAGGATCATTAAGGATGAGCTTGCAGACTGATGGTGTTTTTGAATCCTAATCATAGTCTTCACAGTGCGGGGAAGTGGCAGATGCCATTGTTTGAAAATCATGAAATCAGAAGGGCAAATGCCCCTTTTGAGGCTGGCGCGGGGGTGTAGTGGTTGAGTTTGCATGCTCTTCTGCAGCCTGGGGTTCTTGGGTTCAGATCCTGGGGGAGGACCTACACATGGCTCATGAAGCCTTGCTGTGGTTGCATCGCACATACAAAGTAGAGGAAGATTGGCACAGATATTAGCTCAGGGACAATCTTCCTCAAGCGAAAAAGAGGAAGATTGGCAACAGATGTTAGCTCAGGCCTCCTTTTGAATGTCACTTAACACTACAAGCACTACATCTTTGACTTAACTAAAGTTATCACAAGCCAATATTTTGGGTTAAATTCTCCCTTTTCCTTTGAAGAGAATACTAAATTTACTTTCTAGAACATAAACTAAAAAAAAACCCCTGATCCTTCTGGTCTTAAACTATTGCTTTGCCAATGTTGGTCACTTATAAGTACTGGTTGAACCACAGTTCCAGGTACTAGTCCAGGCCTGTGACAGCATTCATCAGCCTTTGATTGCCATGAGATTTCTGGTTCTGTGACTTGCTAAAGGCTCTTTGGATGCCTCCAAGGGCGGCAACATCAGTACACAGGGCATCCCCAGGATCCAGGTGCCTGCCTGCAGTGTGGATGGCTTCTCCAGTGTCAGATACTGTAGCTTGTGTAACTTCTCCAGCACACAATTCCTGCAGTGCACAGAGGTCAGCAGCACAGAGCCAACAAAATAGCCTGGAAGCCCCACAGGTGGCTTTGTAGAGGGGTGCCTCCAGTGAGACTCCTTCCATGAACAACTTCCCTTGGCACTCCAGAGGGCAGATTTCTGGCAAGTTCCACGAGTGTGACCCCTCAGCTACTTCTCAGCCACCCAGCTAGGGTTGCACTCTCTCTAGCGAGATCTGGCTGTCAGTGCTGGTAGAGAGGTGAGGATTTTACTTGGATGCTCTATCCCAAGGGTAGTGGCTGTCCATTATACCTTATATTCCTATGTGTTTAGAGTTCTTTTTACTTCTTACTAGCCAATCTCTGATTATGCCAAATCCCTGTTATAGTTAACCATTCTTTATATTACTTTCTCCATTCAAATTACTGTGTAGTTTCTGTTTCCTCATTGGACCATGACTTAATTGGACCCTGATTAATGCATACTCATCTTTCTGAACTCAGCTCAAATATCCCATCTTCAAGAAAGTCTCTGACACCTAGTCACAGAAGAATTCAGATTCTCCTGTTCTTAGTTGATCTCAATGTATCATATACTTTTCCTTTGCAGAAATTACTACAGCTATAATTTTACATATTTCTATAACTCTTTGAGTCATATATACCCCTGCTGCTAGTCTCAAAGTTCTATGAGGGGGGAGCAGGATCTCTATGTTTTCACTGATATATCCCTAGACCCATCACCAGATCTAGCACCCAGAGGCCCTCTAAATATTATTGCAAGAATGAATCAAGCCCTTCAAGGCAGCTTAGGCTGAATGCCAAAATTTAGAAGACCTTTAGAGGTATAAGGTGGTTTCTGAGACCTGAGGGAAAATTGCTGCAGGTGTAATGACTAGGAATTCCAAAAAGAATGAAGTTAAATATTACTTTTGGTGATTAAAGGAAAAGTTCCCTCCACAGAGTGATCAATAAGGTAGTGTTCTGCCTCTGTGACCTGTTGTTGTTGCGACTTCCACATCATCTCTGGACTCCAAAATCTCTCCCGAGCTATTACTTCCTCATTTACACAGCACTTGAGATTTTTCTTCATCCCACAGCCAACTACTGAGACGATGTGCAAGCTCATCAGTATTCTGGAACACACTGCAGCCTGCAAGCACATTTAATGATTTTTTTTATTTGATTAGTGAGAGGATAATGAATAGTCATATAATCTGTTTCTGCTTTTTCTAAACCCAGCAGTGACATACTTTTTATTTTCTCTCCTGGTTTTGACTTATTTTCATTTCTCTCCTTTTAGGACTGAATTTCTTCTGCTCCACATTGTCACGTAATTCCTAATTTGTTTACCAACTATTCTCCTTTATTCCCTTGAGATTTATTTATAAAAAATTCATAAGGCCTTTCTCTTCTCAGCTATTCTATGAGCTTTCAAGAAACGTTTAATGCCTACTGACTTTGATCACTACATTTATATTGATGAATTTCTAAAGCTTTTAAACTTTGTGATTCAACTTACATATTTTCTTATTTCTTCCAAAATTCATGTATGAACTAAACATTTTTTAAATCAACCAAACATTTTATAGTAAAGATTTCAATAATCTAATTTAAGGAGAGTTCCCCAGAGTTATACTATGTACATCCTATGACTACTTAAAATTCTCATTCTCTTTTATGAGACCCTGTGCTATATGCAAATGTTCACTGGAATGTTGAGATCATCTATTGTCCTGGCCTCTCTTCATGAATCCATTTCATCATTTCTATTCCAAGTCAAGGTAATATGTCAAAGTAAATATTTATTTTTCTATTGCACCGAGTGAAGATTCTCTAGGCCTCTGTTGCTGAAACCTAGGGAAATTGTGCCCATCCTTCACCATGTTCTTCATATAGTTCTTCATAACTTACCCTTTGCTTTTCTTCTTGCTTGGAAAAAGTTTCCCAGTAACTACCAAGTCTGGATCATGAATTCCTTTTATTTTTCTGATGGCTGCTCTTTCTTTTCTAATTATTTCTCTTTAAAAAAAAATATTTTATTGTGTGAAGAACACAACATGAGATCTACCCTCAACATATTTTAAAGTGACCAGTGTAGTGTTATTGACTAGAGATACAGTGTTGGACTGCATGCAGATCTCTAGAACTTATTCATCATGTTAATGAAACTTTATGCTCCTTGATTAGTGACTGCTCATATTCCCCCCCCCCCCCATCCTCTGACAATCATCATTCTACTCTTTGATTCTCTGAATCTGACAATTTTAGAGATCTCATATATGTAGCATCATGTAGTATTTACCTTTCTTTGACTGGCCTATTTCACTTATATGTATAATGTTGTCAAGCTTCATCCATACTGTCACGTATTGGAGAATTTCCTTCTTTTTTTAGCGCTGAATAATATCCCATTGTATGTATATTCAGCATTTTTTGTCCATTCATCTATCAATGGACATTCATGTTGTATCCACATCTTGGATATAGTGAATAGTGCTGCTCTTTTAACTACTTTAGCTATCAAAGCCTCATTTTTCTTTGTCTAAAGTCAATATGGAATATATCTTTTAGTTATATTAGTGAACAAACCTACTAATTATTCTTTTTCAAAATTATAATAATGAACATATTTAACCTCTCGAATATTCCAAACACTATTCTACTTTATGCTCCCTTCCATCAACTTAAAACTTATTGTGATGGTAAATTTTAAAATTATAATTTCTACTCTTCAATAAAAAAACATCCCTTATTTGACACTGTATACTCTAGGATACATGCTTGGTATAAACTGTAAGTCTGACTTTTAAAGATGTAATCTATATAAATCTTGAGTAGTTATTGCTGATAGTCAACTACTAGTGGACACATGAAAAGGAGTAGAAGGTAAATCTAAACAAGAAGTTCTTGGACAAATGGAATTTATGATTAATGTCTATACTTTCACAGAATTTTATCAAATATTTGCAAGCAACCTCCAAATTATCATGGGAGCTCTGTTGTATAGTGGTCAAAATCAAAGAATTTGGAATGAGACACATGTGTATTAATGATTAATATACATTTTCTTAAATATATAGAGCCCCAAAATTCTCTGACACCAATTCATTAGGCTTTGCCTAGAGTCTTCAAGAAAAATGGTTTGAAATCCAAGCATCTAAACAAATGTGTTTGCTTTGTTACTTTCTCCTCCCTGTGCTCCCCAGAAAACTGAAATAAAACTCTTAAATCAAGATCTAGTCACTTGTTTCCTTAAGGGACGAGTAGGCATTGCTCCCTCTAAATAAGAGTTCTGCAGAAGAGTTTTTCAAAAAATTATCATTTCCCAGCAAATGCTATAGAAATATATGAAATTTGGGATTTCTGTTTATATTTGTTGTGAAAGTGTTTAAATGTATTCTCATGGAATATCAAGGATGAAATGAGGACATTACAATTGCATCAAAAAGAATAAGATACTTGGGAATAAACTTAGCTAAGGAAGTGAAGGATGTGCACACTGAAAACTATACAATGCTGTTGAAAGAAATTAAGACAAATAAATAGAAAGATATTTCATGTTCATGTATTGGAAGATTGAATATTGTTAAAATGTCCATACTATCAAAGCAATCTACAGATTCAGTGCTATCTCTGTCAAAATCCCAATGGCTTTTATTATAGAAATAGAAAAAACAATCCTAAAAATTCATACAGAACAACAAAAGACCCAGAATAGCCAAAGTGATCTTGAGAAAGAACAAAGGTGGAGGCATCACATTTCCTGATTTGAAAATATATCACAAAGCTACAGTATTTAATACAGTATGATACTGACATAAATACAGACATATAAACCAATGGAACAGAACAGAGAGCCCAGAAATAAATCCATACGCTTGTGGTCAACAGATCTTCAACAAGGCTACTAATAATACACTATGGACAAAAGACAGTTTCTTTAATAAATGATGTTGAGAAAGCAGGACATCAACATGCAAAAGGATGAAACTGTACTCCTATTTTATACCATACATCAAAATCAACTCAAACTGGATGAAAGGCTTAAATTAAGACCTAAACTCATAAAACTCCCAAAGAAAACATAGGGGCAAAGCTTCATGACAGCATTCTTGGAAATGATTTCATGGATATTACACCAAAAATATAGGCAACAAAAACAAAAATAGACAAGAGGAATTACATCAAATTAAAACCTTCTACACAACAAAGCACATGATTGACAAATTGAAAAGGCAATCCACAGAATGGGAGAAAATATTCACAAATGATATATATGATAAGGGATTCATATCCAAAATACCTAAGGAACTACTACAATTCAATAGTGAAAAAACAAATAACCCAACTAAAAATGGGCAAAGGACTCGAATAGACGTTTTTCCAAAGACATACACATTGACAACAGGTTTATGGAAAAAGGGCTCAACATCACTTATTATCAGAGAAACGAAAATCAAAACCACAGTGCAATATCACACCACACCTGATAGGATGGCTATTGTCAAAAATCAAAAGGTAACAAATATGAGTGAGGATGTGGAGAAATTGGAACACTTGTACACTGTTGGTGGAAATGTAAAATGGTCCAGCCCATATGGAAAACTGTACAGAGTTTCCTCAAAAAATTAAAAATAGAGCTACTATATATCCAGTAATCCCACTTCTGAGTATATAGTCAAAAGAATTGAAACTAGGATCTTAAAGAGATATCTGAACTCCCATAGCCATCATAGCGTCATTCACAGTAGACAAGATATGGAAACAACTTGAATGTCCATCAACAGAAGAATGGATAAAGAATGTGTGGTATATACATACAATGGAATATTATTCAGCCTTAAAAAGGAAGGAGATCCTGTCATTTGCTACAACATGGATAGACCTGGAAGACATTATGGTAAGTAAAATAAGTCAGTTACAGAGGATAAATACTGCACGACTCCACCTATATGAGGCATATAAAACAGTCAAACTGTTTAAAAGCAGGAAATAGAATGATGGTTGTCAGGGAATGGGGGAAGGGGGCAATGGGTAGTTGTTATTCAATGAGTATAAAGTTATAGTTATAGAAGATGAATAAGTTCTAGATATCTGCAGTACAACATAGTGCCTATAGTTAAAAATACAGTGTTGTGCACTTAACACTTTGTTGAAAGGGTAGATCTCATGTTAAGTATTTTTTTTTTTAATATCTGACCATATTTGCTTACTTTTCAAGTTATAGTATGTACAGCACCAATTTAGGGAATAAGAAATACACATTGTGGTTTCCTTTTTAAAGAATTGAGATAATCAGAAAATAGGGGAAAACTCCCTATCCCTTTCACTAAGTACTTATTTCTAAAATAAAACTAACATAATTCTGAGGGGCCAGCCCCATGGCATAGTGGTTAAGTTCAGTATGCTCTGCTTTGACAACACAGGTTCAGATCCTACGCGCAGACCTATACCACTCATTAGCCATGCTGTGGTGGTGACCCACACACAAAATAGAGGAAGATTGGTATGGATGTTAGCTCAGGGTGAATCTTTCTCAAAGAAAAAAACTAACATACTTGTGAAGTTCAGTGGGGGAATTCAGAATTAACCTGTAACATTTTTTTCCTGTCATGGTATGAAAATAGTATCTTCTACGATAGGTTTTAGCTGTTGAATCTTTAAAGATTACATATTTCAGTGTCTTTAGAATGGATCAGTAGCATTCCTTCAAAGTTGAACTAAGACAAATAGAAAGTAATAGTTTTTAAGTTACTTATGTGACAGCTATTTGCTGAAGATGAAAGTAACCTTGTGTTTCAAACAATTGAAGTTGCTGAAAGGCGAAAATAGGTCTTTGTGGGGTATACAACTTAATAGTTGGTATCTGAAGGTGGGGGGAGTGGGGAAACACTGCTATATAAATTGGATGACAGTTGAGCAAATGGATATCAAATTGTTATCTGTGTTTGTATTTTTTTTAATCTTTATTAGAAGAATGTCAAATTGGTCATTGGAGTGAATGGGGAACTTGTAGGAGAAATGATCACACATGTGGACTTAAATGTGATCTGAAAACCAGACTACAGCAAATTGTTAAAAAACCCTAAAAAGACACAATACCATGTCCAATCATAGCTGAATTCAGGAGATGTGAGATGATCATGAGGTATTGTCCAGGAAGTGAGTTTGGATAATCACTATCAGGGTCTGTGTGCTTTCCAAATTCTCCTCCTCCCTATCATGTTAGGTATTCTTACCACACACACACACACACACCACCAACACACACACATGAACACAAAGGGACACAAGGAAACTTTTGGTGGTGATGGATATGTTTTAACCTAAATTAAGTCTGGGTCCTTGTTTTCATAAGGAAAAAGAATCTCATCTTCATAGGGTCATTCATAGAGAAATGTAAAAGTTTTTTGGATGAAATCTAGTTAATATTTTTTAATAGATATGGCTTGGTTGTCAGTTTTAAGAACTTTTTGTGTAGCACTAGATCGAGAAAATTTTCTCCTATATTTTTTCTGTTTTTACAGTTTTATAGATTTAAATATGTGACCCAATTTGAGTTACTTTTTTGTATAAGATGTAAGATTAAAGTTGAGATTCTCATTCTGTTATTTTTTAACCTATGGATGTCCAATCTCTTCAGTAGCATTTGTTGAAAAGATGAATCTATTCCATTGAATGACTTTTGCATCCTTATAGAAATAATTCAGGCATATTTGTGTGGGTCTATTTTCAGGTTCTCTATCCTGTTCTATTCATATATGTGTCTATGTGTCTATGTGTCTAGCCCTCCACTTGCCACACTGTCTTGATTACTGTAGCTATATAGTAAGACGATATTATGTGGAGTAATTCCTCCCACTTTCTTCTTCTTTTTCAAGATTGTTTTAGGTTTTCTAGGGTCTATGCCTTTCCATAAAAATTTTGGAACAAGCTTGTCTATATCTCCAAGACACTTGCTGGGATTTTGATAGGAATTTCATTAAACTTGTCAATCAATTTGCTGAGAATTTGTTGATATATTTACATGTTGAGTCTTCCAAAACATGAACATACATGAACAACATGAACATCTCCATCTCTTTAGAGCCTCCTTGATTTTTTGCCTCAGAGTTTTGTTACTTTTCAGCATGCAGTTCCTATGTATGTCTTCCTAGATTTATATATAAGTATTTCATTTTCTTTGGAGCAATTGTAAATCATGGAATTTTCCTTCTTTAGCCTATTGATGTAGATTACAGTGATTTATTTTCCAATGTTCAACCGTCTTGCATATCTGGGGTAAGTCCTATTCATCATAATATATTACCATTTTATTTATTACTGGATTCAATTTGCTAATATTGTGTTGAAGATTTTCATGTCTAAACTTATCAGAGATATTGGTCTGTGATTTTCCTCTCTGTACTATCTTTGTCTGTTTTTTTGTCAGGATAAAACTGCCCACATAACAAATGGTAGAAGTATTCCTTTATCTTCCATTTTCTGGAAGAGATGCATAAAATTGGTGCCAGTTTTTCTTTAAGAATTTGGTAGAATTCTCCAGTGAAACCATCTGGGCCTAGAGATATTTTTAGGAAGATTTTAAATAGAAATCAAATTTATTATGATTACAGACTATTCAAGTTGACATATCCTACATGCAGACCTATACCACTCATTAGCCATGCTGTGGTGGTGATCCACATACAAAACTGGAGAACTGGTTGAATTGTGGAGTCTGTCAAAGAATTGGTACATTTCTTCAAAGTCAATGAATTTATGAGCATAAATTGTTTATAGTGTTCTCTCTTCTTTTTAATGACTTCAAGATGACTTGTGACATTTTTCTTTTCATCCCTGATGTTGGTGATGTGTACCTTCTTTCTTTTATTTTCATTAATCTTAGAGGTTGCTATGGTCTGAATACTTGTGTACCCTAAAAACTTCATATGTTGAAACCTAAACCCCAAATTGATGATATTAAGAGGTGGGACGTTGGGGAGGTGATTACATCATGCAGGTAGACCCCTAATGAATGAGATCAGGGACCTTTAAAAGAGGACCAACAGGGCTCCCTACCCCTTTTGGCCATATGAGATTACAATGAGAAGTCTACCACCTGAAAGAGGGCCCTCACCCAGCCATGCTGGCACCCTGTTCTCAGACTTCCAGACTCCATAATGGTGAGACATAAATTTCTGTTGTTTATAAGCCATTCACTCTGCAGTATTTTTTATAGCAATATGGATGGATTAAAACAGAGATTTATCAATTTTATTAGATTGTTTCTAAGAACCAACTTTTTTTGACTGATTCTCCCTATCATTTTTCTATTTTCATTTTCATTAAATTCTCTTATTTCTTTATATCTGCTTTCTTTGGGTTTATTTTTATATTTTTCTAGTTTCTTGATATAGGAATTTAGATGATTGATTTGACACCTTTCCTCTTTTCTAATATGTTATGATCACTACACATTTCCCATTCAGCACTTTTTTAGTTATGTTCTAGAAATTTTGATGTCTTGTATTTTCATTCAGTTCTATGTGTTTAATTTCTTTTAAAACTTCCTCGTTGATCCATGGATCATTCAGAAATATGTTGTTTGATCTCCAAGTGTTTGGAGATTTTCTTGTCTTTCTGCTGTTGGTCTTTAGTTTAATTTCATTGTGGTCATTAGAACATAATCTGTACAATTTCAATTCTGTTAAATTTTGCAAGGTTTGTTTTATAGGTGAGGATATGGTCTATCTTGACAAATGTTCCACAGGCTCATGAAAAAAAAAGCATACTCTGCAATTGGCTGTAGTTGGTTGGAATCTTCTATATATGCTAATTAGATTCTTCTGGCTGATCCTGCTATTTTTTTCTATATCCTCACTGATTTTCTGTCTAATAATCCTATCAGTTGCTTAAAAAGGGATATTGAAGTCCCCAACTTTAATTCTGGGTGTTCCTATATCTTCTTTCAGCCGTATCAGTTTCGTTTTGTGTATTTTGAAGCTCCGTTGTTTGGTGAGTACACCTCAGGATGGTTATGTTTCCTTTGCACATTAATCATTTTATCATTATGTAACATCCCTCTTTGTCACTAGTAATTTAATTTGTTCTTAAATCAACATTATCTGATAATAGTATAGCGATTCTTGCTTTTTACTATTATTATTGTTGCATAAAATATCTTTTTCTAGTCTCTTATTTTCAATCTGCCAACGTCTTTGAATTTGAAGTAGGTTTCTTTTGGTCTTACTGTTGGATCATCTTTTAAAATCCATTTTTCTAATCTCCATCTTTTAATTGATATATTTAGACTGTTTACATTGTAGGTAATTATTGATATGTTGAAGTTTAAGTCGGCCATTTCATTATTCATTTTCTGTTTGTAGCTCCTGTTTGTCTTTTTTTACCTTTCGTGTGTGACTTGAACATTTTATTTTGAGATTCCATCCTGATTTATTTAAAGTGTTTTTTAGTGTATCTCTTTGTAGAATTTTTATGACGTTTTTGGGTGTTACAATACACATATAACTTGTCACAGTCCACTGAAATAACATTTTATCACTTCAAGTGAAGGGTGAAAATCTTAGTTTCATTTAAGTCTCTTTACTTTTACAGCTTGATTATCATTTTCTTGAGAATCAGGAAGTGTTAAAATTTTTGTTTCAATCATCAAATATCAGTTATAAAGTTCATGGGGAGAATTGTAACTCTTATATGTACACATGAGTGTACTTTTGCCAATGTTCTTTCTTCATTCTTGATACTCCAAGACCCCTTCTTTCATCATTTCTTTTTCTTTGAAGATTTCTGTTTAGCCATTCTTTAAAGGTCAGTCTGCTAGTAATGTATTCTTTCAGTCTTCCTTCATGTGAGAAAACCTGTGTTTCTCCTTTATTCTTGAAAGATAATCTCACCAGATAAAAAATTTACATTTGACAGTTCATTAGTTTAGCAATGAGATGTTGTGCCTTTCATTGATGCATTTCAAAAGTTAAAAATGTTATACCACTTCCTCCATGTTGTCAGATTAGAAACTCACTGTCATTCAAATTGATGTTCCCCTTTAGGCAATTTGTCATTTCTCTCTGATCAATTTCAAGATTTTTTTGTCTTTTCTTTTCCAAAGTTTAATTGTTTGTCTTGGCCTGGATTTATTCTTTTTGCAATTTGCTCAGCTTCCTGAATCTGTAGTTTTATATCTTTGGCCAAATTTGGGAAGGTTTCAACTATTATTTTTTCAAAGACCCTTAGCCATACTCTTTCTCCCCCCTCTCTGGAACTCTGATTATAAGAATGTTGGAACAATTCTACTGATCATTGACTTCCTCAAATTCACTAGTCTGCTCTATTTCATTTCCATTCTACTATTGATCCCATCCAGTAATGTTTTTTCTTCCTGTCATTGTATTTTTTAATACTATAATTTCCAGTTGGTTCTTCTTAATAATTTGTTTCTTTTTTGAGATTTTCTATTTTTTCTCATGCTTCAAGAGAATTTGTAATTGTTTATTGAGGCATTTTATGATGATTGCTTTTAAATCCTTGTCAGATAATTCCAACATCTGATTCCTCTCAGTGTTGGCATCACTTGACTTTCTTTTCTCATTTAATTTGTGATTTTCCCAGCTATTAGAATAACATTTCTCTATTATGTTAGGAGATTCCAGGTCTTATTGAAATCTTTTATTTAGGTAGGCAGCCACCCTGTTTAAGTTAAGCGTACAGATTCTGCCTTCTTTTATGAGAAGTAGTTTTGATGACACAATTTTTAGAGTTTTCATGGTGTTATTCTGGTCTCCTTGTTTTATACGGTGATACTGGGCTCTTCCTAGTCTCTACTAGTGCTGCCTGGAAGTCAGAAGGAGCTTCCTCAGACCTGGTCAAATGATGCCTCAAGATGGGCAAGGGAAACTCCAGTGCCAGAAGACAAAGAGTCTTTCCAAGGCAGAGGGATTTTTTATGGTAGGTTTACCCTTGCTGGTGTAGCCTGCCTCTCTGGTGTTTCTGAGTAGAGCAGGAGAGTCTCAGGCTTACAAGGACAAAGATGTTGTTGTGGTGAGATCTCCCTCACCAGTTCTGCCTGGTTGCCCAGTGTCCCTACATAAAGGAGAGAGTCTTAGACCATGGGGACAAAGAGGTTTCCCGGGCGAGGATGTTAATAGCAGTAGGATGCCCCCTCCCAGTACTTCCAAGCCTACCCAGTGTTTGTATGTTTTAATGTTTGAGTATGTGCTCACCCTTGTGTATGTAGGGCAAGGAGGAAGCAATCTCAGTTCTAGCGATTAAGGAGATCACTACGCCTGGCTGCTTTTATCATCATCTGGTCTCCCTATCAATCTCCCTGGCTGCTGCCACTACTGGATGAACCTGGTGTTATGGGAGGGTTTTCTGTTTAATCTGGCAGAAAAATGGGCCTACTCGGGCCACTTTCTGTTTGTCAAGTTTGAGATAGGAAAACGTTGGCCATAAGTTACCTTCTTCTTTGAGGTAGGAGTCAAAAGATCCCCTGCCATTGTGTTGTTTCTCCAGTACTGGAATCCCTAACCTCTGTCTATCTCTCAGAGCTCTTTTTGTTGCCTCTTACATGACCTGCAGTGTTTACAGTTGTACTTAGTGGGAAGGATCAGGGAGAAACAGACCTATGCTATCTTATCTGGACCAGAAATCACTTTATCTTCTCTTAAATTACAGTAGGACCCTCAAAGGGCTACAAGTGCTGTAATATCCTTAAAAGTGAAAATAATCCCTACAATACATGTTGGTATTAAGAATGCACAAACTAGGTGCCAGCCTGGTGGCACAGCAGTTAAGTGCGCACGGCCTGCTTGGGTAGCCCTGGGTTCACTGGTTAAGATCTCAGATGCGGACATGGCACCACTTGGCAAATCATGCTGTGGCAGGCATCCCACATATAAAGTAGAGGAAGATGGGCACAGATGTTAGCTCAGGGCCAGTCTTCCTCAGCAAAAAGAGGAGGATTGGGAGAAGATGTTTCAGGGCTAATCTTCCTCAAAAAAAAAAAATACACAAACTAATAAAGTAGTAGCTTTTATTTTCATAATTACTATTTTATTCCCATTATTAAATTACATTATTTTATCATTATTATTGTCAATATATTATCAAAGATGTCTGAAATAATCCAGGAATTCTAAACTTTTTGACATAATAAGAATATAAAACATGAGTATTTTATTTAATTACATACCAAAATAGTCTAATTTAGTGATAACACGACAGGAACATAAAGTATCACTTAAATTTTACCTTAATAATTGCCTTTGACCAATATCAAAAGTAACAGTATAAACTAAAATGTTTGAAGTTTCTAAAGTTTTGAAAGATTTTTAGCAGCTTAGAGAACATTTGTTCTGAAAAAATAATTAAGAAAAATTAATAGTACAATACTACTTTCTTTACCTAATTAAATAAAGTTGAATTAAGGACAAAAAATGTTGCTCAAGTCTAGAGTTGAAGTTTATTATATTCATATGCATTTTCATTGAATAAATCTTTATTGGTAACCGTGTAAATTTACATGAGTGAAAAATTAAGAAATTTCTTTCTGTGACCTCAATAAGACTATTGTCAATGTAAAGTAGGTTAAAGTGGTCTAAGAGCCAATTTTAGAAAAATAATAGTCTTTGTTCGAGAAAATACCTTGAAACCTTCAGGTATAGAACAAAAAGGCTTGAGTATAGAGTCTAGAAAGGACTTTGAAATAGGGACATCCAGGCAGGGCTCTGTAGGGTACAAACAAGAACTTAAAGGTAAGAACAGCTATGAGAAAAACAACAGGAGACGAAAAAGAGGAGGCCCCATGGAAAAGACTAAGATGTTGGAGTTCATGAAGAAGGCAACCAGTAGGATATTTCTGATAGCATGATATGCAAAAGATTCTTAAGAACTGTGATAACTAATATTCACTTCAAATTGTCAATAATGATGTGATATAAAGCTGTCATTTTGTCTTAGTCCATCAGTGAAAGTTTACTTAACATATATTTTTGGGAGAAGGTGAAAGAATTAGCAGAGTGTCTAGCATGTGGTGATAACACGCAGACAGTGTATATAGTACATTTAAATGAGCCATAAAAGAATAATTCTTTGAAAACAAGTAGTCTAAGCTAAATAGAAGAAGCATATTGCCTCCCCTCCTCATTTTTTCTCTAAGACTTCCTTGTTAGAATGAAAAATATACTGGGTCTTTTACTGTACGTCATTTGGAACTTCGAGTCAATTGCAGTTGGCTCTAAATGTACAAGTTGCTATGCATGATATGGCAATACCTGGTACAACGGAATTAGGCCCAAGGTTATTGGAGCATGACAGATGTCCCTAAGTCTGCTTGGAAAAGTCAAGAAAGTCTTCAGAGGTAATGCTTCAGCTGAATTTGAAAAATGGGCAGAACTGTTATGAGGACACGGGAAGAAAAATTATTTCTGAAAGAGGAAATGATGTGACAAAAGCTTAGAGGCATGAAGGAAATAAGTACATGAAAACAGCAATTGGTGGCATGGCTAGAGCATAGCAGATGGATGGAGAAGAATGGAATGCTGAAGCTCAGGAGCTAAGCAAGGGAAGACCTCGAACAAAACTTTATTTCATAGGCAACAGAGAATTGCTGACCATTAAATATTTTTAAAGGGGGAAGTTATATAATCAGAATTGACAGTGGAAAATAATTCTTGTGCATGTAAAGAGTGTAAGTGGGTAGAAGATAACAGCACAGAAAAGTAAGAGTAGACTGATGCAAAAATTCCATTTGCTGAATAATGGGGGTCTAAACCAGAAGAGAATAGGGTGGCAGTGGCAGAAATAAAAAGGAATTAATGGATATAGAAATATTTTTAGAGTAGAGACAGAGAATAGAATCAGACTGACCCGTAGAGAGTGTGAGAGACAACACAGTAGATAGTGATGACTTTCACTGATTTCCAAAACATTCAGATCACATAGGCTTTGGGGAGGTAAGATAGAAAGGCTGAATTCAGCTTGAGAATTCTACAGAATGTATAGATGTTCAACAAGTAAATGATCCAGAACTAGAAAGAAAGGCTTATGCTAGAGAAAAAGATACATATTTGTCGTGTGGTAATTGAAGCCTGAAGTATAAATAAGTCAAATCTATTTGTAAAATTAAAAAGGCAGAGAGAAGAAGATCAAGCTATGCTGCACACCAAATACACTTAGAGAATGGATGTACGGAGGGTTGCTTGGGCAGGAAATTTAGAAAGGTCCAAGAAATAAGGGAAGAAGCAGGAGTATAAAAATGAGCAGCAGTGTGTCAAGAAGCAAAACCTTCATCAATGGTAGCAGAAGTTGCAGAGAATACAGGCGAAAAAGGCCTTAAGGGCACCTTTTGTATTTAGCACATAAGAAGACATTGACGACCTTATCTAAAATAACTTCAGTGGAACAGGGAGAACCAGATCTATGTTGAGGCATCAATGCACAGTGAGACAGTAATGTCAGGGGCCGCTCTGTTTCTTAAGGAGCTTGTCTGTGAGTAGGAGAGATACTTTCACTTGAAAGAGCAGCATGGTAAGTGAAGAAAGATTTGGGGGGGAGGGTTATTGTTGTAAACTGAGAGCAATTTGAAGTTAGTGTGTGTATGGGGAGAAAGAGAGACAGTGGGGAAGAGAAGAGAAGAGAAGTTGAAAGTATAGAGAAGAAAGGAGATACTTAATGAAGTTTAGTGTTAAAGAAAATAGAAGTAGATGAGGCCATTGCCTAGGTGGTGGTAAAGATTCAGGTGGATCTACCTTAAGTATTAAGATGGACTTTTTATCCTTTGAAAAGGGAGAGAAAATGGTAAGAAAATTTATGTGTGTATGCATATAGATAGATATCTATGAGTTCAGGGCCTTATCACGCACTGGAAAATAAGGATAAAAGTAATCTCTTAAAGATGA